>NC_133123.1:200300406-200656044 GCF_033568475.1 Henckelia pumila | reverse complement strand
TACCAATTCTAAATGGACCACAAACGTCTGTATGGATCAAATCCAACAGATTTTGACTACGCTCAGGTTTCCCCTTAAAAGGAGATTTAGTCATTTTTCCTTTCAGGCAGGACTCACAAGTAGATAGAGAGTTAATATCAGACATATCAAACATGCCCTCTCCTACTAGCTTGTTCATCCTCCTTGAGAAAATATGACCTAGCCTAGCATGCCAAAGGTTTGCCGGGTTTTGACTATCGATTTTACTTTTGTTTGTTGTTACCGGTTTATCAACATAATTTATTGGAACGTCTTTTAATTTTAAGTTATATAGATCGTTTTCAAGTTGTCCATTTCCAATTAAACATTCATTCTTGTAAATATTGCAAATCCCATTCACAAAATTGCAAGAATAACCATCTCTATCAAGCATAGAAACAGAAATAATGTTTTTAATCAAATCTGGAACAAATAAAACATCTCTCAAAAGTAACTTAAAATCGTTCTGCAAAATTAAATAAACGTCTCCTACAGCTTTAGCTTCAACTCTAGAACCATTTCCGAGCCTCAGCTGGGTCTCACCCATTCTAAGCTTGCGACTTCTTGTCATCACCTGCAAATCATTGCAAATGTGAGATCCACATCCGGTATCCAATACCCAAAAATTAGTATTAAGTGAAGCATTTATTTCAATATAGAACATACCCTTCGCAGTTCGCAACTGCTCTAGATATTCCTTGCAGTTACGTTTCCAATGACCGGGTTTCGTGCAGTGATGGCAAACATCCTTGGATTTTTCCATGTTTGAAGCCTTTGTCTTATACTTCTTCTCTGGTTCGGTTTTCTTGGGTGGGGAAGAACGTTTCTTACCCTTTGTACTTGTCCCCTTCTTAGCAGAAGAAGAGGAGCCCACCAAGAAAGCTGGTTTATCCTTCTTTAAAGTGGCTTCATATGTTACAAGCATATTGACCATCTCTTCAAGGGAGGCCTCTATCTTGTTCATATTGAAATTCACCACAAATCCGTCAAACGAAGAAGGAAGAAGTCCACGTTGAGTTCATGCTCCAACACCAAATCAAGCGTTACCAACTTCTGTATGAGCCAAATCACTCGTACCCCATGATTACGGACCGAAGTCCCTTCACGCATGCGACACGTCATTAACTCTTTTACAGTAGCAAACCTTTCAGCTCTCGATTGAGCCCCAAAAAGTTCCTTGAGTTGTACGTGAATGTCAGCAGCATTCACGGTATCCTCAAATCGCCTCTGGAGTTCATCAGACATCGAGGCTTGCATATAGCATTTGGCCTTGATATCATGGTCCCACCATGTATCAAGTTTGGCCAACTCTTCCGGACTTACATCAGCTGGTGCTTCCTTCGGAGGAGATTTTTCTAACACGTAGAGCATCTTCTTCGAAGTCAAGACAATCTTCAACTTACGGAACCATTCCGTATAGTTTGCGCCAGTCAGTTTACTAAGACATAAAATAGGCGAAATTTATTTTATGAATCTCACTCCCACTATTTTAACGATTTCACTACCCTCTAGTGAAAACGGGAAACTGTTTTCCTTAGTGGGAACATGGAGTCCAATTGACAAACTATGGTCCCGAATAATATCAGCCAACCATAATTTTCAAAAGGTAGAGCCCAATTGCTTCCAAAGCAACCTCCACGTTTTTACCTCATGTCCAATAAGGGCCCAATAATATGACGCCGTTTATTGTGACATGTCAAGATGACCCATCAATATTAAGTTGTGATGGACGGTCGCCATGTGGATCCCCCAATAATATGAGCCGATCCCATGGGAGTTCCACCCAACTTACAACATGTGTCGATCCAATGTACAGCTTTCCGACAAACGGGCCCCCCCAATAATATGAGCCGGACCGTATCCGCGGGTAGCATCTCATACATTGATCATTGATGGAAGGTAGGAACATTTAAACAATTTTAAATTTCCTTTATTTATCTTGATATCAATTTTAAATCATATTTAAAATGAGGGATTTTAATTTTGAAAATTTGTCTCATCATTTTAAAATTTGTATGCTTGCGGGATTCATACAATTTTGTCTAAAACATGCATACAACTATAATATCATATATTATATAGGATGATCGATTCCATTTCTATTCGACCCGTGGTTGCCAATCACGAGTCTAAGTCCAATCCTAGGTAATATGCAGGTATGCAATGCAATCCTATTATATTGAGCTTCCAATTTACATTTATTCAGTCTTTATTGTCTGCTGGGCCCACCTCCGTCTTCAAATCTTCATCTCCCACTAAGTCTAATGTATTTACAATAAATAACCATGACAAGTAGGGGATACATTTCAAGGGGTGAGAACGGGCCATAAACCAGGCCCACTTTTATTACATATGACAATTCATATTGGGTCATAAACCAGGCCCATTAATAAATCCAACAACAATAAAAACAAATGTAAATTCCTAACATACACCTACAAAATTGGTCATGGCAATCGATCATCCTTATCAAATAATATTTAATTCAAAATTAATTTATTGGATAACATGCAATGGCAATTTAAATTAAAAGGATAAAATCATATTCCATATATAAAATCTTATTTTACATACAAAATCATATTTTATCTTTTTATCAAATAAAATCATATTTTACATATAAAATCCAATTTTATACATAAAATCATATTTTACTCAATATTTTCATAAGATCATATCTTATCATCAATTGTACCAAAAATAATTAATTTCATAAAATCTGATTTAACGGATAAAATCTATAAATTTTCCAAAAATTCAAATTTATCCAAAAATCAATTTTAAAATTTTCGGACTCGAACAATTCAATCCGACGCCTCGTGGACCAATCAAAAACAATTTTCGATCGGACCAAAAATAGAATATAAACATATTAAAATTTTAATTTTAAAAAAAATAAAAATTAATTTTTGCGGGCCGCCCGGGACGCTCCCGGGCTGCCCGCGCCCCAAAGGGCTTGGGCCGGGCAGCGATTTTGCCCGAAAAATTTTATTTTTAAAAAAAAAATATTTATTTTGTTTCAAAAACCGAGGCTTAAAAATTTTTGTACAATCGTTTAATTTAATCTCTTGATCTGAGCAACCTGTCTCTGATACCACTGTTGGAGAACGGCGATCAGATCAATCAAAATTGATACCCGGTGCAGCGGAAGTTTAAAATTTTTATATGGAACGATTCCATAATGGGTATCAAAACTTTACGATTAAATTGTGTGTGTAAAAATTAAATAACAATTATAAATTTTTACCTCCAATCTCGAATCGAGATTATGGACACCAACAGATTACTCTGCTCTTGTTGTATATCCCAGGAACTGATGGACGAACTGTTCTTCAATCAGGTCCACGAACAGAGATTTAATCCCTCTGATAGATTGCACTAGAAAATCTATCAGAAGTTTCTACGAAGAGAATTAACGAATTTGATCCGTTAAACCAGACTGCAAATTCAAAATTCACAGGCTGGATTTTCCCGACAGAGAGAGGGAGGGGGCGGCCACTTTAGAGAGAAAAACAACTAGGTTTTCAAAAATTGTGACCTCTGTTGTCTAATTTCTGTACTGCAATAACTTATTTATAATGTGGGCTGCTAACAGCTTAGGGCCCATTAGTCATAAGTTCAAGCCTGACAAGCAAAGCCCGCATGTTCAGAAATTAATATAAAATTCATCGTGACTCATATTGATAAACCAATTTCACCAATGTTCACAGAAACCATTTCTGCATCTTTTAGAGTCAAGATAAATTTTCTGAATCCGAATTCAGTGGTTTCCAAAAATGCCCATCCCTATGTCATTTTAGAAAATCTTACTCCTCTACTCTGATATAAGAAGTCCCACTTCTTCATTCATTAAATTTAACTCTTTAAATTTAACTATCTCAACGGGGATTAAAAATCCATTACTCTGTGTGACCCTCAATGGTTCAGGGATACAGCTAGCCGTGGGCTCACAACTCCTTGTGACTCGGAATAACAATTTCCGACTTGCCCATCGAATCATGGTAAGAGCGCCTAGCAACATCGCCCCATGATTCCCTAGGTATCACTGATAGTGCCTGCAAGAACCAATAGATTTTGGTTAGCGTACAGTACGGTCCCTTCATCCATATATCCCGATTGAATCAACAACCATTGGTAAATCGAGAGTCGTTCGAGATTCGATAACTATGCAATACATCTTGAAGATCAAATAGTGACATCACATGTGCTACTAAGAAACCATTTCTTAAAACACATCATGTACTCTGGCCAGAGATTCGTCACACTAATATCTCCTCAGATTGCATAGGATATCCACACTCGCAAGTATGTGGTGAATCCTTGACAACAAAGCATCGACTCCTATATGTGTCGTAACTGTACCAAATCCTGACACCTGATGACCCCAATAGAGTCGGTAAACGAGTCAAAGTACAGTACTAGCATATAGAGTCTCAATGATGTTTCAAGTAGTAAGGACTAATGGTGTACAACCAAAACCGCGGACTTTATCCACTCGATAAGTAATAACCACTTGGAAAGTCCGGATAGGGTAGTTCGATCATTCATCGTATGAATATCCATTTGCATGCTTTGAACATCTCTATGTTCCATACCAATGAAACGTGGTACTCGGCATCGCAAATGCTAGTCTCAATCTCGAGCGATCCTTATCCTTATTCACGGACGGCTCAATCGACTAGGAACCATTTAGAATATACAGTGACTATAAGATGTGTTTCATGATAGACATCCCCATGTTCTACCACATCTTACATACACTATAGTATATTCAAGGTCTTTATCAAAACAACAATAGTATATCACAATATAACAATATGAAGAAAGATAAAGTCATTGCCATTAATAAAAGCGTAAATTATATTAAACAAAAGATTGTTTATACAAAGAGTCATCAAAGCCCTTAGCCACAAGTTGGCTCACCGGGCACCCACTCTTTCATTTAGTTGATTGAATTATGTTTGCATTGCATTCATCTTGAGCCAGAATCCTTGATTTGAGAAGCGGGCAGGACGGCCCTTTTGATGATAGACGTTTTGGGGACTATATTGTGAGTGGCCTGGGTGTAGCCGTTTCACCTAGTGCTAGCATACTCCTGATAGTCGCACCAAAGTCTAGAGGATGGAGATACGTAGCACCACCTCGATCGGGAGAGTCGATGAGTCGTTTACGTGATCTCGTCCTCGGGATCCCAAAAGCAAAGCAACAACTCTTTCGATTATCCGACTTGATAATCCCAGATTTTAAAGACATGCATTGCATTTGGAATTGTCTTGGGAATTGCATGATTTATATTTGAATATCTAGAAGTTGATGTATTTCGTTTGAAATGCTTATCTGATATTGCATGTTTGTCTCTTTTACTGGGAATATTATTCTCACCGAATTATCCGGCTGTTGTCTTGTCTTTGTATGTGTGCTTGGCAACAGGTGGGGCAGGACCGAGTCAGAGATCGCATGGCTAGGTGGATGAGTTGATAGAGTGAGGCCTTGTTATCGTAGAAGTCGAATTTGTAATCGAACTTAGATTGTATTTGAACTCAATTTGTATTTGGATTTTGGAACTTAGAATTGATGCATGTTCTACTCTTTCGTGTAATTGAATACTTCGTTGTTGGAAAAGTGTTAGTTGAATTATGTCGGAGCCTTTCCGGGTGTTGGATTGCACTTTTGGAGCCTTATTTTGTGCAGAATCAGCAGGCCATGCGCGCCCGCACCTGGTGTGGAGCGCCCGCGCGTCCTGCTCTATTTTTTCGGAGGCCCGGACAGGGCTTTAGGTGTGCTCGCGCCTCGGGTGGCGCGCCCGCGCGTCACCTGTTAAAAAAAAAAATCCTTTGTTTTTAATCTTAGATCTTGTATGCTTAATTATTGTTTATTCCGAGATTAGATGATTAGAATCGAGGTCTCACATATTCTCTTGGTTCGTTCCTTGTACGAAACCGCCATATCATATGCACTGTCGCGGAATTCCTCCAGTTGATTAAGCTCCAACAATCTCTTTTCACCTGCAACAGCAAATTCAAAGTTTAGGGTCTTAGTAGCCCAATATGCTCTATGTTCTAACTCAACAGGTAAATGACATGCCTTTCCAAATAACAGTCCATAAGGGGAAGTGCCTATAGGTGTTTTAAACGCGGTCCTATAGGCCCATAAGGCATCATCAAGTCAAAGTGCCCAATCTTTCCGATTAGTACTCACACTTTTCTCCAAAATCTGTTTGATTTCTCGATTGGACACTTCCACTTGGCCACTGGTCTGGGGTGATATGGGGTAGAGACTTTATGCTTGACACCATATTTTTTTAAGAGTTTGTCAAAAAGTTTATTGCAAAAGTGGGTGCCACCATCATTAATGATTGCACGGGGTGTACCAAACCGATTAAAAATATTTTTCTTCAAAAATTTCAGTACAACCTGTGCATCATTTGTCGCATAAGCTTCAGCCTCTACCCTTTTTGAAACATAATCTACTGCGACCAGAATGTATTTTTTTGTCATAGAAATTGGAAATGGTCCCATGAAGTTGATTCCCCATACATAAAATATCTCACACTCAATGATATTATTTAAAGGCATTTCATTTCGGTTTGAGAGATTACCTGTCCGTTGACATCTATCACAAGATAATACAAACAAGCGCGCATCCTTAAAGAGATTGGGCCAATAGAACCCACATTCAAGTACCTTTGCTGCTGTTTTGACTGGCCCAGCATGGCCACCTACCTCACGATCATGACAATGACTGAGGATGCTTTGAATTTCTCCTTCCGCCACACATCTCCGGATCATTGAGTCAGCACATATTTTAAACAAAAACGGTTCCTCCCAAAAATAATGCTTGACATCTGATAAAATTTTTTTCTTCTGATGGAAAGACAGATTATGTGGGAGTGTGCTTGTGACTAGATAATTCGCAAAATTAGCATACCATGGTGAACTTTCTATGGCAAAAAGTTTTTCATCAGGGAACCAATAATCTATGTCCTCTATCTCATTTGTTGCACCATCAGCAATGCATTCTAATCTAGATAGATGATCAGCTACTACATTTTCAACACCTTTCTTATCCCTGATCTCTAAATCAAATTCTTGCAAAAGTAAGATCCACCTAATCAGTCTAGGTTTCCCATCTTTCTTTGCCAACAAGTGCTTAATAGCAGAGTGTGTATACTGTGATTTTTGAGAGTACAAGGTATGAATGAAATTTATCCAGTGCAAATACTACAGCTAACAACTCTTTTTCAGTGGTGACATAATTTAGTTGAGCTTCATTAAGAGTCTTGCTAGCATAGTAAATAGTTTTGAATACCTTGTATATTCGTTGGCCAAGCACTGCGCCAACAGTAGAGTCACTTGCATCGCACATGACTTCAAATGGGAGATCCCAGTTCGGTGATGTAAGTATTGGTGCAGTCACCAGTCATTCTCTCAAAACTTCAAAGGCCTGCAAAAAATTCGAATCAAAGTCAAAAGGGGCATCTTTCATTAGCAAATAAGAAAGAGGTTTGGCAATTTTTGAAAAATCCTTAATAAACCGCTGATAGAAGCCGGCATGGCCCAGGAAACTTTTGACTCCCTTGACTGTCGTAGGTGGAGGCAAATTTTGAATAACATGCACCTTGGCTTTGTCCACCTCGATCCCCTGCTCAGAAATTTGGTGACCCAATACTATACCTTCTGTCACCATGAAATGGCACTTCTCCTAGTTCAGTACCAAATTTGTCTCCTCGCATCTCATTAAAATAGAATTCAAGTTATGCAGACATGCATCAAAAGATTTACCGAAAATAGAGAAATCATCCATGAAAATTTATAAAAAATTTTCGACCATATCATAAAAAATGGCAGTCATGCACCTCTAAAAATTAGCAGAAGCGTTACATAACCCGAAAGGCATACGTCTATAGGCAAATGTACCATATGGGCAAGTGAAAGTCGTTTTATCCTGGTCTTCAGGTGCAATCGCTATTTGATTGTATCCTGAATACCCATCTAAAAAACAGTAAAACTCATACCCTGCCAGTCTCTCTAGCATTTGATCAATGAAGGGGAGGGGAAAATGATCCTTACGGGTTGCGTCATTTAGTTTTCTATAGTCTATGCACACACGCCAACCTGTAACTGTCCTAGTGGGTATCAGTTCATTTTTCTCATTCTGTATGACAGTAATTCCCCCCTTCTTTGGTACACACTGCACCGGACTCACCCATGGACTATCAGATATAGGATAAATGATACCTGCATCCAGAAGTTTGATCGTTTCAGCTTTTACAACTTCCTGCATTTTTGGATTCAATCTACTTTGTGGTTGGACCAATGGGTTGATGTTCTCTTCCATTAAAATCTTGTGCATGCATAAGGATGGATTGATTCCATTGATATCCGCCACTTTTCAGGCAAACACACTCTTGTGTTTCTTGAGAACCTCCATTAGTCTGGCCTCCATCTCACCTGTCAAAAAGGAAGATATTATAACAGGTAACTTATCATTCTCACCTAAAAAATGTATTTGAGATGGACAGGTAATGGTTTCAATTCCACAGTAGGTGGTTCCTCAAGGCTTGGTTTCTGGAGGACTAAATCCTTCCGGTCACCAAGGTCTTCAAGTCTAAGATTTCCACCTCTTCTCCATGACTGGTTGTCATTCAAATATGCGGTCATCTCTTCAATTCCATCACTAAGAACGTCCACTTGCTCAGAGATATGTGCAGCTTCTAATGGTTCCTGAAAAGTGTCCTGCACATAATCAAATAACAGTGAGTCCACTACATCCAGTTGAAAACATTCTTCATTATTCTGAGAAAATTTTAAAGCATTAAAAACGTCAAACGAAATTTTCTTTTCTCCCACTCTTAACAGCAACTCTCCTTTTCGGACATCTATTAATGCCTTTCCTGTCTCCAGGAAGGGTCTACCCAATATGAGTGGCATGTCCAAATCCTCTTCCATATCTAACACCACGAAGTCCACGGGGAAGATGAATTTGTCCACTTTTACAAGCACGTCCTCGATTATCCCCTGTGGATATTTGATGGACCTGTCTGCCAGTTGTAACGACATTCTGGTGGACTTTGGTTCTCCCAAGCTCAATTTCCTGAACACAGAGTAAGGCATTAGATATATACTAGCACCCAAATCACATAAAGCTTTATGAAATTGAATATCATTAATCACACAAGGGATAGAGAAACTCCCTGGATCTTTTTGCTTTAATGGGATTTTATTTTGCACCAGTGCTGAGCAATTCTCAGTCAGACTAATCATTGCATGCTCCTCCAGTTTCCTCTTGTTGGAGAGGATCTCTTTCAAGAACTTTGCATAACTTGACATTTGCATCAGTGCATCGGCAAAGGGAATATTAATATTCAATTTCTTGAATACTTCTAGGAATTTTCCAAACTGAGAATCTAGTTTTGCCTTCTTCAGGGCTGCAGGAAAAGGTGGTGGCACAACAATTTTTGCTTGTGAAGTGGGTGAAAGTGTTGGGATAGATGACTTACCTGCAATTCTTGTTGATGTAGCCAATTCTGGCTCTTTCTCGACCTGTGGTGCAGGCTCTACTGTCTTCCCACTCCTTAGTTCAATTTCTTTTACCTGCTCCTTCGGATTCTTCTCCGTGTCACTCGGCAAGGTACCCTGATCTCTGCTGGAAATTGTTTTGGCCAATTGCCCTATCTGATTCTCCAGATTCTTTATCGAAGCATCTTGATTCTGCATCCAGGTTTCAGTAGATGATATGAATTGCTGCATCATCTGCTCTAAACTCGATTTCCCTTCTTGAGGTTGTCTGCCGTAGTTCTGATTCCCATATGTCTTATTGTTCTGTCCACTCCACGAGAAATTTGGATGCTGTCTCCACCCTGGATTATAGGAGTTCGAGAATGGGTCATTCCTTGGGCGATTTTGATTCCCCATGTGACTTGCCATAACTCCCTCTGGCTGAGAAAATGTTTGAAAGTCTTTCGTGAAATGTTCTGCACCACATTTTTCACACCATACTTCTTGAACTCGCATCACAGAGTTTCCTATACTCAGTTCCTCAATTCTCTTGTTCATGACTTCAAGTTGAGCGGCCACTGATGTGAATGCATCAACCTGATGAATCCCATTAGATTTTCGGGCTGCACTCCTTTCAGATAAAGGGTGATAGCTACTAGATGCCATTTCCTCAATTAATTCATAACCATCCTCTGATGATTTTCGCAGTAAATTTCCACCTGTAGCTGCATCTAACATGGAACGATTAGAGTGAGAAAGACCATAATAAAAAGTTTGTACCACAAGACCGTCTGGTAATTGGTGGTGTGGACATCTCCTCAGTAGATCTTTGTAGCGCTCCCATGCATCATAAAATGTTTCCTGTTCTCCTTGGGAAAAAGTTGTGATGTCAGTTCTTAGTTTCATTGACTTAGATGGTGGAAAGTATTTGGTGAGGAAAGATTTCGCCAGATCATCCCAAGTCATGATGGAACCTGCAGGTAAATTTGTCAGCCATGCTTTCGCCTTATCTCGTAGTGAAAAAGGGAATAAACGCAAACGAATAACGTCATCAGAAACTCCCTGTATCTTGAATGTATCACAAATTTCCAAAAAATTTGTGAGGTGCACATAGGGTTCATCAATGATAGTCCCGCCAAATTGAAGTATGTTTTGAATCATTTGAAGAATAACAGGTTTTATCTCAAAGTGATTTGCTGCTACAGTTGGCCTGATGATGCCTGGTCTAGAACTTTTGATGTTCGGTAAGGCGAGATCCATCATGGATCTGTAAACTGGTTGTTCTTGTTCTTGTTCTTGTTCTTCTTCCATTTCTTCTTGTTGTTGCCTTCTTCTTCTTCTGTGAAAAGTTCTCTCGATTTCTGGATCAAAAGGCACTAGTTCTTCAGATGAGTGTCGCATGCACTGCAAGAGAATCCTGCAGTTCACAGATGGAAAAGAGTGATTAAAATTGTAATAGAGAAAAACCAAATAAAACAAATTAAAATCTCAATAGTCCCCGGCAACGGCGCCAAAAACTTGATCGACGGAATACTAACACTTAAATTTTCTCTAAAAATCTCTCAATTCCAGTCGAAATAATCGCAAGTGCACGATTCAAGTTATAATAAGATGTATTGAGTACGAGTATCGTCCTCAGGGACCAAACAATAATAATTTGTTTCTTTGATTTTTAACTACATAAAGTATCGAAAATTTGATTTTGGATTCTATCTAACATTTAACACTAAGAACTCAATGTAAATAAATCTAAATTTCACAACCACGAAACCAATTTGCACCACTAAAAGAAATAACAATTTGAAAAGATTTTTGTTGGAATTTCGGTTCACCTTCCCCTTAATTGAACTGGATGATTGGAACTTAATTATTGCGCATAAGTTTGACAGAAATCCCTGTAACATTGACACTCTCTCTCGAGGTTATGCAAAACTAATCAAATCAGTGAAACAATTAAATCTCTCTAATTATTTATCACGACCTATTGCTTTGCATTCTATGAATTCTACAGCTTTCAACCTGGTGGTCTATGGCTATCAACATGTACTAAATAACATATCTCTATGCATATTTTAAATCCATGGATTCTATCATTCGTCCTAATTATGAACCTATCTCTCGACAACAATTCACAATTTACGAATCTATGTTAAGGGTAGCTAATCATCAACATAGAGAAAAACACATGATAAAATCAATTATAAACATAAATCAAATCTCAATACATCCGGTGATTCAATCACACTACAGTGTTTCGGGGTTCGGATCCCCTTGATTCCAACAAAATAAAAGTTTAGCTACTGAACGTCATTACAAAATTCAATCTAAAAACAATGCTTAACATAAAAATTCAGAAAAGATGAAGAGAAAAACTCCCAATGGAGATGAGAAATCTTCAATATTCAGAGCCGCCTCCTCCTGTGTCTGTGCGTGTGTCCAACCCTCAAAATCGTTTAATAACATCCTATTTATATGGCCCAAGAGTCCTCGTCAAACTAATTACCCGAAATAAAATATTTCCCAAAATTACGTGCAGGCGCCCGAGTGGTAGAAAAGAGCCGCCCTGGCTGAGCTCTGCCTCGAGGGTTTTTCTTCAAACGGGAGTGCGCGCGGGCAGTAGAAAAGTGCCGCCCGAGCGGTTGAGCTCTGCCTCGAGGGTTTTTCTTCAAACGGGAGTGCGCGCGGGAGGTAGAAAAGTGCCGCCCGAGTGCCTTGTCTTTTTCCAGAAATATAAAGTCCTTCTCTTGCTTTTCTCACGATCGCATGCGTGCAACGCCTTCTCATTAGCATTTTCTAGTGATTTTCTGCAGTACAAATAAATAAACCATAGGAGTGACTACAAACACAATAAAACAAAAAAAACAGAATAAGAATGGTAAGGAACAGACACAACGTAACCGAAACGAATGCAAAACAAACACAAAACATGCAAAATAACGCACAAAAACGACTCCTATCAAACATACAACCACAAGTATGTGATTTTTTGTTGGGATAACTCAAAAATCACCGTTCTTGAGTTTCATAACCATTTTCAATCGATGTCCATTTATACCTTCTCGTTTCTTCTTGGTTCTTGAAAACTTCAAATCTGAAATATATTATCAAGAACACATATATCATAATCTATTCAATCTCACAATTCAATCTTCCATATCAAAGAAACTTCAAACCTAGCTCAACTTCTTCTTCGGTTCGAAAGCGGACTTCTCGAGTGTATCAAGCTCTTAACTAATCTAAATTGAAGTATTTGAATCAAGGAATATCAGATATAAATGCTTATAAACTTCAGCTCAATTGCAAGGTCTCAAAACTACTTCAAATCATAAGCCGATGGCGTAACAACGGCAATTCGGTAACCGAAACGATATCGAATCAATAACTAAGCTTTTATCCATGATATATATCAGAAAATAGCATCATAAACTATCACATCAGCAGCTATAAAACTCGAACTAAGGCTGGAATTCATATCGAGTACAAACAACGCTTTTTCTTCGAACCGGTTTCGATCATACAAGACATATAATCTCAAGAACAACAAAATATAGTCATATCTGATTTCTTCCAACTTATAACCTTCAAAACATGCTGGACAGGTAAGAAAACTTACACCAAATCGAAGCTCGTACCAAGAGGATCGCAGCGCTATATTCAAAATTAAAATCGGATCACCGGATCAAAAGATACGAGGTTTTGAAAATCAAATATCAAAGAAGAAAAGGGAGGTCTTGGTTTTTGCTCTTGGAATCAAAATGAATTATCTCAATTACACGTATCCAAGCTGACTCTTCAACAAAAATTCTGATATGTATAGCCATATTTGCAATTTAGTCCCTAGAAACTTCAAAAATTGCAAAACAGCCCTCGACCCTCTTTTTAATTCAATTTCAATCCTAAATAATTTAAGAATATTAGAATTTAAATCTAAACTCTAAAAATTCTCAAATTAAATATACTCGAATTAAAATTAAATAATCTCGGATTAAATAAAATAATCCCGTGCCTTACAGAGAAAGTCTGCAGAAAAAACATGAAAACGACTTAAATTCGAATATGAAAGTGTTGTTGCTTGCCAAATATAAATACACATTAATGGGGGCACTTGGAGGCCACCCGCCTTCTTAGAAAAATACTCGCGCATATATTTTCACTATTAGAGGTAAACCGACCACTCTCGGTTTACACACACACAATCGGTCGATGAACGAAAAGCCTGCTTCAATGTTTACATTAAAGAGCAGAAGAATACACATAAGCAATCATAATATCAGATCATTAGGATCACAAGATGTCAAAAAAACATGTTGTATCTGCGATTTGTCAGTTGAGGTGCTGCAAACCTCTTTGTAACAAGAATCAGTCGAGTGCTGAGTTCTTGAGTCTATGAGTTCTGAGATAGGCAATCGTGTGTAAGTTGTAGTCTTGGAGTGCACTTTTGCAAGTATGTTGCGTTATTTATTTCCCTCACAAGCGCACGAGGTAAAAGTTTTAATAAAGGATGAATAGATTTGTAGTAACCCAGATTTCCATTTTAAGATAATAATATGATAATGATGATTAAGGGTTAGTAATTAACCAATTCAAGGGCTTAAACGGGCTTTGGAATATAGAATTGGGATTCCAAAGTTTTGGGCCAGATCGAACGGTCTGAAGAGCCTTCGGACAATCCGAACCCAGCAGTTCGGGAGCTCCGATTTTGCCTTGTTTGACTTCGGAGTTAAGGCAAGTTTGGACGATCCGAACCCACGATCGGACGGTCCGAACTCCCATATGTGTAGTGACCCTGCATGGAATAACCTACTAACTGGCAACTAATAGCATGCATTAAACTTAATACAGCAAAATTCTTAATAGAGTAAAATGTGCGAAAACATAATCCATAATTTACATATCAGCTTAGAAAAGCAAGTCCAGGCTTAATACTGTAGTGATACAACCATAACGAAAAGCTTAAATAAACTGTCTAAAACATTTATACAGCTAAACAAATCCTGCTGTATAAAATCCCCTGAAAAGCTCCGGTTCCCTAGTCCTTACTCGAGCTACCGGCTCCGTCCATCCTGCGACCTGCCCCGTGGAATAGGGTGTCCAAGATAATAACTAGGACGTGAGCGCTAACACCCAGTACATAAATAGGAGTAAACATATGTATATGATGCATGCAACATGATGACTGATAAAGGGTCATCTGAAAAGTCATGCTCAGTACCGGCGCCACATGAGTGCTGCCACCGCACGGATCAACCTCTGGGTGCAACCACATTCGTCTAGTACACCAGAGTAGTCAGATATACATGTCCCCGCCGTCGCGGTACTCTCAGTGACAGACTATCGAGTATAGAGCTGAGCGGCTCTATAATCAGTTATAACAAGGTATAGGCTCAACGTGTATATGCTCATGACATATGAATATGGAAAACGGTAAATCATATATCATGCCATATAATAATTCCAAATAAATGCAACATATAAACATGTATACTTGCTGGCAATCTCAGTCAATGTGTACGTACTTAACACCAAAGTTTGAACTAAGCTAGAAAAATACAACCCCTAGCTGTCCTAGGTCAAAGCCCGACCCGACCTGGTCTCAAGCCCGACCCGACCTGGTCTCTTGGTCTGAACCCGAGCTCCCGAGCTACTCCTTCGTCCGAGCAAAAATATGATATGAGAGATGTGGTGTGCCAATGACCGAACCCTTCCCTCCTATTTATAGAGGATGAGCTGGGACAGGTGTCATCCGAAATGCACGAGACCTTGACATCTGGAAGGACACTAAGCATCTCATCACTTTAATGCTTGACACCTCGCCTATCAGCTCGGGCTTATACATGCACTGATTTTGGTTAAGACACGTGTTCATTCCTGACCTGAACACAATGTGCTCTTCCCATGACCGAACACTACCTTGGCCTTGCACAACACTTCCTTGAACTCCTAGACCCGACCCGAGCCATGCTTTTCCTTGGTCGAGCCCCTCATGTCCAAACCCTCCCTTGGTTCACCATGACCGTCCCAAGCCCCAAAAAAACATCCGAGCTCAAACCAAGCTCCACACCCGAGCCAAATCCACCTCCATGCCCGAGCCCTAGCCAAAGCCACACACACACGGCCGAGCTCTTGATGCTCTACCATGTTGTTACGCCTTAAACGCATACAAATCTCATGTTATGAGATTAATATTTTTAATGCCTTAACAAGTCTCATAATATTATGTTTTGATGATTACAAAACTCGGTTAATTGTTACTAACCATTTAAAGTGAGATTTTGCAGATTAGATTTATTGACAAATAAATTCTTGAAAGCTATTTTGAAGCTATAAATATATTTATGAAGTCTTATATTGCCATATAATGGACACAATGTTATGTGGATGATATGGAACATTTTTATGAGGATATGAAGAAAAGGACAAGAAGAAGCCAAAGTATGGAGCAGCAACTTCCGAAAATTACTGGGAATTTTCTAAGCATTGAAATCTGATCTCCACCAGTCATAATCTAGATGAGGAAGTGTTACATGTACTGTCAAAATTTGAGAGCAATCCAACGGCTATAATGAGAGATATGATTTTTTTTCAAATATGCTGCACAGTACCCACTTCTGCAAGGAACGAAACCATGAAGATTTGGCTTCAGAAAATAACTGGGAATGTAACAAGATGCGAAAACATGATGAAGCGAATTCCAAAAATTACTGGAAATGTTTTACTGTTCAAATCAAATCTTCACCGTTTTTAATGAAGATCAAGATGTTTTAAAGCTTCAGTCAAAATTTTAGATCAATCCAACGGTTAGATTGTGAGATATGATTTTTCCACAAAATTCGCTCAGTGTTGGGTAAAAGCAGGCAGCGGCGCCGAACACTTTTTTGCCTACTTCTTGACTTTCCAATACACGCTCCATGCACTCAAATCAGATTCAAATCCTTGCCAACTATAAATAGAGGCTTTCCAAGGTCATTTGGAGATAACCCAACTCATCTCTTCTCTCCTTTGCAAGCAATCTTCTCTATATCAAAGTGTTTGTGTGATATATTCAAATATTTGAGAGTGTTTGTAAAAATAGTTTGTGAGTTGGTTGTGCTATTGTTGTGAACACTTGAGTGTCAAGACAAGTGTGTTGTGCTATCATTGTAAACACTTGAGTGTGAAGTCAAGTGTGTTGTGTTGAGGCTATCCTTGGAGCCCTTAAGGCCAAGTGTTCGAGTTGTATCGACGCGGTGATCGTGTTGAGTTGTACGGCTATCCTTGGAGCCATCAAGGCCAAGAATTTGAAGTGCTAGTGGATCCTTGGTTAATCGATCTTAATCAAGAAGGGGAGACGTAGACGATTTATCGTCGAACTTCCATAAACATATCCTATCTCATTTATCGATTTATTTCTTTTACGCATTTATTTACTGCATTTATTTTTGATTGCTTTAAGTCTTCCGCTTGCGTATTTGCATAATCGCTTTAAATTGCTAAAGTTTCCAATAGAACCTAAATCCCCCCATTAGGTTCTAACAAGTGGTATCAGAGCCACCTTTTTACAAAATATTTTCAAAAAAAGCTCTATGGAAAATCTAGCTAGCGATTATGCTCAAGGGCAATCAACCAATCGTCCTCCTCTTTTCAACGGCATAAACTACGGATATTGGAAATACCGAATGTCCCTATATATCCAATCCGTAGATTATGATCTTTGGAAAGTAACCGTGAAAGGTCCCTTTATACCTTTGAAAGAGGTTGAGGGAGTCAAAATTCCTAAGGGAATGGACGACTTTTCCAAAGAGGACATGCGATTAATTTCTCAAAATGCTAAAACTATGAATATTTTGCATTGTTCCCTAGATATGAATGAATACAATCGGATCTCGATGTGCTCATCGGCAAAAGAGATTTGGGACAAATTGGAGATATTCCATGAAGGGAACAATCAAGTCAAGGAGACAAAGATCGATATTCTTCAACTCAAATACGAAACATTTGAGATGGAGGCTAGTGAGGATGTTGATACCATGTTCCGAAGGCTCTCTCAAATCATCAATGAGCTAGCCCAACTTGGAGAACAATATCCAACCAAGCAAGTATGGAGGAGAGCTCTATGCGCCCTACCCAAGGAGTGGGATGCAAAGAGGACGGCCATCATAGAATCCAAGACAAAGGGGATTGCCTTATCCACCCAAGTCAAAGAAGTAGATGATGATGATATGGAACTCTTTGCAAGAAAATTCAAAAGATTTATGCGAGGAAACAACTTCAAGAAGAAGACGGACAAAGAAGTGACATGCTACAACTGTCAACAATAAGGGCATTATGCAAATGAATGCCCTCTCAAGAATAAATATGACAAAGGAAAGAAGAAAGAACTCATAGCCACTTGGAGCGATAGCAATGACGACGATGAGGAAGCCAACCTTTGTCTCATGGCCAAAGATGATGACATCACCTCCGACGACAATGATGAGGTACCATCTTATGATGAAATACTTCAAGCTTATAAACTTATGTTTGATATGGCTAAAACCCTTAGAAAAGAAAATAAACTTCTTAAAAATGAATTAGATTCTAAGGAGCATGAAAACCTAAGATTAAAGGATGACATAGCTCACTTAGAAAAATCATTTGATAAGTTCAATGTTAGTAGTAATAAATTGAATAATTTACTAAGCATGCAGAAATGTAGTTTTGATAAGGATGAAATAGGGTATGGTAAGAAATCTATAGACTTTACTAGCCTTATAGCTAAAGAAAAAATGAGATCACCCCCTACATGCTCTTATTGTTGTAAAATTGGTCATGTTAGACATAAATGTAGATCTTTAAGATTTCAATATGATCAAAAGAGCTATATGAAATGGAGGCCTAAGAGTACTTAACAACTCATCAGTTGGCATTATGAGATCATGATCTAAGGAAGTTCATCATAGACCGGTTTAAACTGCCTTGACTTACGACTGGTCTTCCTGATGAACGCTGCTCCGTCCAAGGAAATAGGTTTTAAAGAGGCCATAGCCCTACCTACTACTGGGAGCACTCTTGGAAAGTTGCGATGATGTTGCTATGAGAAACTGAACTCTTATAAGTCCATTTTGTATCTCTCTTTTCTAACATTGTGGACCCAAAATAACTAAAGGGTACCAAAATCAATTCTTGCAGGGAAATAAGAAAACTGTTCTCCCTAGCATATGGTATCTAGACAGTGGATGTTCTAGACATATGACGGAGAACAAGGAGCTAATCCAATCGGTCAAACCAAAGGATAAAGGAACTGTCAACTTTGGAGACAACAACAAAGGAGTTATCGAAGGAATTGGCTCAATAGGTATTTCTAAATCTTGCTTGATTGATGATGTACTCCTAGTGAAAGGGCTTAAACATAATCTACTAAGCATAAGTCAATTGTGCGATAGAGGTTATGAAGTCAAATTTACTATCCAACACTGCACTATATCACTCACGACTGACAAATCCATAAATTTCAAAGGTTATAGAAGTGAAAATGTTTACAAGGTTTCTTTAAATAATTTATCTTTGACAAATATTAAAAGTCTTGTATCCTTGAATGTTGATGATAACATTCTTTGACATAGACGATTAGGTCATGTTGGTCCTAGTACCATTGAAAACTTTTTAAACTTGATCTAGTAGTTGGTATGCCAAAACTCAATTTAAAATTAGATTCTGTTTGTGATGCGTGTCAACTTGGAAAACACACAAGGTAATATTTTAAAAGCAAAAATTTTGTATCAACTTCTATGCCCCTTGAACTTCTTCACCTAGATCTATGTGGTCCCTCGAGGAACGCTAGCCTAGGAGGGAAGCTTTATGAATTCGTCATTGTGGATGATTTCTTACGATTCACATGGACATTGTTCTTAGCCCACAAAAATGATGCCTTTGATTATTTTAAAACTTTTGTCAAACGTGTTGAGAATGAGAAAAATCTTTCAATAAAGCAGATCCGTAGTGACCACGGAACTGAATTTCAAAATGAGAGTTTTACAAATTTTTGTGAAGAGAAAGACATCGGTCACAATTTTTCTTGTCCTAGGACTCCTCAACAAAACGGAGTCGTTGAGAGGAAAAATAGGACACTAGTGGAGATTGCGAGGACCATGATATGTGAGCACTCTCTGCCAAAATAATTTTGGGCTGAAGCAATGAACACTACCTGTTACATCATTAATCGTGTATCAATAAGGCTCATTCTCAAGAAAACTCCATATGAATTATGGAGAGGGAGAAAGCCTAACATTTCATACTTTCAAGCTTTCGGTTCAAATGCTATATCCATAATAATGGTAAGGACAACCTCGGTAAGTTTGATGCCAAGTCCGACAAAGGCATATTTCTCGGATATTCCACAACAAGTAAGGCTTATAGAGTATTTAATAAACACACTTTACTTGTTGAAGAATCAATGCATGTTGTATTTGATGAATCTATGTCTATAGTTTCTCGCACTAACAATGATGACGTAGATTTACTCGAAGAAGAGATGAATTCCTCAAGCTTAAGTGATTTAGATGTTTATGTTGAGGAAACGCCTCTTCCGAAGGAATGGACGCTTCACAAAGATCACCCAATGGATCTTATCATCGAAAGTCCTTCGAAGGGAGTAACCACTCGCTCTTCTCTTAAAAATATTTGCAATCATCTTGCCTTTGTTTCTCATATTGAACCTAAGTGTATTGATGATGCTTTATTAGATGATGCATGGATAATTGCTATGCAAGATGAGTTGAATAAAATTTAAACGTAATGATATTTGGTACCTTGTTCCTAGGCCGCATGATAGTTCTATTATTGGAACTAAATGGGTCTTTAGGAATAAACTTGATGAGCATGGTACTATCACTAGAAATAAAGCTATACTTGTAGCAAAAGGATATAGTCAAGAAGAAGGCATAGATTATGATGAAACCTATGCGCCTGTTGCTAGATTAGAATCTATTCGCATGCTACTTGCTTTTGCTTGCTCTAGAAATTTAAGTTATTTCAAATGGATGTCAAAAGTGCCTTTCTTAATGGTGAATTGAAAGAGAAAGTTTATATTGAACAACCTGATGACTTTGTTGATACTGCTTTGCCTGATCATGTGTATAGACTAAACAAAGCTTTGTATGGTTTGAAACAAGCTCCTCGAGCTTGGTATGAAAAATTGTCTACTTTCCTTCTTTCAAATGGTTTTTCGAGAGAAAAGATTGACATTATTTTATTTACTAAAAATGTCAAAGATGATTTATTGATTGTGAAAATTTATGTTGATGACATAATTTTTGGTTCTACTAACGAAACTCTCTGTCAAGATTTCTCCAAGCTTATGCAGGAACACTTTAAAATGAGCATGATGGGGGAACTTAACTATTTCCTTGGATTGCAAATCAAACAGTGCAAAGATGGGTTCTTTATGAACCAAAGCAAGTACATCAAGGAGATTCTAAAGAATTTTGGGATGGAGAACACAAAATCATCATCTACACCGACGAGCACAACAATCAGACTCGACAAGGATGAAAATGGTAAATTTGTAGATCAATCTTCCTTTCGTAGTATGATTGGATCCTTACTTTATGCTACTGCTAGTAGACCTAACATTATGTTTAGTATTTGCTTGTGTGCACGATTTCAATCATGTCCAAAGGAATCACATTTGTTTGCCTTAAAACGCATTTTTAAATATCTTTCAAATACTCCAAATCTCGGCTTGTGGTATTCGAAAAATTCTTTCTTTGATTTAAAAGCTTATTGCGATGCCGACTTTGGTGGATATAAGGTGGACAAGAAAAGCACTAGTGGAACTTGCTTTTTTCTAGGAAATTGTTTAGTTTCTTGGTTTTCAAAGAAACAAAATTGTGTTGCATTGTCAACGACCGAAGCCGAATATATGGCTGTCGATAGTTGTTGTGCGCAAATTCTTTGGATGAAGCATCAATTGCTCGACTATGGTGTATCTTTTTCAAAAATCCCTATTTTCTGTGACAACACTAGCGCCATATGTCTTACAAAGAATCCGATTCAACATTCGCGCACCAAACATATTGACATTCATCATCATTTTATTCGTGATCACATCGAACAAAATAAAGTTGAACTTCAATATGTTGACACTAAAAATCAAATTGCCGATATTTTTACAAAAACACTAGATGAAAATACTTTTATTCGTTTGCGTGGTGAACTTGGCATGATTGAGTTGTAATCGCTTGTAGACATAAAATAAATTTAGTGTCACATTAAGGGAGAGCTTAATATTAAATTCGAGCAATTTAATTTTGGATAATATAAATCAATTATATTTATTTAAAATTATAAAGCTCACATTTTATGTGAAATTTATGTGTTGCATTTTAGAAATCATAATTCAATTATCTTGTTTTTCATTTACTTTTCCAGGCTTTTTGATTATCACAAAAAGGGGAAGAATTAGTTTGGTTAAATACTTTAACTAAGGGGAGAGTTAGTTTGGTTAAATGCATAAAGAATAAAATTGGTTATTTGATAAACAAATTCTTCTTAACTAATTGTTTTATTAAGAGGGAGTTTTATTCATGCATTATTGTGCAAATTAAATTGTCTATTTCTCTTATTTAACCAAGTTTTGTGATCATCAAAAAGGGAGAGATTGTTACGCCTTAAACGCATAAAAATCTCGTGTTATGAGATTAATGTTTTTAATGCATTAACAAGTTTCATAATATTATGTTTTGATGATTACAAAACTCGGTTAATTGTTACTAACCATTTAAAGTGAGGTTTTACAGATTAGATTTATTGACAAATAAATTCTTGAAAGCTATTTTGAAGCTATAAATGTATTTATGAAGTCTCATATTGCTCATATAATGGACACAATGTTATGTGGATGATATGGAACATTGTTATGAGGATATGAAGAAAATGACAAGAAGAAGCCAAAGTATGGAGCAACAACTTCCGAAAATTACTGGGAATTTTCTAGGCATTGAAATTCGATCTCGACCAATCATAATCTAGATGAGGAAGTGTTAAATGTACTGTCCAAATTTGAGAGCAATCCAACGGCTATAATGAGAGATATGATTTTTTTCAAATATGCTGCATAGTACCCACTTCTGCAAGGAACAAAACCATGAAGATTCGACTTCAGAAAATAACTGGGAATGTAACAAGATGCAAAAACATGATGAAGCGACTTCCAAAAATTACTGGAAATGTTTGAATCGTTCAAATGAAATCTTCACTGTTCAGAATGAAGATCAAGATGTTTTAAAGCTTCAGTCAAAATTTCAGATCAATCCAACAGTTAGATTGTAAGATATGATTTTTCCACAAAATCCGCTCAGTGTTAGGTAAAAGCAGGCAGCGGTGCCGAACACTTTTTTGCCTACTTCTTGACTTTCCAATACACGTTCCATGCACTCAAATCAGATTCAAATCCTTGCCAACTATAAATAGAGGCTTTCCAAGGTCATTTGGAGATAACCCAACTCATCTCTTCTCTCCTTTGCAAGCAATCTTCTCTCTATCAAAGTGTTTGTGTGATATATTCAAATATTTGAGAGTGTTTGTAAAAATAGTTTGTGAGTTGGTTGTGCTATTGTTGTAAACACTTGAGTGTGAATCCAAGTGTGTTGTGATATCGTTGTAAACTCTTGAGTGTGAAGCCAAGTGTGTTGTGTTGAGGCTATCCTTGGAGCCCTTAAGGCCAAGTTTTCGAGTTGTATCGACGCGGTGACCGTGTTGAGTTGTACGGCTATCCCTTGATCCATAAAGTCCAAGAATTTGAAGTGCTAGTGGATCCTTGGTTAATCGATCTTAACCAAGAAGGGGAGACGTAAACGATTTATCGTCAAACTTCCATAAACATATCCTATCTCATTTATCGCTTTATTTCTTTTACGCATTTATTTACCGCATTTATTTTTGATTGCTTTAAGTCTTCCGCTTGCGTATTTGTATAATAGCTTTAAATTGCTAAAGTTGCCAATAGAACCTAAATCCCCCCCCCCCCCATTAGGTTCTAACACATGTTTGACCCGAGCCACTCATGACCGACCCGAGCCCATGGTCAAATCCATCAAACCCTAGCTCATTCTCATGCCATGTGTTCTTGATCTTGACTTGTGCTCTGATTGATAAAATATCTTTTTATTAATTCCAAGTTAAGCCTCTGATTTATTTAATTAGTAACCCTTAATCATGTTTAACATATTATTATCTTAAAATGGAATATGGGTTACTACATTCTCCCCACCTTTAGATATTTCGTCCGCGAAATAAAATCTAAAGACAAATCATGATAATAATATGAAAACACAAAATCATGTTTTATTACAACAACTGTAATTACATCTTCACATGGTAATCAAAAGTACAAAGAAAACAACTCAGGATATTCTGCTCGCATATGACTCTCGGTTTCCCAAGTTGCTTCTTCAACGCCTTGGCGCTGCCACTGTACCATCACAAGTGGTATAGTCTTGTTCCGCAAAACTTTCGCCTTCCTGTCTAGAATACGGAGTGGTCATTCAACATACGACAGATCTGGCTCTAGTTGAACATCAGTAGGCTGTATAATATGAGATTCATCAGCTATGTACTGTCGAAGTAACGACACATGAAAAACATCATGTATACTGGAAAGATATGGAGGTAACGCCAAACGATATGCAACATCTCCAATCTTTTCTAGTATTTGGAAAGGCCCAATGAAACGAGGTGACAACTTGCCCTTTACACCGAATCTCATCACCTTCTTGAAAGGTGATACTCGCAGAAAAACATATTCACCAGGCTCAAACTGCAGTGGCCTGCGATGAATATTAGCATAACTGGCTTGCCGATCTTGAGCAGCTTTGACCCTCTGCTTGATCAAATCTACCTTGTCTACAATTTGCTGCACCAACTCAGGACCCTCAACTTGCCGTTCCTCGATTTCATCCCAGAATAACGGAGTACGACAACGTCAACCATACAATGCCTCAAAAGGTGCCATATCAATACTTCGATGATAACTGTTATTGTAGGAAATCAAAGGTAAATGATCCTGCCAAGATAATCCAAAGTCCATGACAGAAGAACATAACATATCCTCCAGCGTACGAAAGTGCGCTCGGACTGCCCATCAGTCTCCGGATAATATGCAGTACTCAAACTCAGAGTGGTACCCAATGCCTGTTGAAAACTACCCCAAAAACGCGCGATAAATCGCGGGTCTCTATCACTGACTATGCTCACTGGAATTCCATGCAGTAGTACTATCTCCTGGACATATAAGCGTGTCATGCGATCATAAGAATACTCCCGGTTGTAAAGAATAAAGTATGCTGATTTCGTCAAACGGTCAACAACAACCCAGATAGCATCACACTGACGTGAAGTCATAGGCAAGTGGGTGACAAAATCCATAGTCACGTGCTCCCACTTCCATTCGGGAATCTCAAGATTCTGCAGTAATCCACCTGGTCGTCGGTATTCAGCCTTGACCTGTTGACAAACCAAACATCAAGAAACAAATTGATATACACTTCGCTTCATCCCCTTCCACCAGAATCTAGTTCGCAAATCCTTATGCATTTTCATGCTTCCAGGATGAACTGATAATCGACCCCTGTGAGCTTGAGATAGAATATCATTCCTGAGCTCCGCAACATCAGGTACAACCACTCGATTCGATAAGCACAATAAACCATCTGATTGAAAATGGAATCCAGATGTATTAACTCAATTGGCTAGACGTGCCAAACTCTGAGTCTTAACAT
Organism: Henckelia pumila; assembly: GCF_033568475.1. Lineage (NCBI taxonomy): Eukaryota > Viridiplantae > Streptophyta > Magnoliopsida > Lamiales > Gesneriaceae > Henckelia > Henckelia pumila. The sequence continues at coordinate 200,630,795 of NC_133123.1, read as the reverse complement.
CAGATATCTGAGCGTCTCTAATCCGAGAATACAATGCTGGCTCAGAAAAAATAGTATACAAATGAATTCTATTTCTCCCTTTCTTGTGTTTGAGCGTAAAAATCAGTGAACAACATTTTGAATCATATGAGATATTTCACTAGTCTGAAGTGCAGAAAGTCTCACCTGCCGACTCAAGGCATCAGCATTAAGATTAGCAGAACCTGGATGATACTTGATTTCACAATCATAATCCTTCAGGAGATCCATCCAGCGTCTCTATCGCATATTCAACTCCGCCTGAGTGAATAAATAATTCAAACTCTTGTGGTCCGTGAATATCTCAAATTTCTCGCCATAAAGATAATGCCTCCAAATCTTGAGCGCAAATACAATGGCGGCTAACTCGAGATCATGCACTGGATAATTCACTTCATGCGTCTTCAACTGTCTAGAAGCATAGACAATAACATGTCCATGATGTGTCAGAACACATCCTAACCCCTGACCAGAGGCATCAGTGTAAACAACATAACCTCCTGATCCAGAAGGTAGAGCTAGCACAGGTGCAGTAGTAAGACGTCTACGCAGCTCGTGAAATGACTCCTCACAATCCGAGGACCATATGAAGGCAACATCTTTCCGTGTAAGTTGTGTCAAAGGCCTGGCCAACTGTGAAAAATTCTCGATGAACCGACTGTAATATCCAGCTAGACCCAAGAAACTACGAATCTCAGCAACCGTCGTCGGACGAGACCAGTTCAGCACTGCCTCTATCTTATTAGGATCAACAGATATTCCTTCACTCGAAATCACATGACCAAGAAATAATACCCAATAAAGCCAAAATTCACACTTGCTCAATTTTGCATACAACTGCTTATCTCGTAACGTCTGCAAAACAATCCTCAGATGCTGTGCATGCTCATCCTTGTCATGAGAATAGACAAGAATATCATCAATGAAGACGATGACAAATCTATCCAGAGATTCTCGAAATACCTGATTCATCAGATTCATAAATACTGTCGGTGCATTCGTCAAACCGAATGACATCACCAGAAATTCATAATGCCCGTATCTGGTTCTAAAAGCAGTCGTAGAAATATCTGAGTCTCGTACCCGCATCTGGTGGTATCCAGATCTCAGATCTATCTTGGAATAGACAGAAGTACCCTGTAATTGATCGAACATATCATCAATTCGTGGCAACGGATACTTATTCTTGATGGTGACATGATTCAGATGCCTGTAATCAATACATAATCGCATCGATCCATCCTTTTTCTTGACAAACAAAACAGGTGCTCCCCACGGAGAAACACTCGGACGAATATATCCCTTATCAAGCAGATCCTGTAATTGCTGTTTCAATTCCCTCATCTATGAAGGTGCCAGACAATAAGGTGCTCGGGATATAGGCGTAGTTCCTGGTACTAGATCAATACCAAATTCAACCTCTCGAACCGGAGGAAAACCAGGAATCTCATCAGGGAATACATCAAAAAACTCGCTGACAATCGGTAACTGATCAATACAGTTACCAATAACCGTACTACTCATGGACATATCAATTGCATAGATGAGGTAGCTCTCCCCACCTAACTCTAAGACATGACATGCCTTCAGAGCCGATACAAGTGGCATCGTAGGTTGCGCACCCTCACCATAAAAGTACCAGCTCTCACCCTCAACAGGATGAAACTGTACCAAACGCTGATAACAATCCACATTAGCGTGATAAAAAGTTAGCATATCTATTCCCAAAATACAATAAAAATATGCCATCGTTAATATCATCAGATTAGCCGATAACACATTACCCTCAAATTCTAGAAGGCAACCCATCACTAGACGCTTAGTTACTACCTCCTGCTCCAGCGGAGTAGATACAACTAAATCCATGTCTAATGATACAAATGGTAATCTATGTCTCTTAACAAAGCGACTAGAAATAAAGGAATGTGATGCTCCAGTATCAATTAAAACAAGTGCAGGAATACCGCATAACAAAAAGGTACCTGCCAACATGCGATCGCTTCCCTCAATAGCCTGCTCCTGAGACAGAGCAAATACCTGCCCTTGAGTCTGTGGGCGGTAACCAAAAGAACTCTGTGGTTCTGGCTGCTGATGTGGAAAAGTAGAAGTCTGAGATTCAACCTGTGATCCCAATCCACTAGCAGAACCCATACGCTGAGGACAATCTCTCCGAAGATGTCCCTGCTCACCACAAATATAACAATCACCATTATCCTTCCGACACGAAGCTGCAGGATGCTTCCCAAGTGACTGCAAAACTCCTCATTCTTATTTTTCCCAAAACGGAATGTACCTCGTGAACCATGAGAACCAGACATAGGTCCAGATTGCACAACAGATTGAGCCCTAGGCTCAAAAGATCCACTAGGCTGTCCTGGCATTATCAACTGTGCCCGCCTATTGTTGTTCTCCACTTGACGGCAACGGTTCACCAAAGTCTCATAAGATGTTGGATCATCACAGACGACAACTTGTGAGTAGATATCTTGATTCAAACCTTGCAGAAAGATATCATACTTCGATGCATCACTGTCACTGATATGAGGACTGAAAGGTATCAGATCAAGAAATTGTTGTTGATATTGATCAATAGTCATTGATCCTTGCCTCAGAGTAAGCAACTCCATCGATCGTGCCTGGCGAATAGCTGGAAGAAAATACAGTTTCTGAAATTGCTGACAGAAATCCCCCCAAGTCACCTGTCCTCTCTCCGTACGTGCCTAAGTAACCTTGGCATCCCACCATAAGCGTGCTCGATCTTCCAAAAAAAATTCTAGAACTTCCAGTTTCTGCTCCTCAGTGCAATCAAAAGCACGAAAAGCACTCTCGAGTTTGGACATCCAACCTCTTGCTTGTTCAGGATTCTCGCCTCCCACCAAGGGTTTCGGTCCTACTTGCATGAACTTATTTATAGTGTAGCGACGTCTACCCTCATGAGGACGATGTCGATCATCATGATGGCGATGGTGACGATGATGACCACCTCCCTGGCCAACACTACCGTGACTCTCGTCGGCCATATCCTGAAATAATTGCACATCAAAATCCCAAATGCACAATAATTACTCAAGACTATACTAAATCCCAAGTACTAATCCCAAAATCTAAGCATGCTCTGATATCAAAAATGTAGTGACCCTGCATGGAATCACCTACTAACTGGCAACTAATAGCATGCATTAAACTTAATACAACAAAATTCTTAACAGAGAAAAATGTGCGGAAACATAATCCATAATTTACATATCAGCTTAGAAAAGCAAGTCCAGGCTTTATACTGTAGTGATACAACCATAACGAAAAGCTTAAATAAACTGTCTAAAACATTTATACAGCTAAACAAATCCTGCTGTATAAAATCCCCTGAAAAGCTCTGGTTCCCAAGTCCTTACTCGAGCTACCAGCTCCGTCCATCCTGCGACCTGCCCCGTGGAATAGGGTGTCCAAGATAATAACTAGAACGTGAGCGCTAACGCCCAGTACATAAACAGGAGTAAAAATATGTATATGATGCATACAACATGATGACTGATAAAGGGTCATCTGAAAAGTCATGCTTAGTACCGGCGCCACATGAGTGCTGCCACCGCACGGATCAACCTCTGGGTGCAACCACACTCGTCTAGTACACCAGAGTAGTCAGACATACATGTCCCCGTCGTCGCGGTACTCTCAGTGACAGACTATCGAGTATAGAGCTGAGCGGCTCTATAATCAGGTATAACAAGGTATAGGCTCAACGTGTATATGCTCGTGACATATGAATATGGAAAACGGTAAATCATATATCATGCCATATAATAATGCCAAATAAATGCAACATATAAACATGTATACTCGCTGGCAATCTCAGTCAATGTGTACGTACTTAACACCGAAGTTTGAACTAAGCTAGAAAAAGACAAACCCTAGCTGTCCTAGATCAAAGCCCGACCCGACCTGGTCTCTTGGTCTGACCCCGAGCTCCCGAGCTACTCCTTCCCGAACTCCTGAGCTACTCCTTTGTCCGAGCAGAAATATGATATAAGAGATGTGGTGTGACAATGACCGAACCCTTCACTCCTATTATAGAGGATGAGCTGGGACAGGTGTCATCCGAAATGCACGAGACCTTGACATCTGGAAGGACACTAAGCATCTCATCACTTAAATGCTTGACACCTCGCCTATCAGCTTGGGCTTATACATGCACTGATTTTGGTTAAGACACGTGTTCATTCCCGACCTGAACACAATGTGCTCTTCCCATGACCGAACACTACCTTGGCCTTGTACAACACTTCCTTGAACTCCTAGACCCGACCCAAGCCATGTTTTTCCTTGGCCGAGCCCCTCGTGTCCGAACCCTCCCTTGGTTCACCATGACCGTCCCGAGCCCCAAAAAAACATCCGAGCTCAAACCAAGCTCCACACCCGAGCCAAATCCACCTCCATGCCCGAGCCCTAGTTTAATGCCCGAGCCCTAGTGACATGCCCGAGCCGGGCCAAAGCCACACACACACGGACGAGCTCTTGATGCTCAACCATGTCCAACCCGAGCCACTCATGACCGACCCGAGCCCATGGTCAAATCAATCAAACCCTAGATCATTCTCATGCCATGTGTTCTTGATCTTGACTTGTGCTCTGATTGATAAAATAACTTTTTATTAATTCCAGGTTAAGCCTCTGATTTGTTTAATTAGTAACCCTTAATCATGTTTAACATATTATTATCTTAAAATAGAATCTGGGTTACTACAATATGCCAGCCAGGCAGGATAACTCAGCCATGGATTTTGACAAGTGTTGGATGTAGAGAAGTTTGTACGGTCCGAACTCATGATCAGATGATCCAAACATGACGTGTCACGCATGCAAGCTAGGAGCTGGATCAACGATCCAAACCTGAGTTCGGAGGCCCCGAACATGACCGAGTTTGGGGGATATAATTAGGGGTCATTTGTATTCATTTTGAATTACGAATTCCCGAGTTTCCTTCTTCAGTTATATAGTATAAGATATACACTTGAGGGTCCAATCGGTTAGTAATAAGGTTCTGGAATAACCAAGGCATGGTTATAGTCATCCGGAACTAGCGACTCCAAAGGTCTAACTACGGACGAAGGTATGGTCCGAGAATCTATTTATGTTTTGGGAGTACTTATTAGCTTAGTTAAGGCTTATAGAACTTGAATAGTGATACGGTTAACTTTTGAATATAGGCTTGGAACCTTGTATCTTACTAGACTCAAACTAGCCTAGAGTTACGTACACATTGACTGAGATTTCCAGCGAGTATATATGTTTATATGTTGCATTTACTTGGAATTATTATGTGGCATGATATATGTTTTACTCCTTATCATATTCATATGTCATGTGCACATACATGAGCCTGTACCTTGTTATACCTTGACTATAGAGCCGCTCAGCTCTACACTTGTATATAGTCTATCACTGAGAGTACCGCGAAGATGGGGACCTGTATGTCTGACTACTCTAGTGTTCTAGAAGAGTGTGGTTGTACCCAGAGGTTGATCCGTGAGGTTACAACACTCATGTGGCACCTGTACTGAGCATGACTTATCAGATGACCCGTTACTAGTCATCACGATTTCATGCATCATATACATATGTTTACTCATGTTTATGTACTGGGCATTAGCGCTCACGTCCTAGTTGTTATCTTGGACACCCCATTCCACGGGGAAGGTCGCAGGATGGATGGAGCTGGTGGTTCGAGGCAGGATTAGGGGAGCCAGAGCTGTCAGGGGTTATTATACAGCAGGATTTGTTTAGTTGTATGATGTATTAGACAGTTTTATTTTTCAGTACTTCGATGTGGTTGCATCACTACTATAATAAGACTGGACTTGTTGAACTAAGCTTTGAGTTATGTTTTCGCACATTTTACTCTGTTAAGTAACCATGTTTTAATTAAGTTTAATTCATGTCATTAGTTTTCAGTTAGTGGGTGATTTAATGCAAGGTCACTACATTTTCGGTATCAGAGCCATGCATAGATTTTGGGATTAGTACTTGGGATTTAGTCTAGTATTGAATAATAATTGCGCATTCGGGATTTTAAATGTGCAAATCTTTTGAGGATATGACTGGAAGAGGTGATGAGAGCCATGACAGTGTTGGCCAGGAAGGTGGTCATCATCATTGCCATCATCACGAGGGTAGACATCGCTACTTGATCAATAAATTCATGCAATTAGTAGGACCGAAACCCTTGTTGGGAGGCGAGAATCCTGAAGAAGCGAGAAATTGGATGGCCAAAATTGAAATTGCTTTTCGTGCTTTCGAGTGTACTGAAGAGCAGAAAATGGAGGTTCTAGTGTTTGTTCTAGATGGACGTGCACGATTATGGTGGGACGCAAAAGCAGCACAGGCTCGTACTAAGAGGGGTCGTGTGACTTGTGAAGATTTCCGCCAGTAGTTTCAAAAACTATATTTTCCTCCAGCAGTCCGTCATGACGATCTATGGAGTTGCATATGCTGAGCCAGGGATCTATGACTAGTGATGAATATCAGCAGCGATTCATTGATCTGCTACCTTACAGTCCCCATATCAATGAAAGTGATGTGTCCAAGTATGATCTATTTCTGCAAGGTCTTAATCAGGATATCTATTCACAGGTTGTTCTTTGTGATGATCCGAAATAATATGAAACTCTCGTTAATCGGTGCCGTCAAGTGGAGAACAACAATAGGCGGGCATAACTGATGATGTTAGGATAGCCTGGTGGATTTCTTGGGCCTAGAGCTCAATCTATTGTGCAGTCTGGATCTATTTCTTTTTCTACTACTACTTCTTCCGATACTCGTGGTTCACGAGGTATGTTCCGATTTTGGAAGAAGAAGAAAGATGATTGTTGTACTCACTGTGGTGGGAAGCATCCTACTATAACATGTCGGAGAGCATCTACGTGTAAATACACATAAAAGTAATTATAGGTACTAAGCCCGAAGCACACACGTTGCGTGTGTAATGTACTATAAAAAATATCAATTTTATTTTTGTTGAACTATTCAATGAAGTCAAATAATCAACATACATAATATTGTGATGTAGCCAAAAACAATATAACGAAAAAATATTAAGAAATAAAATACTAACATCTTTCAAAAACTTTAATGGTAAATATTTTAAATAAATAATAACGAATGAGGAATACAAAATTTACAAAAATAAAAATAAAAATAAAACATCATACAATAATAGAGAACTGAATTAATCTTTTAACGAATGAAGCTTCCGATTTCCAAGGCATAAATTCGATACTGACTTAGTTTTGACTTACATTGTCCCCCAAAAAACAGGCTGTCCCATATAATTTTCTGAAATATTCCACAAATTATTTTTTATAATAAATTATTTATAAAACAATTTTTTTTGAAATATATAAAAAAACATATCACACTATATTTCCAAAATTTTTTGGTTTAAATTTCACCTTCAACCAAAAAATTAGTTTTTCAATATTAGAAAAAGTAAAAATATATATGAAGTAAATTATCATGAATTAGTAGAAAACTTATGTACGTCTCTTTGTTTCTGTATAGTTCTTAAATACGTCAGCCAAAGTCATACGCACTAATGGAATTCTTTTCATCTTTGACAATGGTTTGAATCCTCATACGCTACAGATTTCATAAACTTATGATAAGTTGTATTATCATTATCAATATAAAAATAAAAAATAAAATATGTCTTGTAATAAAAGTGGAGTACAATACTCTTAGCTTATACCTTCCGATGATATTTTATTACACATCATGAATATCTTTGGTGTAATAGTCATCATAATTTGTAGATTGGTCCATGTACGTGCTCACCTGCATAGAGAAAAAATTGTGTAAGCACATAATTGAGTATTTTTGTTACAGTTGAGTTACAATTTTGTAATAATCAATTAATGTGGAGTAACACATCTTTGTAAACAACATTTTTGGTGTAAACACCATATCTATGATGCAATTTTCCATCTCTGACCAAAATTTTTGTTGATTGTTGCGAAACCCCTCTTGGAAGTTAAACATAAAGCTGATCATGGTTGAACACGTGACCACGTAAAAATATACCTACATTCGGTATTGTTTGTCCCTGTGCTTTGTTTATTGTGAGAGCAAAACTCAATCTTATAGGAAACTGTTTACGTGTCAACTCAAATGGCAATCCGAAATCAAGTTCACTTTGCAAAGGCATTCAGTAGAGAAAATATCTTTTTCCTTTGTGAGGACCCGCTATAATCTCAACATCTATGAAATTTCTATGAAGACTACAACATATCAACCTTGTTGCGTTGCATAGTCCAAGTTCAGGTGCCATATTTCGCAAGATCATAATAGGACAACCAACTTTTAAAATAATTCTGTATGGTGGCAAACCACTTGGATGAAGAGAGTTTAAGAACTCCTTTTGGAAGATGTTGTTGTTGTCATCTTCCACGATATCCCAAGATGCATATTTTCTTTCTTTCCCAGGAAATTTTGCAATGAGAATTTCATTTATTTTATCAACATCGACATTTTTAGGAGTAATTATGGCTCTGCTAACCATATAGTTTGTATCATGGGTATGTTCTTCCGAAATTGGAAAAATAACATCACTCAATTGAGAAATTGAATGTTCACCTTACCATGGTATGACCATTGAATCTGACAATTTTATATAATCACCACTTATGACATATTGCAAACCATCGCCTAAGCAGAGCAGTAATTGTGAGAACTCAATGTATTCTGCAAATCTCATATTTTGGTGAAGATGTATCACATTAACACGATTCCAAAACGTCGACCTTGAGATGCTTGCAGCTATTTGTTCTCGTGCTGATCCTCTTTTAACAATAGGTAACTCTTGACGAAAATCTCCACAAAAAATCATAGTTTTCCCACCAAATGGCAGCATGTTTTCCATAATATCTTGAAAAGTTTTATTTACAGATTCAAAATCATAGCGATTAGACATTGGAGCTTCGTCCCAAACTATAACCGACGCACGTCTGATCAACTCTGCCAGATATTTTTGTTTCTCAATGTTGCAAAGTGTTTCTGCTGTAGGATTAAGTGGAATTTTGAGACGTGAATGTGCAGTTCTTCCACCTGGCAATTAAGTTGCAGCTATTCCAGAAGTTGCAACTGCAATTAAATTTTTTTCTTTATTTCTTAAATATGCTAAAATTGAGCGGTATAAGAAAGTTTTTTCGGTCCCACCTGGACCATCAATAAAAAATAGTTTTGGATCATTGCACATTATACTATGAACAATATTGTCAAACGCTGCCTTTTGTTGAGAATTTAAATTTTCAACGGATCTGTAATCTTCATCTGAAATTTGAATAGCAAGCTCGTCCTCAATAATCCTTGGGAGTGGAGATTCATCCAAAAACTCGACACTTATAGGTGGTAAATCAAAATCATAGAGTTTCATTTTGTGATGATGTAACAATCTTCGTAACTCAAGCAACAATTTGTTTGTGATTAAGATGTTCGACGAAGTTGATATACCATAATTCTCAGACATATGTAGATGAAATTCATTCCAAAGTTCTCTAACTCGCTTCGGTTGACAAAAAAACCAAGATTGATACACACAATCTTCTTAATGAGGATGACATTTTTTATAGAGCATGCTTCATGCATACAGTGACGAACATAATCATCATGTTCAAGAAGTCCACGATATTCAGCTGCTTGTTTGAACTTTGGGTACATGACACCATTTACAGTCCCGAGTTATTCAAAATTTCTAGGTCCTCGGACATGATTTAGAATGATGCGTTGATAGAACCGCTCACCTTCAGATAGAGAGACGACATATATCTTCCCGACAACTTTATTTATGGCCCTTCGTGAAACCCATTTCTTTTGAGATTGTACCCATCTGTAATTTTGTGGAAGTTCTCGATACAAATATTTCTCGGTGCATGAAGGATCACAATTCATTGTGAAAAATTCTGTCAACATAGTCTTTGAGTTATCATCATCTTCAATGGCATCACTTATATGCTGATGTGCGGATAACCTAATCAGTTGTTGATTTGGTAAGTGTATTTGGAGTCTAACAACTGAAGGATACATTCAACTGAATTCAAAGGAAACAATTCTCCATAATACCTCAGGTACACAAATCCACCTTCAATCTACAAACTGTTGTATTTCATCGTAGTTATGCCCATTGCGATGTTCCAATGCCACTCTATCAGGTCCTTTATGGATATACTTATAAATGTATTTAACACATTTTATCCCACCACACACTTCAACATTTATGTGACAATCAAACTTAAGTAGAAGAAACGGATTGTAAGGTAAAACCCAACCATTGTAAACCATTAATTGACCATTTTCACTCATTAAAACTAGTGCAGCTTCACGTCTTCAATATATAGGATATGAATCATTTCCTCGACTTGTGTATAAAGCAAAAGGTTTTGGGAATTTTTTTTTACAACTACCATCTCGCATACATGGACTATGAGGGTTGAGTAATCCACATGGTCCATGTATCATGTGACGGATTACCGCTTCATACAAATTTGGTTCATCTGTTTGCGATGGTATTTCAGCACGTACGACTGAATCAAAGTCATCAGTGCAACTTTTCAGTAGTTTTGAATATCATCAACATATGAACATGAGATAATCCCCTCTTTTGATATTCGATAACATATGAGTAAGAAATGACTTTTACTAAAACCCCCCTCTCCACGACATCTTTTTTGAATTCTTAAAAATTTGACCTAAATATCCTTGTTATCAAATCTGGACGATCTTGAGGTGATTGACCTGGCAGTAGTTGCTCTTTTATTTCAATCCAATTTGGATTACATGTCATTGTAAGAAATAAATCTGGTTTTTCATATGTTTGGACCAAAGTCATTGCATCTTGATATATTTGATACATATCACGTGGGCTATCAGAAAAAGATGAGGGAAGTACTATCCCACGACCAACATTTCCTAGATTATAATGTAGTTGGGTAAGTAAAATATATAAAAGAAAATAAAGTATTATTATGTAAAATTGGGTCGGGTTATTTCTAACATAAGAGTAATACATTAATAATATATTTAAGGGTTGGAAATTGATTTAAACAACTGTGCTCGATAAAATTTTGTGGCAACATATTATCAAATGTAAAATTTCCACAATTGAACACAATCAAACCTGCATTATTTTTACACCATCCAAATAATCTTGAAGTCCTTGGTAAAGTTCTGAACGAATATTTTGTTGATTTGTACGTATCCATCTCAGTATCTTGGTCTCGATCTTCATATAATTATCAATGACATATTATTGTAGTAGACGGCCTCCTCGTAGGAATAATGATGAATCATTTGTACGTATCTAAAATACAGAAAGTCATTCACATTTGAGATTATTAAAGTAGCAAAACTCTAATCAATTATTTAGTTAATAATAATAAATAGAAACATGTTACGTAATTTTTGATAATGACTAACCTGTAAAATGAAGGAATAATATTCTAAACATGTGATGCGAGTTCCATAAATATTGTGACTATTTATATCCCAACCATATGTCCCATATGGTAGAAGAAGAGGATACTGTGACCGCTTAATTCGATATTTACTAGAAAGTGCACTAGGTCAAGTAATAGTAAGTGGACAGAGAGTCCAAGTATCGATCTCACAGGGACTGTTGTCAATTCTTAAGAATTAATTATTTTACTTAATCTAGACAAAATCATAAAAAGCATTTTGATTTAAATAAAATAAAATTTTAAAATAAAAACTGCTTAAGAAGTAAGAATTAAAATAGTTGAAAAGAAAATTTAATTAAAATGAGACAACCAAGACACACGTAGATACCGAACAAATCATATAACATGTAGCCGATTTAGGACTCAGATTTAATCTTAAATTACGGTGAATTCTCCTAACTTGTTTAAAGGTCTATTTCTAGAATAATTAAACCTATTCAAATATTGACGGATTAATTTTCATAATTATAATCAAATTCAAATGCATGAAGAACTGTGAGAATTCAGTTTTCAGCTAAAACCGCACACTGAAATCGAATACTATTTCTAGTCGATTTTACCAGGTGCCAATTATTAGAGTGATCGAAATAAATTCCTCCTCTGTTGACTTGGAATTGATTAACAGACAAACAAACAGTTGATCAGGCTATTCAAAAGACAAATATAAATCTAACAATCAATAAAATAAAATCATGTTTGAAAAATCCCAAATAAACATCCAATTTTTCTACATAAATTTGTTCAGCCCAATCATGTGGCCTTGATCGAAAAAAAACTTCTCAATAGTTGAAAACAATAGTTCAAAAATTAAGAAATAAGAACAGAAGAAAGAAAAGAGAAATTTTCTCTCCCAAGCCTCTAGCCGCCTCTCTGTGTTGTCGTGCGTTTGAAACCTCTTTATGCGGTCTTAAAACCCTCTTATATATGTATTTGAAAACCCGTCAAATAAATCCCAAAAAATCGAGAATTTAATATTTCAAAAATTCCTTTTTTTTTCAAATTTCACACAGTAGCGCCTAGGCACCGAAACTAGCGCCTAGGCACCGAAATTCCCATCCCAGGGCGCGCCCTCTTCTGCCAAGGATTTTTTTTTCACGCAGCAGCGCCTAGGCGCCAAAAATTGGCGCCTAGTTTTCGGCGCCTAGGCACTAATCTTCCTTCCCAACTCGCAGTTTTCTTGAAAAAATCAAATCTCGAGTTCTAGCCATCGGATCGGTCTGAAATTTGGACAACATATTTAAAAAATCTTGAAATTTAATTTGAATGGTGGAGATCGGTTTGGATCCCTCTAAAATTAAAAATTAATTTTTGATCATTGTTGCTCCGTAATTCATTTCACAAAAATCCATTTTCCTACAAAATTAACCCGGAGAGAGAAATGCACACACATGCAATAAATCATGAATAAAACTTATACAACACTATGAATGCATGCAAAATAAATATAAAAATAACAAAAAATATGCACACAAAATACACTTATCATACTGCAAAGGATCATAATAGCCCACCATATCTTGAATGCTTCTAAGACGTCCATTAACACCTTCAACTATAATATCTCTTCCATTCAAGTTTTCTGAATATTCATTGTCTACAATAACTGCTGCAACTTGAGATACACTTGGTAGGCAATATTGACGTTCATTCGATTGTTGTTGTTTTATGATTAGTTTGAAATTGGGTATATCTTGACGCTGTCCAATTTTTCTGAAGACTTTCACGAAGGGATTGTATCGATCAAGTATCCTTTGTATCTTCACCAACAATTCTCTTCTTAGTTCTTGATTCTCTAGAAGTCTGTTATCTATTTCATGGTCGGTATCTACTATATACATTTGTATATATCTTGGGCTACTATTTTCATGCGGCATAATGTTTCCAATGGAGTGATATATAGTACCCTGAGCACGAAATGCATAAATCCCATTTGAACCTATTGCCAATGCTTGATCTATGTTAACTCCTATGGAGGTGAAGGAGAAAACATGATTGTATGCTCTATGTATTGCCTAAAGTGTTTGCCTTCTTCATTTTCCATCACATATAATTCTTGTAGCTCAGCTGGTGATGGTATTGGCTCCATTTTTGTGCGTCCATTTCTCCATGAAACAACAAAGCTTCATAATGTGGGCAAGTAGTTGGATTAGACAAGACCGTTCGATCATGTGTTTATAAGCCATTGAAAGCTCTAGCTAGATTACGAAACCTCCGCGGACGTGTGCGAGGAAGATTGTTATTGTTAGTTGTAATACCAATAAGATCAGATCCTGTAATTTTGTGGAAAGAATTTTATGAGGAACTAAAGTATATTTATGTATGAAAAATAAAGGGAAAATTGCATATATCACCCTTGTGAAATCCCGTGTTAGTTAATAACCCCATGTGAAAATTTTTTAAGCTAATAACCCCCTGTGATTCTAAATTTGTAGCATACACACCCTTTTTAGTTAAAAAATGACGAAAATACCCCTACATAAAATAAATGATAAATTAAATAGTTCATAAAAGTTAGGGGCATTTTCGTCATTTTTTAGCCAGAAGGGGTGTGTATGCTACAAATCTAGAATCACAGGGGGTTATTGACTTAAAATTTTTTCACAGAGGGTTATTAGCTAACACGAGATTTCACAAGGGTGATATATGCAATTTCCCCAAAAATAAATATTAATCATATGAACGAATAAAGTATTATTAATGAAGATGTGTATTACATTTAATTTGAACATGATTAAATTGTGATGGAGTAAATCCAATGGAAGTTAATATTTAGTATATTTGTGATATATATTTTTTCTAAAAATTTAATTAAGGGTGAATTAGAAAAAAATCCCTAAACATAAACTAGATTTATCATTCAGTCCCTCCAACAGCCAACTATCATTTGCACTCCCTGACACTCTACTGCATTTGTTTTTCACTCCCTACAAAGTCCAATTTACATATTTACCCTTTATATATATAGATACATATATTATTTTCATCGGCTTTGAATTTTCTCTTTTCTGAACCCCACCTCCAATCTAAAGCCCTCACCACCCATTCAATGGCAGAAAACTCACGGCCTCAACCACCGAAACCCATCAACCGACGAAACTCACCTACAAAGAGACTGAAGAAAGCAACGAGTCACCTTCTCCGTTCTTCGCTCTTGCATATTGACCGAAGTTGTGTGTAAGTGCTCATATTTTGTATGTGTTTATTGACCATCGATGCCTCTGTGTCGTGTGTTAATGTTGAGATTTTTCAGTCGATTTGATCTTCTTTATATGTTTTTTTTTTTTCAGATTTGTGTAGATTTGATCTATCCAGACTCATTTCAAGTGGAATTGAGGTACTTGATATTCATTAGGTTTTAAACCCAAAAACATAATGTCATTAATATAAATTATGAATGAGAAGTCTTCATTTTGTTTATTTATTATTTCCTTTACTTGAAATATATGATTTTTGGTTGATATAAAGAAACAATTAATTACCCTTGTGGTTTGGGGATTTACCAGGACATTATAACTTTGTGATTTAAAGTATTTTTAATTGGTGTAGCCCGCAAGATTTTGTTATTCAATGATTGTTCAAATTGATCGTATGAGCTACAATTGAAATTCCCAAATTTGATAGATAGATTCATGTTTTTGGTTATATGAAGTTGGGTCTTGTTTTTATATTTTTTATATAGGTTTTGATACGATATTATGTTATAACCAATATTGCATTTCTTCCACATTTTAATTTTTCAATATTGATGATAATAGTGCATGAATATTGAAGTGCAACGCTTCAAGATTTTTTTTTGGGATTTAAAAAAATCAATTGTAAACTCAATCATTGTTACGCATCTATCTATCAACGAGTTTTATTTATCCGAAGAAGATGATATTGTTGTGCAATCCACTCACCATTTTTTTTGGATTCTAATATTTTGTAATGTTATCTTCATTTGTTGTATTTTTTAGATGCCCAAATCCATGGTTCTCTTGTATATGATTTTCATAAAACTCTGAATCAAATATTGCACCAAATAATAACATTTGGTTTAGATTGACATTTTTCTAAATAACTCTGAGGTTATATTTATGATTTGTTATATAGTCCTTTGTTTGAAATGCTTGTACGTTAAATTTTGTTTGATTTGTGCTGTTGAAAGATGAAATCTTACTTATTTCAGCTTTAAATGAATTATAGTTCTAGAAATATCATATGCGAGAACTTTTATTGATTGAAAACTACTTTTATTTTTGTAGAATGGAATCTGGAGTAGGGTCTTCTTCCAACCTTGCTTTTTTGGGTTGCTGCAAATGTAATGAGAAATTATTTGTGATTTCAATTATGAGTGGATCTAGTTTGGATGATTTATTTCAGAGTTTGTCAAGCAAATATGAACAAATTAATCCTCAATCTATGTCACTAAAATACATAGCTCCATAGTACAAGATGTACGTTACCTTGAACAACAATGATGATGTCCGTAATATGATACATCTTCACATGTGTATGAGGCTAACTATGATTGAATTGAGGGCCGAGAAAAAATATCAGACTACAGGAGGTTTAAATACTGAGAGGTATAATTCACTCGTTCCTTTTTTTTTTTTGCACTGTCTATACTGTTTAATTCGATAATTATTTGTTATCTTTATGTATAGATAGAGTTTGAAAGCGTGATTTTGTTGTTGTACTTCGTTATAGTTTTTTGGTGATTTTTAATGTTGATTCATCCTAAAAGTAATTCTAAAGTTATTGTTGTACTTCTTCTATTGTTTTTTCTTTTCCTTTTTCTCTCTATCTTCTTGTTCTCTTCCTTCAATCCTTACATTCTAAATTTTCGTTGTTCTCCACCTTCTCTTCTCATCTGCGGGTGGGACATTGAGCTTGGTACTCGGCTATACTTTCTGGGTTGTTGCGAAGTTTCATCTTGTTATAGTGGTAAGTTTATCTGTTCACGGGTGGACAACTTTTCTATTTATTGGGTTATTAAGTTAGTGGAGATTGTGGCGTAGATTTGTAGTAGAGTTGGGTGTATCAAGTTGATGTGGTGTTCGTCACATTGAAGCGAAGAAGGTGCTGTGAATTGAATAGATAGTTTGGGGGTGTAACGGGTGTTGATTTGTATTGGTGCATTGTAAGTTAGTACTGTGCACTCTACGTGTTTGAAACATGGCTCCAAAGAAGAAAACCAAGTTGGGCGAATCTTCATCTTCAGCCCCTGAGTTTGATCATCATCGTTTTTGGAATAAACAGGCCGAGGAGAACTATAAGGCATTGCTATCTAAGAATATTTTGCCTGAAAGAGGATTTGATACTACCATTGGCTTTGAGCCGAATGGGGTGATTAGGTGTAATGTCGGGGATGAAGTGCTCGAGCGACAGTGGCTTAAATTTGTTAAGCAACCCCAAGAAGCTGTTATTTCATTGGTGAGGGAATTTTATGCCAATCTGAAAGTTAAGCACGATGATTAAAAGGTTTTGGTGCGAGGAAAGATGGTGCCGTTTGATTCGGTGGCGATTAACACTCTATTTCATATCCCGCCAATAGACAATGATGAGTATGTTGCATATCGATCTGGGGAGATTGATTATGATGCCATTCTTCAATCTATCTGTGTTCCGAGTGCTGTATGGAGGTTGGGAAGTGATTTCAAACCATCCAAGTTGAGGAAGATTGATTTGAAGAGGGATGCCAAGAGGTGGAATGCTTTGGTTTGCGCTAAACTAAAACCAACTGACCATGATCATGAGGTCACAAGGGAGAGGGCAATTCAAGTATATTGCATTGTAGAGTGCATGTCCATGGATTTAGGCCGAATTTGTCAAGAGACCATTCAGAACATCTTCACTGGTCGTTCGAGGGGGGGGGGGGACTAGCTTTGCCATCTCTTATTACGGATTTATGCGAAGCAGTGGGTGTAGATTGGAGCCCGACTGAAGAGTTATTGAAGCCCACGACCATGATACCCGGTGGGGGTTCTTCCACGCGCCATCCATCAGCTAGAGAACAGAGAGAACGTGCTGCACGACGAGTTTTCAATGCTAGCGCAGCAGCTAGTCGAGCTTCTGCCTCACAGACTCAAGCATCACCATCTTTGGAAGCGCGTGTGACATCTCTTGAGGAGGATCTGTGCCAACATCGTCAAGAATTTCATCACTTTCAGCAAAGACATGACGTTTTCATAGATTACATGATGGTATTCACTGGTGCATTGAGCCACCAATTTCCTCAAGCGGCGAGTTCGGCTCATCCTTTTCCCCCTTATCCTTAGTGGCCACCTGCCTTTGGTACTTCAAACCCGGCACCTGCTGTTGATAGTGACGATATGAGTGATGACAGCAACGACCACTGACGGTCATCGTTTGAGGTACATGTCCTATTTATTTCTTGTTTAAATCATTGAGGACACTGATTGTACCAAGTTTGGGGGGGGGGGGGGGGAGTTCTGGAGAGAAAAGTTCTTGAACGTTTCAATCGAGATTTGGAGTTGCTTGGAACGAAGACGAAGACTTTTCGACCGGACACGGATGCAAGACTACGACTTTGTTATTCTTACTTTACTTATTTCTTTTGAGTTGAATTATGTTTGAATTTAAAAACATGAGTTTTGTTGCTATGAATTTTATCATGAACTAAGCTTTTTAAGTCTAGAGGTTGATGTAGCTTGGTCAAGACAATATTTATGAATTATTGATTTTAATGAATTGAGTTCTTCTAAATTAATTGTGATTCTAATTTTGAAAGTCTTTTCAATTTACTGGCCATAAATTGATTTGTTATATTTATTCAGAATCCGGCACTCGGGAGAGGGGATTTAGAAT
Source organism: Henckelia pumila (assembly GCF_033568475.1). NCBI lineage: Eukaryota > Viridiplantae > Streptophyta > Magnoliopsida > Lamiales > Gesneriaceae > Henckelia > Henckelia pumila. The sequence goes on along the minus strand of NC_133123.1, from coordinate 200,612,463 downwards.
AGGATCAATAGAATTTGCACTGTTAATTATTTATATGACTCGGGAGAGCTTATAGCTTTAATAGAGCCTAAAAAGAACATTATTTTACACATATCATTACAAGTAGATTTTGAATAGGGATATTGAAATCGATCCGTAATTTATACATTCTATTTGACACTCGGGAGAGGAAAATAGTATAATATATGTGTTCTTGGTTATTAATTGAAATGAACTCATGAAAATAGATTGATTAGGATTGAATATTGTCGAGACCAGGTGAAATCAAACCTCTAGACTATTTTTCTCTGATTGATAAATCTTTTAAAGATTGTGTTTGTGCGCGCTTTTCAACCTTCTCATTTATTTAATTTGTCAACATCCTTCTAAAGTTTAATTTTCTAACTAAAATTAAGACTATTTTAATTACAAGTATTAAATATTTTCAAATTACTCCCTGTGGGATCGTCACTCTCTCTTTCACTATACTAAAACTTGACACTCGTACGCTTGCGAGTAATTTTCACAACAATGAACTTGTCAATTGTCGTTACATAACTCTATCGTGTAACTACATAAATGTCACAAATGTACGACATAAATAGGAAAAGACTTGGAATTACCATTTCAAAAAAGAACTTCGCATCAAAACATAATCATTAACCACAATTACAAGGATTTGTCTTTCAAAAGGTGTGTAAGTTTTCAACCAACAAAATTATCCAAACTTAATCACCACCAACATAACAAACAAGTTAAATGGTTTTCAACAATCCATTCTTATCGGATAAAATGGTAGCTGCAACACGAGCTCGATAAGCATTCATATTCACATCCCTTTGATACGCCCAGATTTCCTCTGTAGTACCCCGTACCCGAAATCAGTAATTAAGGGATTAATCATAATTACTTGAATAGAGTTCGGAAGCTCCAAAAGTAGGTTCGGAAGTTCCAAACAGGATCGGAAGCTCCGATGCAGGATCGGAAGCTCCGATCATATTACGTCAGGCATGACGATTGGCTAGATCGGAAGCTCCGATCACCCCTATCCGGAGTCAACAAGTGATATTTTGACACGTGGCAGATCAGGATCTTCGGAATCTCCGATGGCAGGATCGGACGTTCCGATCGAGGTTCGAACGTTCCGATCAAGGATCGGAAGTTCCGATCGTTGTCTATAAATAGAGGGCCGAGGCTTCATTTCTAATTGCCAATTCCGATTATTTTCCTCTCATTTCTAGTCTATTCGAGTAGTTCTAGCCTTCCTAGGCTTGAACCGGCGATCGGCGAGGCATTCGGTAGTCGTAGCGGAGTTGTGCCCAAGTTCTGGAGGCATCGACATCAAAGGGCTAACGACGGACGAAGGTATAGCTTTTGCTTCCTATAAATATTTAGGAGTATGCAATAGCTTAGTTAAGGCTTTTAGAGCGCTTTAATGATAGTAGTATCATTTGGCAGTGTAGAGCAGACTATAGGCGTGGACCTAGAGTTGGTAGAGCTTGCACTGAATTGAGGTACAGAATTACTGTTCGAGATATCCTGACTGAGTATGCATGTATTATGTGACTGCATGGTTTATATGTTATTGATTTATGCTGCATTCATTTGCATACTGAGCTATCTCCTTCGAGATGTCTGTTAGTAGGGTTTTTCCCTATTCTGTTAGTGGTTGGACTTCCATCGATTTGGTTCCGGCATATCCACTGGTATTATGGTATGGGAGCCACCTCCTGAAGCGACGGCACAGCGTGCTACATACCAGGGCCTGGTCTGTCTCTGTTATCTGATCCTTGACCTCAAGTTTATAGGGAGTTCACTTTGCATGCATGTATACTCATACTCTCGTACTGAGCATTTTATGCTCACATCTCGTACTCTGTGTTTCTGGACACCCTATTCCATGGGGCAGGTTTGCGATTGGACGAGGACGGTGGATCCAGGAGGGGCTAGTCAGTGGTTGGCCAGCTGGAGCTTCGTCTAGGTTTTATTACTGTTATTTGGGTTGATACAACTATTCGATTTGGTTGTATATTATTTGGATAAATTACAGATTCCTTTACTTGGGATTGTACAATGTTTATGGTTTCCGCAGTTTTATTCTGATATCTATTTTTTTAAGTTAATTGCATGCCTAAGTTCTATTTAGTAGGTGATCCGGGTTAGGGTCACTACATTTATGGTATCAGAGCATGCATAGTATTCTTGGGATTTAGACTCTGCATAAGGTAACCGTGAGGTACATTTGTAGATGGCAGATCGTGACGACCGGAGTTCTCATGGCAGTATTGGTGGGCGTTGGGGTGATGCCGACCGAGAGCATCGTCAAGAATGGCATCATCGTCATCATGACGACGAGCGTTTCACTGTGCGTCGATTCTTAGTTATGGGTCCTAAGCCCTTAGTTGGAGGTGAGTCTCCGGAGGATGCGGAGAATTGGTTAGAACGCATGGAGATGACTTTTCAGACTTTTCACTGCATCGAGGAGCAGAAGATGGAGACCCTTGGCTATCTTCTGGATGGGCGAGCCCGTAGGTGGTGGAGGTTTACTTCTGCACCCTGTATTGCGGCGAGAGGAGTGGCCACCTGGGCCGAGTTCCGCATCGCTTTCCAAAAGCGGTACTTTCCTCCTGCACTCCTTCAGTCGAAGGCAGGTGAGCTACTGAGTCTGCGACAGGGAGCCATGTCTATTGATGAGTATCAGCAGAGGTTCTTTGATCTGCTATCCTATTGCCCCGAGATTGCTGATAGCTCAGAGATAAAGTATAATCTGTTCCTTCAGGGCCTTAACCCTGAGATCCATGACCGTGTGGCGGTTGGCGACGACATGTCCTACGAGAGTTTGGTGAGCCGTTGTCACCAGGCGGAGGATAGCATTCGGCAAAACAGGTCTTTTCCTCAGTCAAGGCCTGCTAGTTCTTTGGGTCCCCGTGCCCAAACTTTCAAGAAGTCTGGATCTACTTCTTCCTCTGGTTCTGGAGGTGTTTTCCGTTTCGGTAAGAAGGACAAGTGTGAACACTGTGGGAAGAACCATCCATCCGACAAGTGCCGTAGAGCTTCTGGAGCTTGTTTCTGTTGTGGAGAGACTGGTCATATCCGGAGAGATTGTCCACTATCTGAGGGAGGCGGTTCTGGATCTGGTTCAGGATCTGGTTCTCAGGACACCGTACAGCAGAGTTGCAGGGACAGCCTGCTGGGAGTTCTCATTTGAGACCACGAGCTTCTGGCCAGGTGTTTTTCCTGAGACATGATCAGGCAGTGGAGGAGAATGAGAAAGTCATCGCAGGTACATTTCTGCTTTATGGTATACCTGCTCTTGTACTTATTGACACTGGTGCATCTCATCCTTCATTTCTGCATGTTTTTGTTAAGAGGCATAAGTTACCATGCATTGCACTAGACGTAGTGATGTCTGTTTCTACTCCGACGGGCCAATCTGCTTTGGCTAAGCGTCTAGTAATGGGTTGCCCTTTAGAGTTCGAAAGGAACATTCTGTTAGCGAATCTCATGGTCCTAGCGATGGACGACTTTGATTGCATTCTGGGAATAGATATGTTGACTACCTATCGAGCTTCAGTGGACTGCTATCAGAGATTAGTACACTTTCATCCGGAGGGGAGTGAGAGCTGGTTTTTCTATGGTGAGGGAGCGCGGCCTCCGATGCCTTTGGTATCAGCTTTGAGAGCCTGTCGATCTCTAGAGTCTGGCGGGGAAGGCTACCTTATCTATGCAGTTGATTTGTCCGCAGAGAGTATTGGGATAGAGAGCATTCCTGTTGTGGATGAATTTCCAGATGTATTTCCTTATGAGATTTTGGGTTTTCCTCCTGCTAAGGAAGTCGAGTTTGGCATAGAGTTGATGCCGGGTACTTCGCCTATTTTTAGTGCACCGTATCGTCTGGCTCCGTCAGAGATGCATGAGTTGAAGAATCAGCTACAGGATGTTTTGGACAAGGGGTACATTCGTCCTAGTGTATCTCCTTGGGGAGCTCCTGTTCTCTTTGTAAAGAAGAAGGATGGGTCGATGCGGTTGTGCATTGACTATCGGCATCTGAATCGAGTCACTGTGAAGAACAAGTATCCGTTGCCTCGTATTGATGACTTGTTTGATCAGCTGCAGGGAACGTCAGTTTTCTCCAAGATTGACTTGAGATCTGGGTATCATCAGTTGAGAGTCCGTGATCAGGACGTAGCCAAGACTGCATTCCGTACTCGCTATGTGCATTACGAGTTTTTAGTAATGCCATTTGGTTTGACTAATGCGCCGGCTATATTCATGGATTTGATGAACCGTGTCTTCAGGGAGTATTTGGACAAGTTTGTCATGGTCTTCATTGACGACATCTTGGTGTTTTCACGTAATACGGAAGAGCATGTTTCTCTCTTGCGATTTGTACTGCAGACTCTTCGAGATGAGCAGTTGTACGCCAAGCTGAGAAAGTGTGAGTTCTGGATGGATAGAGTGGTCTTTCTTGGCCATATCATATCCAGGGAGGGGATTTCTGTTGATCCAAGCAAGATTGAAGCGGTACTTAATTGGTCGCGTCCGACGACAGTTGCTGAGATCCGTAGTTTTCTGGGTCTAGTAGGGTATTATCGTCGCTTCATTCTGAAATTCTCTCAGTTAGCTCGACCGTTGACGCAGCTTACCCACAGGGGTGTGGATTTCGAGTGGTCCTCCGAGTGTGAGGAGAATTTATGTGAGCTTCGACGGCGGTTGACTTCTGCGCCGGTGTTGGCATTATCGTCAGGATCTGGAGGGTATGTGGTATACACTGATGCTTCTCTTCAGGGGTTAGGTTGTGTTCTGACTCAGAATGGGCATGTGATCGCATACGCTTCTAGACAACTGAAGCTTCACGAGGACAACTATGTAGTCCATGATTTGGAGTTAGCAGCCATTGTGTTCGCTTTGAAGATCTGGCATCATTATCTGTATGGCAAGAAATTTGAGATCTTCACCGACCATAAGAGTCTCAAGTATTTGTTCACTCAGGCGGAGTTGAACATAAGGCAGAGACGTTGGATGGACTTGCTTAAGGACTATGATTGCGAGATAAAGTACCATCCTGGAGCTGCTAATCTCACCGCTGATGCCTTGAGTCGGAAGGTGCGACTATCCGCACTTCAGACTTGTTCGATGTCTAGTGCGATCAGTGACTGTTGTACTTCAGGTTATACCTTCAAGCATAAGAAAGGTATGCAGAGTATCCAGATTTTTGCGATATTATCTGAGCTAGCCTTGCATTCGCGGATCCGAGATGCTCAGATGTCTGATTCGAAGACCCAGTGTTTAGCTCGTCTAGCTAACGAGGGTAGCTCGTCTGGATTTCATTATCAGTCAGATGGCTTTCTGTGTTTGTCTGGTAGGCTTGTGATTCCGCAGGATGAAGAGTTGCGAGAGGAGATTTTGTCTCAGGCACATCGCACTAAGTTGAGTATTCATCCTGAGAGCAACAAGATGTACAAGGATCTACGTACTCGTTTCTGGTGGAAGGGAATGAAACGCAGTGTTTATCAGTTTGTTTCGAGATGTTTGGTGTGTCAACAGGTCAAGGCAGAGCACCGACGACCTGGAGGATTGTTTCACAGTCTGCCTATTCCTAAATGGAAATGGGAGTTTATCACAATGGACTTTTTCTCATTTGCCGGTATCCCCGAGGAACTGTGATGCTATCTGGGTTGTGGTGGACCGACTCACCAAGTCAGCGCATTTCATTGCCTATAGCCGAGATTACTCTGTGGATCGCATGGCAATGTTGTACATTCAGGAGATCGTTCGACTTCATGGAGTGCCTGTGAGCATTGTCAGCGATCGGGACCCCAGGTTTACTTTTAGATTCTGGGGGAGTGTTCAGCGTGCGATGGGTACTACTCTCAGCTTGAGTACTGCCTATCATTCGGAGACTGATGGTCAGTCAGAGCGCACTATCCGTACTTTGGAGGATATGCTTAGAGCGTGCGTCATGGATTTTGGTTCAGACTGGCAAGATCATTTGCCGTTGATCGAGTTCGCGTACAACAACAACTATCATACTAGTATTGGGATGGCACCTTTTGAGGCGTTGTACGGGCGACGTTGTCGTACTCCACTCTTCTGGGAAGAAGTGGGGAAGAGACAGGCTGAGGGACCGGAGTTTATCCAGCAGACGATAGACATTGTCGATCATATCAAGAAACGGATTAAGACTGCACAGGATCATCAGGCCAGCTATGCTAATATCAAGCGTAGGCCTTTGCAGTTCGATGTCGGGGAGAAAGTATTTCTAAGAGTGTCACCTTTCCGCAAGATTCTCAGATTTGGCCTTAAGGGCAAGTTGTCTCCCAGATTTATCGGTCCGTTTGAGATCTTGGAGAGCATTGGAAATTTGGCTTATCGACTAGCTTTGCAACCGCATCTATCCAGTATTCACGACGTGTTCCACGTATCTCTGTTGCGACGGTATGTGGCGGATGAATCTCATATTCTGCAGCGGTCTGAGATTCAGGTGAACAAGGATTTGACCTATGTTGAGAAACCTATTCGTATCCTGGATTATAAGGATAAGGTTTTACAGAACAAAGTCATTCCTTTGGTTTTAGTTCAGTGGCAGCGCCGAGGTACTGAGGAAGCTACTTGGGAGCTTGAGGACAGGATGCGTGAAGACCATCCTGAGTTGTTTTGATTTCATTCTTAAGTTGTATTCAATTGCAAACTTTGTAAATGTTTGATTTGAATAAAGAATGTTTCTGATTTCTGTATTGTATTCGGTACTTAAGATCTGATTTCGAGGACGAAATATCTTAAGTGGGGGAGAATATAGTACCCCGTACCCGAAATCAGTAATTAAGGGATTAATCATAATTACTTGAATAGAGTTCGGAAGCTTCGAAGGTAGGTTTGGAAGCTCCGATGCAGGATCGGAAGCTCCGATGCAGGATCGGAAGCTCCGATCATATTACGTCAGACATGACGATTGGCTAGATTGGAAGCTCCGATCAGGATCGGAAGCTCCGATCACCCCTATCCGGAGTCAACAAGTGATATTTTGACACGTGGCAGATCAGGATCTTCGGAAGCTCCGATGGCAGGATCGGACGTTCCGATCGAGGTTCGGACGTTTCGATCAAGGATCGGAAGTTCCGATCTTTGTCTATAAATAGAGGGCCGAGGCTTCATTTCTAATCACCAATTCCGAGTATTTTCCTCTCCTTTCTAGTCTATTCGAGTAGTTCTAGCCTTCCTAGGCTTGACCCGGCGGTCGGCGAGGCGTTCGGTAGTCGTAGCGGAGTTGTGCCCAAGTTCTGGAGGCATCGACATCAAAGGGCTAACGACGGACGAAGGTATAGCTTTTGCTTTCTATAAATATTTAGGAGTATGCAATAGCTTAGTTAAGGCATTTAGAGCGCTTTAATGATAGTAATATCATTTGGCAGTGTAGAGCAGACTATAGGCGTGGACCTAGAGTTGGTAGAGCTTGCACTGAATTGAGGTACAGAAGTACTGTTCGAGATATCCTGACTGAGTATGCATGTATTATGTGACTGCATGGTTTATATGTCATTGATTTATGCTGCATTCATTTGCATACTGAGCTATCTCCTTCGAGATGTCTGTTAGTAGGGTTTTTCCCTATTCTGTTAGTGGTTGGACTTCCATCGATTTGGGTCCGGCATATCCACTGGTATTATGGTATGGGAGCCACCTCCTGAAGCGACGGCATAGCGTGCTACATACCAGGGCCCGGTCTGTCTCTGTTATCTGATCCTTGACCTCGAGTTTATAGGGAGTTCACTTTGCATGCATGTATACTCATACTCTCGTACTGAGCATTTTATGCTCACGTCTCGTACTCTGTGTTTTTGGACACCCTATTCCATGGGGCAGGTTTGCGATTGGACGAGGAGGGTGGATCTAGGAGGGGCTAGTCAGTGGTTGGCCAGCTGGAGCTTCGTCTAGGTTTTATTACTGTTATTTGGGTTGATACAGCTATTCGATTTGGTTGTATATTATTTGGATAAATTACAGATTCCTTTACTTGGTATTGTACAATGTTTATGGTTTCCGCAGTTTTATTCTGATATCTGTTTTTTTAAGTTAATTGCATGCCTAAGTTCTGTTTAGTAGGTGATCCGGGTTAGGGTCACTACATCCTCTTTGTCTTTAGCCAAGCATTCGGTCCACATAAGTGCATAGACACCACACTCAAGTGTTGGACCTTGATCGCGATACTTTTCTATCACCACTTCCTCATTGGCTAAGACAAAACCAGATTGGAACCGCATGTATCCAGACAAAATTAATACCTATCAAAATTTAAAAGTTACAAGATTTCATTCTTAATATTATATTTAAACATTCAAATAGGGTCGTACTAATACTCACAAAAACATTTGTGGTGCCAGATGCGTATGGATCATGCAAGGAATTCCATATACTGAACACACCTTCTGCAGTTTTATACACAAGCAAAAACCAATGCCACCTATCATTCAATGGAAAAATGATGTACTTGCATCTTGTAAATAGCTCCTCGTTTAAGTGCTTCAATCTTTCCCTAGTCGCAGATGTCAAGCTTGCAATAAAATCTCCATAATCATCGCTCCGCAACTTACGTCCACTCCCATATTCTTTCAGTCTATTAAAAATTTCTCTCTGCAGAACAAAGATTGCAAAAATATCATACTTCTTATTTGGTCAAAAAAGACAATAAAACATACATAATCGGGGTGCAAAGACGAACCTGAACCGTTGTGTCCACACAATATATTTCAGATCCATATTCCTTACTTTTTGCTTGCATAATTCGCATATAAACATTTATGATTTTGAAATCAACGGGTTTGCCAAAGACAAAGTGGCAAAATTTTCGACCATCTAACATCATACTTTCGTCTTCCCAAATTACGAAACTATATAAAAAACAAAAAGTTAATGTTTTCTGAATCTATAAATTCAACAATAGTTATGAAAAAAATCATTAAATATAAGCGTACTCTAATTCCTCCATAAAAAGATAGTGTGTCAAAATTTGTTTCTCTTCATCACTTGCTTCCTCATGTCCACAGTAATCGGTCCTGCCTTTGAATTCATGTAGATCATCTTTCATTGGACTCTTAGCATTCTCATCAACATCTACAATGCACTTTTCCTTCAAACGAATACACTATGAACCACAATAGAAAAGAACAAAAAATTGTCAGTGTGTGGAAATACATAAAACCAAAATAAAAATGATGAAGAGAATTTCAAACCCGTTTTTGACCCTTTCTCTTAGGTCTTGGCGATGAACTGGGCGGCGTCACAAAGATCGAAGCTTTCCATTTCTTCTTGCGGTCAACCCTTGTTCTTACTGTATCCACGATTGACGATTGAAAGCTGGTCATGATCTCTGCTTTACTAGTACCAACACAACTCACACTTTTCCTTTCCTCAACTGTTCCATCATTTTTATCAAATCCCACATCATTCTTAATTTCGTTTATAACATTTTGCACCACCAAATTAAGATCACTGTAATTGTCATGGTCATTAGACGATCCAATCTTAGATGAATTTCCAACAGCTTCAATCATTTCTTTCTCATTTTTTACAATATTCTCTTCATCCTCGTTTCTGAAAATATGCACATTACCTTAACTGTTCTCTATATTATCATCCTCAACATTTCTCTCAAAATTCTCATCTCTCTTCATATTCTCATTCTCCTCATTTGTCTCAGTATTCTCATGCCCATCATTTCTCTCAATAGGATCATCTTCTTTGGTCACAAATCCAACCTCATTTTTTCTCTGCAATTTAAATTCTGCTCCAACATCCATCATTTCTTTTTCAATCACAATCTTTGTCTTCTTACGACGCCTAACACTACCATATCCTAATTCAAAACACATTCGATTATTAATCACAACAACTTTTTTTCTCACAACTTCTGATCTTACTAAATCGGTAGTACCGTCAGCCATTTTCAACACCTATGGTTGAGTAAACTATTAATTAATGGTTTGAACTTTTCAGTCAATAATTCAGCTTTTTCCTCGTTCAATGGGATTTTGCTGTCCATCCACCGAAACAAGCGAGGGAATATTTCTAAACTACGTCGTACACCTAAAGAAGGCATTCTCTCGTACACCCAAGCCTAAACCAAATTAAATAATAGTCAATTAATCGATAAAACAATACAATAATAACTATAGTAACAAAATATGCACCATTAATCAAACAGTGCATCCATCGAAATAAGTTTTACTTCCAGTTTTGCGTATTTCTCTCTGAATAAATCGAAACGCGGAATCTCCCCAAGCATATTCAAAGAATGTGGTAAGATTGTCCAGGTAAGGAAATATAAAACTCGGGGTAAAATAATTTCCGGTGGAAAATATTATGGAGTTGAAGATGAACAAAATGTAAAGCCGAACAAAATCATCAACTTCTAAGTCATCATCACTGTCTGCAAGAGAAATAAGTTTTTTATATATTGTCGCTCGCTTTGCTTTTCCAACTTGACCTCCAAATTGAGGAGCCACAAATATAGAATCCATTCTTAGATCCATGTCTACAGGCTGGCCAATATGATGCAATCCAAGAATAATAGAAAGCTCTTCTGGAGCAAAGGAAATCATAATACCATCACACACAGTCAAAGAACATGATTCAATCTGAAATCTATTCAATATGAAATCAACTCTACGACTACTAACAGCGAGTTCGGGCATGTCAACCCAATTAGCAAAAGGAGTCTCATTTATCCTAATCCATTGTTTTTGTCCTAGAATTGGTTTTAGTTCTGTCATCGCATCTTTAGAACAAGTGGGTGAGCATCGACTACAGTACAGTTTCGTACTTCTCTTGTTTTGTCCTTCATCAACAACGTTCTCTTCCACTGTCGTTCCTGAACTCATATATATATATATATATATATATATATACATAAATATCAATAAACCATAATATGATCAAGTACTGTGATAAAAATTTTTTTGCCATATAAATCACAAACACACAAAAAATAACAGAAAAATAATTTACATATAAATCACAAACACACAAAATATAGATATGATCATCACATTTTCATTATCAAATGTAAAACCATTTAATTAAGTGATAAAAATCTCTATTTCAATCATTGTTACATTGATTTTAAAATCCAGCTTATAATTATATAAGCATTTCGAATACTCAATTCAATCTAAATAAATAAATATACAAGTTTCATTTCAATATACCGATGTCGAAAGTTAACATTCAAAATTAGGTAACCGACGTAGAGAATTTAAGAAACTACCCGCCATAATTCTTCCTAACAGGAAACAGGGGTGTGGTTTTTGCACCACATAAAAATATTTTCTCCACTATAACATAATTTTTATATTTCATCAGGAAGAATAAACACTCAGTTTAATATTAAAACAAATTAACTGTAAGCGGATGAACAAGAAAAAAACCCTACAATTCAAATTATCTGTAAGCGAATGAACAACAAAAAACCTAGAATTTAGGGATTAAGATTTAGCATACGAAAAAAAAGTAATATCAACAACAACAAATAATAACGAAATAGAATAGAAAAGAATTACTGAAATGGATTCCAAAAAACATTACGTTGTGAAGCTCTTTTCGATTTCAAATCTTGAAGATCAATGCTCGACTTCTTCTGCTTTGCCCTTTTTATGTTCTTCGACTTCTTGGGTTTAGGCGACTTTTTCATCATCTTCCACGCCAAATTTTTTGATTAAATCTCGGATGTGCAGAAGACCATACGCAGATGAGGGCTGGTGAAGAAGAAAGGGAGAAAGGATGGATCGACCAGAATTTGAGAAAGAAGGAAATGAGGAAGGTTTTATCTTTTATTATTATTTAACATATATAAAATATATTTTTTTTAAAAAGGGTATATGGGTAATTTCGGGGCAAATGGGGAGCTGAAACAAAAAATGAACATGGGTCAGATACTGAAAATGTAAAACTACTGGCACGGGGACTGGAAAGCAAAAGACCTTTGTGTTTGGGGATTTATCCCTAATTTACCGATACAATAAAATCCAACAATTTTTTTTTAAAATCCCGGCCCATTTTTTCCAATTAATTTGATACCAGTGTTTGAACTTGCTGATTTTTTCCGTTTATTTGTAACAATTTTGTTTCCTTATTCATTTTAAGTAAATAATATAATTTATACTTTTGGGATGTGGAAATATGTATTGAAGAACACCATATTTAAGAAGAAAATTTCATTACAGGAATGCATTCTGTAAATCTTGTTTGTATATCATTTCTTTCTACTTGCTTAAATTTTATGATAATACCTATTACTATATATAAATTAGTTTTTTTTTCCTCTCCTTGATTTTTGCGTTTTGATGGTTGTTCATTCGTACACGTGTGAAAATAATGTATGGAAGAATATGATCATAATTTAGGTTAGTTTATTACAGTAAGATAAAATTAATTTTAGAGTGATCAAATATTACATGTTTATATTTTCAAAAAATGTGAAATGGTTAATAATTTAGAAATTATTTTAGTAAATCTACGTGAAGAATGAAATTCATCTTTTTCACATAACAATATAAATATATTATCAAAATCATATTGAATAAATAATTATGAAGAATAATTATATAATAATATATTTAAAATGAAGTGTACATTTAATAAGTGGGAAAATACATAACCTGTATCTACTTGTGCGATTGTGCCACCATTTTCGAAGGTGGATGTTATTGGACATAATGTTGAAGTTTGTTGGACAGAAAACGAAGTGTCATCACCTGTGAAAATTGAGATGAGTTTGAAATGTGAATGACAAAGATAATATTAATATTAACTTTTTTGAAAATTAGAATGAAGCTCAATTGAAATTAAAAGTCATCATTGTAATACAAAATATATGCTAGTAAGGTTATATAGTTTACCAATTTCACCATCTACATCTTGTATATGATTTGTGCTTGTATTTTCGGTGACAGTTTGATCATTTGTACTTAATAATTACAGCCGACGCCTTTGATATTTTGCACGTCGACGTTCAAGATACACCTCATGCGCTTCATTTGATGACGAACGCCTTTGGCGCCTCCTTGTATTTTCAAGATTCCAAGATGTCGATTCTGATGGCCCTATTCCTAATGTCATATTGAAAGTTGAAACACAATTGTCTAGAGCTTTATATGAACTTTAATAATGTCAAACATAATGTCTTCTCGACAAACCAAAAAATCATCCCCTTTTATAATTTAATTATAAGAAATCATAATTGAAAATGTCACATAAAACTAATTATGATAACATATGAATTAATTAATATTTTATATGCCGTAAATGTAAATAAATCCAGAAAATTCTCATGGTAAGCATTCATTATGTTTATCGAGGTCGAAAGACATTGACTTTATTCAATGTTTGTTTAAATGATCCATCAATAGTGAATAGAAGAAAAAGATGTTCAAACATGTGAAAAATTGATCCAGAAATAAAACAATATGTTCATGGTCTCCTTCTGATCAGTCTTAAGCATGTCAAACTTTATGCACAATACATTCGCAAATCACATGCACAAAAAATGACGAAAGAATTAAACAAAAAGAAAAAAAAAATCAATTGAATTTGAAAAACGAAAAGGTATTAAAAATACAAAGCATAATCCATGTTTTGCATCATTAAAATGAAAGCATGAACAATTAATACCGTGATAGGATTAAAATTATTTTGAGAAACGAAACATAATAACTTTAGGTCTTAGTTATCAAGTTTCAATTTCTCAATGCATATTGAATCAGCGAAATATAGTTTAAGGAAATTTCTTTTGGAAAAATGCCCTTTCCTCTCTTATATTATTCAAAGATATGATTTTTTTTTTAAAAATATTATTTAGTCAACATATAGTTCAAGTGTTGGTCCCAGGTGCGGCATTACGAGATAAAAACTATGGAAATTGAAGAATAAAATAGACAACAAAATTTACGTGGAAAACCCCCAAAAAATTATTAGGGTAAAACCACGGGCAAGATCAAAAGATTCCACTATAATATTTGGAGAATTACAATCTCTCTCCGTGTTTCCAAAGAGACACTCACTCTCTTAATACTGGAGAAAATCTATCTCAAAAATATATATATAAAAACACAAAATTGAATGCTATTTAATCTAAAGGAAAATAACTCAGAAGATGGGATGCTTGAAATTGATTCAGAACCTATCTATTTATAGGCGAGGAAACCGCGTGCAAATCGTGTTTTACGCTTCTTTTGAATTGCAAGCGGTGGAGGATTATTATGCAAATTCCCAACTACCGACAACTCATTAATCGGTCCAACTCCCAACATTTCTCCCACTTGGAGATTTGATTCACATCTCCACACATCCTTTCAATCTTGCAATTCCCGCTGCTTACGTTTCTGCTAGGCCACATGAAGATCTACACCACTCAAACTTGTCTGTACTCATTGGTTTGGTCAGAATATCAGCAATGTTATCCTTCGTATGGATTTTCTGCATATCCACACTTCCTTCTTCTACTAATTCCCATACAAAGTGAAATTGAACTCCAATGTGTTTATTCCTGGAATGAAAGGTTGGATTCCTTGCAATGTGCAAGGCATTCTCACTGTCAAAAAACAGAGGAATCTTTCCTTGTTTGTGCCCAAGCTCCTCCAGTAACCTTTTAATCCATATTGCCTCCTTGCAAGCTTGAGTAGCTGCCATGTATTTTGCCTCCGGATTAGATAATGCCACAACTGTTTGCAGTTTTGAAACCCAGCTGATTGCACCTCCTGCAACTGTAAACACATAACCAGTAGTAGATTTTATTTTATCTAAATCACCTACGTAGTCTGAATCCACATAGCCCTCGAGTGTAAAATCTGATTCTCCAAAACATAATGCAGCATTCGAGGTACCCTTAATATATATAAGGATCCTCTTAACCGTGGTCCAATGCTCTTGTCCAGGATTCGTCATATACCGAATGACTGCTCTCACTGCTTGTGCAATGTCTGGTCTTATACAAATCATGGCGAACATCAAACTCCCCACTACTAATGCATACGGTACTCGAGACATCTCCATCTTCTCAGCTTTACTGCTAGGACCCATCCCGGAAGATAACTTGAAGCTAATAGAAAGAGGGGTTGAAACTGGCTTACTATCTTGCATGTTGAAGCGCTGCAATACTTTCTTCAAATAATTTTTTCGAGAAAGCCAAATCTTCCTATTACTTCTGTCTCGGTGAACTTGCGTCCCTAGAATCTTGTTTGCTGGTCCCAACTCCTTCATATCAAATTCCCTAGCCAACTGTGCCTTCAATTCTTGGACCCGATCTTTGTTGGGGCCTGCTACCAACATGTCGTCCACATACAACCGCAAAATGATATAATCATCATTACCAAACCTCTTGAAATACGTAAAAGGGTCTGCACTGAATCTGTTGTACCCAAGGCTCATGATATAGGAATCAAATCTCTTGTACCAACACCTCGGCGCCTGTTTGAGACCGTACAGAGATTTGTTCAACCTGCAAACCAAGTTCTCTTTGTTTTTTTCCGAAAAATCTTCTGGCTGGAGCATATAGATTTCTTCTTCAAGATCGCCATGAAGAAATGCCGTTTTCACATCTAGCTGTTTTAGATATAGGTCAAACACCGCACACATTGCCAATACTACTCTGACTGTTGTAAGTCGAACCATAGGAGAAAATATCTCATTGAAGTCAATGCCTTCTTTCTGAGCATACCCTTTGACAACCAATCTCGCACGATACCGCTCCACTTGGTTATTGCTATCATGCTTGATCTTATAGACCCATCTGTTACCGATAGCTTTTCTCCCTCGTGATAGTGTAACAAGATCCCAAGTTTTATTCTTGTCCAATGCTTCCAATTTTTCCTGCATCACTGTCATCCACAGGGATACATCCGAGCTTTGAGTAGCCTCATGAAAACTCGATGGCTCACCACCCTCTGTTAATAGACAATATGCAATGTTGCTTTTAGTGACATAATCTGAAAGCCAACCTGGTGGTCTTCTCTCTCGATTTGACTGCCTCACTTTGGAAACTACTGACTCAACTTGTTCTTGTTCCCCGTGCTCTGGTACTGCTTCACAAGAAACTTGATCTTCGTCAGCATTATTTTCCACCTGAATGATAGTAGTTTCTGAATTCAGCGTGACTTTGTCTCCCTTCACTTTATCTTCCTCAAAAACAACATCTCTGCTGATGATAAGCTTGTGGACAGTGGGATCCCACAAGCGAAACCCATTTACTCCATCAGCATAGCCCAAGAAGATGCACTTTCAGGATTTGGAATCCAACTTTGATCTTTCTTGTTCATTGTACAACACGTACACAGGATTTCCAAATGTATGTAATCAAGAATAATCAGTTGGCTTGCCAGTACACATTTCCATCGGAGTATTCAAATCAATCGCCACTGAAGGAGAACGATTGATGATGTAAGAAGTGGTTTTGACTGCTTTTGCCCAAAATGACTTGGCTAGACCCGCAGTACTCAACATGGCCCTTGTTCTGTCCAACAAAGTTTTATTTATCCGCTTTGCCACTCCATTCTGCTGAGGCGTGTAAGCCGTCGTGAACTGCCTTTTGATGCCATCATGCTGGAAAAATGCATCAAACTCATCGCTGGTATATTCTCCTCCATTTTCAGTCCTCAAACACTTGATTTTCTTGTCAGAATCAAGTTCAACCTGCGCTTTGAAACCTTTGAAGACTTCAAAAACATCTGACTTCTTCTTGATTGGATACACCCAACATCTCCTAGAAAAATCATCAATAAACGAGACAAAATATCTCGCTCCTCGTTGGGACAACACCGGTGCTTGCCAAAAATCAGAATGAATTTCTTCCAATATGCATTTGCTTTTGGTAGTAGATGTGCCAAACAACAATCTGTGTTTTTTACTGGTAACACAATGCTCACAAAAGGGTAGACTCACTTTTTTAAGCTCCGGCAATAGCTTCCGTTCTGAGAATCTTCATTCCTTGTTCTGACATATGTCCGAGCTTTCTATGCCACAACACTATCGATTCTTCTCCAAAACCAATCGATGCAACAGCTAGTTCCGACTCTTTGTGTGTTTCTCCCATCAGTACATACAGATTGTAGCAACATTTTCAGCCTTCATAACCACAAGCAGGCCTTTCACAATCTTCATGATCCCTTTCTCAACACGGGTTTTGCACCCAATATCATCTAGTTGCCCCAAAGACAAAAGATTTTTTGTCAAGCCCTTCACATGTCGTAACTCCTGTATGGTGCAAATAGTACCATCAAACATTTTGATTTTAATGGTACCAACCCCAGCGATTTCCAAGGCATGATCATTTCCCATGAATACAGATCCTCCCGAGACTGGTTCATACTGATTGAACCATTCTCTCCTTGACGTTGATCGGCTAAATCGGTTTGATATAAAATCAACTGGCAAGCGTACCAGGTCAAGTTATAATATAGTGGACAAAGGTCCAGATGTCGAACCCACAGGGACTGTATAAATATGAGTACCAAAATATATTTATTCCTACTTAATCTAGACCAAAGAATAAAGGTGATTCAGATTTTAAAATAATAATTAAAATTACAAATAAAATTAAATTAATTAAAACGCAGCTGGAAAATTTGGATTAATTCAAATATGGGAAAAGTTCGATCAAGGACTCACGTAGGTACCGGTCAATTCATGTAACAAGCAGTCGATCTAAGACATTAGACTTAATCTTAATTCCCGAGAATTTTTTTAATTTGTTCGAAGGACTATTTCTAGAACAATCAAACCTATTCAAATATTGATGAACTAATCTTTCGTAATTCTAATCAAATTTGAATGCATGAATAACTGTGAAAATTCAGTTTACACCCAAACCGCATAATGAAACCGAATTTTATTTCTAGTTAGTTTTACACTATGTTGAATATCGAAGTGATCAAAATCGAAACCTCCTCTGTCGATTTGGAATCAATTAACATTCAATCAAATAACTGGCCAGGAAATTCACAAGACAAATATAAATTCGATAATCAATAAAAATAAAATCAAGTCTGAAAATTTCAAATAAACAAACGAGTTTTCTACATAAATTGTCTGACCCAATCACGTGGCCTTGATCGAAGAAAAACTACTACTCACTAATAAACATGATTAAACAAACCAAATCTAAAATCATAAAATAGAAAATACTAGAGTAGAAGAAAAACTGAAGAATTGTTCACACAGCCGCCGTCAGCCTTTGCGCAAAAATCAAAAAGACAAAAGTCCTCAAAAATATCATCCAACTTATATTTATAGGGTTCATGCCAATTGGAATCCTCGTTGACCTATAATTTTCGAACATCACGCATTCCCGAACACGCGCGCGCGCATAGGCCTCCTCGCGCGCGCACAACTCAATCATGCCGTGGATCACAAACCTCTCGCGCACGCGCAAGATAGAATCTCGCGCGCGCGCGGCTTCTCTCGAACTCTCTGCCTATTCCTTCTACGCGCGCGCGGGGTAGGAACTCGCCCACGCACGCCTTGGATTTGAAGGCTCTGGAATTTAACACTGCGTATGCACGAGGAGGAGCCTCGCGCGCGCATCTTGACCGCACAGTTGCTTCTTCAAAACTCCAATTTCCTACAAAATTCAACCAGGAGAATATAATACATGCACATAAAATGAAATACTAACAAAACTCACGAAAATAAACATAAATGCATGCGAAATAAATATAAATTGACACAAAATAATGCATACTCAACACACTTATCAACACCCTCATACTTAAACCTTGCTTACCCTCGAGCAAGACATGCAAAAAAATAATGCAATGATACAAGTATGAATAAATCATGTTCAACATAGCCTCAGATGAGTTCTAATTCAATTTTCCAAAAACTAAAACAACTTTCGATCGTCCACAATACACTGTCAGTTGAACGCAAACGTGTGTGTGTGCCATGTTATTCCAGTTTCGTGCGACTTCAAAAGAATCCATCCTAAGAATGTTTAGCGAACTATGACAATTCAATGCAAGTATCACAATCTAGTACTCTGTCATCTCAACAATCCCAAACACAAAAAATGCACTTTCTTGAGATTTAAACATACCTCTTGATTTTGAAATTAATTTTTTAATACCCCAATAATTACCCGCAAACTTAGCTATAACTAAGATAGGATTCGAATTTCAATCCCCTCGTCTATAGCCCGGATGGAGCTACAATCTCATTAAACCCGCAGACTTAGCTATGGGAAATTGGTTAGGATTTCAAACATTTTCCACGTCCGGATGGAATTGTAATTTTCAAAAATTCGTTGTTAACCCCATGGAATCCGATTACTTAGTCAAAAACAAGGAATTAGGATTTCAATTCCTCGCTCGTAACCCGGATGGAGTTAACTTTAACAACCAAAAGATTTTTTTAAAAAAAATATATAGGTATGCCCAAGATTATACATGTAATGTCTAAAATCATCAAGAATCGAAAGACACTATCATGATCAACAAACATCTATTGTCGTGCAATGGTCAAACAAACACGGACTTCATCAATTACTTTGCTACACTATACCGATATAAAATGTGTGCTTAAAATTATTTACGAGGCAACCGACAGCTTTTCATGTGCAATCAAAAGCAAAAAAAAATAAATTTCATTTTCAACTCAATCATCATTGGCTAACATATTTCATTCAACTCGCATCGACAATACAACAACAACAACATGATAAGCATGATTACGGACAAAAAAAACTAAACAGGATGATATGCAACAGAATGAACACAAAACACGATAACTAAACACTAAACACCCCCCATACTTATCTAAAGCATTGCCCTCAATGCTTCAGAATACAAAAAATGATAACATAAAAAAATTCAAATGCAACAAAAAGTAAAACAAAAAAACTCCCCTGGTGACTAGTATTCTTCTTCTTCTGGAATGGAGGGATCCTGCGGTGCAACCGGAGCAAACTGGGCTGGCATGTCAGACTAGAACGGGAATGGAGGTGGATAATGAGGTGCTGCTCTAAAACCAGATGTATCAAGTCCCAACTGCGTCGTCATGCTGCGCATCATGTCTTCCACATTCTGTAGATGAGTGGAAGTGGCATGAAAATAATCCATGGCATAGTGGTTGAAAGCGGATCTCTTAATGGCCATGTTCTGAGCAGTGCGGCGCTGAGGTGCTGGCGGCGGTGGACGAATGGTAGAGGAGCTCCCAACATGATGCTGACCGCTACAAAATTCCAAATTGCGCTTCGCTTGCTTGGAAGTGGCAAGCTTCTCATCCACGGTCTTGAAAGGCGGGAGCCACTCCTCATCAGGACTGATCTGCACACCTGCCTGACGACAAATGGCGGTGATGGTGTGAGGAAAATAGAGGCCCACCGATGGAGTCCGCATCGAATAAAGAATGAAATCATGGACAAGAGTGCCCACATCAATCGGCCACCGCTTCGTGATGGCATACAAGAGAATCGCCCTATGTGCCTAGACGTCAGTTGTGTGGAACACTGGTAAAATTCGCCGGTCTATGAAAGCATACCACAAAGCTGGCTCAAGTTTCAGAAACCGCTACGGAAAATGAGTGAACCGGAGAGGATCGTGCCACTGTGCACCCGCATAACACATCTCTCTCAAAAGTAAATTATAGTCCGGATTCGCCTTAAAATTCCTAAATTGACTATCATCCACAGCAAGAGTATCAAACAACCTATTCAAGGTCTCAGCATCAAACGACACAAGTTTTCCACGGACAAAAGTTTTAGAGTCATCTCGGACAGGGGCATTAGCACAAAATTCCCGAACCACCGGAACAATGGCGGGTTCGGGCACTTTGCAAAATACATTCCATTTTCTCTTATTAATTCCCAAAGCCACAAAATCATTACGGTCCAAAGATAAACCACGATCAGCAATAGGATTGCGATTGATTCTATCATGTTCGTACCTCGCTTGGGCTTCCCGAAAGACGAACCGATTGGAGAGTGCAGCGGAGGAGGATGAGCTAGCGGCGGCTGGGCCAGACGAACGGAATCTTTTGGCTGGCATAATGGTGGTCGGCCGGAAAAGTGGCGGTGAGCGGCGACGGTCGGTCGAAGATGAGCGGCGGCAGGTGGAGATGAGCGCGAAACAGGAGGATTCAGACTGAAATTGGCAGACACTAATTTGAATTGGCAAGGAGCTTCAAAAATCTGCAAAACATGGGCAATTGTGACAAGAATTTGGGGAGAATTTGGAGAGGAGAGAATTGGGGATTTAGGGTTTATGGGAGAGAAGGAGGAAGATAAAGAGGGGAATGGGGAAAAAATTAAAGAATCCCTTATATTTTTTTTCTGTCAGCACGACTCGCGCACGCGCGAGGCTCCTCTGGAATTCTGTGCTGTGCGCGCGCGAGAATGAAGCTCGCGCGCGCACGGTCAGTGCTGGGTTCCTCTGGAAGAATAAGCTGCGCGCGTGCAAGGATGAGCCCTCGCGCGTGTGCAATGTAATAAAACAGTAGCTGGCTCTGCAATTGAAAAGTAACGAACATTAAAAACAGAAAACAAAAAATTAAAAACAAAACCAAAATAAAATAAAACAAATTAAACTAGAAAAATAAATACTGGGTTGCCTCCCATCCAGCGCTAAATTTATAGTCTATCGCCCGAGTGTACCTCCCTTTCATTAATTTGTCGGATTATGCAATTCGACAGTGGTTTGTGTTGGATCCATGATGCCACCTCAATAAACTTTAATCCTCTGCCCGTTGACTTTGAATGCTCCTGTTGCAGTACTATAAATTTCTACAGTACCTTATGGCATCACTTGCTTGATAGTAAACGGTCCTGACCATCTGGAATGTAGCTTTCCTGTCATGAGCTTCAAACGTGAGTTTTATAATAAAATAGATTGACCTACCTCGATTTCTCGTGAGACAATGCGTTGATCATGCCATTTATTGGTTTTTTTTTGTAAATCCTGGCATTTTCATACTCATCCAACCGAAGCTCTTCAAGTTCATTCAACTGTAGCAACCGTTCTTCACCTGTAGCCTGCACATCAAAATTCAAAAATTTAGTAGCCCATAGTGCTTTATGCTCAAGTTCAACAGGAAGATGACACGCTTTACCATATAACAACCTAAAGGGAGAAGTTCTTATAGGTGTTTTAAAAGCAATACAATAGACCCATAACGCGTCATCTAATTTATTCGACCATTCTTTCCTATTTGAATTCACAGTTTTCTCTAGAATTCTTTTCAACTCCCTATTAGAAATCTCAACTTGTCCACTAGTTTGGGGATGATAAGGTGTTGCCACCTTGTGAGTGACCCCATATTTATTCAAAAGTGTATCAAATTGAGTATTACAGAAGTGGGTTCCTCCATCACTAATTATGGCTCTAGGGGTACCATATCTAGCAAAGATGAATTTTTTAAGAAATTTCACAACCACCCTAGAGTCATTTGTCCTACATGCAATTGCTTCAACCCACTTAGGCACATAATCGATCGCAACCAAAATATATTTGTTTCCTTCAGACGCAGGAAACAGTCCCATGAAATCTATACCCCATACATCAAAAACCTCACACACAAGAATATTATTTAAGGGCATCTCATGTCTCCTAGAAATATTGCCAACTTTTTGACAAGCATCACACGCAATCACATAGGCATATGCATCCTTAAACAACGAAGGCCAATAAAATCCCGACTGAAGTACTTTAGCAGTGGTACGACCCGCGCCTAAGTGACCTCTAGTTGGACCTGTGTGACAGTGTGAGAGTATAGAACTTACCTCTTCCGCTGGAATACACCTACGAATAATACCATCTGCACATATCTTAAACAGAAAAGGATCTTCCCACAAAAAATATTTCAACTCAGAGAAAAATTTCTTTTTCTGTTGATAAGTTAAATGCGAGGGAAGAAACTTACTTGAGAGGTAATTTACAATGTCTGCATACCATGGTAAATTCGATACCTCAAACAGTTGTTCGTCTGGAAAATCATCATGAATCACTTGTGTTTCAGCTCCTTGATTTTCCAAACGAGAAAGGTGGTCCGCAACTTGATTCTCCGAGCCCTTCCTATCAACAATTTTCAGATCAAACTCTTGTAATAATAAAACCCAATGAATTAACCTGGGTTTAGCATCCTTCTTGCTCATCAAATACTTCAACGCCGAATGATCCGTGTGAACGATGACTTTGCTTCCCACTAAATAAGACCTAAATTTATCCCAGGCAAACACTACTGCGAAAAATTCTTTTTCAGTAGTTGCATAATTCAGTTGGGCGGCTGATAGGGTGATATTGACGTAGTAAATCACATGAAGTACTTTGTCCCTCTTTTGTCCAAGCACGACTCCCAATGCAGTGTCACTGGCGTCACACATCAACTCAAACGGCAAATTCCAGTCAGGCGCTACTATCACAGGTGCAGTTATCAATTTCTGCTTCAAAATCGGAAAAGCCTGCAAACACTCAGCAGAAAAATTAAAAGGAACCTCTTTGATTAACAAATTAGTAAGGGGTTTAGCAATATAAGAAAAATCCTTAATAAATCTCCTATAGAAACCAGCATGCCCAAGAAAACTCCGAATTCCCTTCAAATTCGTGGGAGGTGGAAGTTTTTCAATTACTTCAAGTTTTGCTCGGTCCACCTCCACACCTACCTCAGACACCTTATGTCCTAAAACAATGTCCTCTCTCACAATGAAGTGACATTTTTCCCAATTCAACATAAGATTACTCTCCTCACATCTCTGCAACACTTTTTTCAAATTAACTAAGCATGCGTCAAATGATGATCCAACCACAGAAAAATCATCCATAAACACTTCTATAAACTTTTCAATCATATCATGAAAATAGCCATCATACACCGCTGAAAAGTTTCAGGGGCATTACAAAGACCAAACGACATTCGTTTATATGAAAAAGTACCATAAGGACAAGTAAAAGTGGTTTTGTGTTGGTCCTCAAGTGCTATAGGAATTTGAATATATCAGAATAACCTTCCAAAAAACAATAAAACGCATGCCCTGCAAGTCTCTCAACCATCCGATCAATAAAGGGAAGGGGGAAGTGATCCTTACGGGTGGCATCATTAAATTTTCTATAATCAATACAAACCCGCCACAGCGTAACAGTTCGAGTAGGAATCAATTCATTATTTTCATTTTCAATTACAGTCATACCCCCTTTTTTGGCACTACTTAAATTGGACTCACCCATTCACTATCAGATATAGGATAGATAATACCTGCATCAAGGAGTTTTATCACCTCCTTTTTCACTACCTCTTGCATAGTAGGTTGAGTCGCCTCTGTGGTTGAGTAGATGTCTTGTGCTCCACTTCCATCAATATTTTGTGCATGCACATGGTTGGACTAATCCCCTTGATATTGGCCAAGCTCCATCCTATGGCTCTTATGTGTTCTTGAATCACCCGCAAAAGTTTTTCCTCCTCACAACCTGTCAAAGAAGATGAAAAGATTATTGGCAGTTTATCATTCTTTAATAAATAAAAATATTTCAAATGAGAAGGGGGTGGTTTAAGTTCAAGAGTAGGGGGATCCTCGGTGGATGGCTTCAGTCGTTTTTGAGTATGGTTAAGCTCCCCCATTTTGGTATTGATGAGTCTGTCGAAGGGCAGACTCCAATCCAAATACCGTGCTACTTCATGAACTTCCTCACTAACATGCTCTTCATCCGTTGTACCTGTCAAACATATTTCTAATGGATCCGCAGACAACTGTTCCTGCAGAGAACACTCAACCAAATCATCAATAATATCAATTCTGAAACAATCAGAATTGTCTGCAGGATATCAAATGCCCTGAAAAACATTAAATATCACTTTCTCATCATTCATACGCAATATCAACTCTCCCTTATGCACATAAATCAACGTTTTTCCAGTGGCTAAGAACGGTCTACCCAAAATAAGAGGTATCTCACGATCCTCTTCCATATCAAGCACAACAAAATCCACTGGAAATATAAACTTGTCTACCTTAACCAACACATATTCCACAATCCCCCTTGGATATTTTATGGATCTATCAGCTAATTGCAGGGAGATAATGGTTGGCTTAACCTCACCAATTCCTAGCTTTTCAAAACATTAATAAGGCATAAGATTAATGCTTGCACCTAAATCACATATAGCCTTGTTAAATATTGACTTTCCAATAGTGCATGGAATTGAAAAGCTACCGGGATCTTTAAGTTTCGGAGGGAGTTTATTTTGTAAAATAGCAAAAAATTCCTCAGACAACTTCACAGTTTCAAAATCCACAAGTTTTCTTTTGTTAGACAAAATCTCTTTCAAAAATTTTGCATAACTGGGAATTTGATCCAAAGCATCTGCGAAGGGAATATTAATATGAAGCTTTTTGAAAATCTCTAAGAATTTTGCAAATTGATTCTCCAATTGCAGTTGTTTGGTTTTTGGGGGAAGGGGAGTTTACTCAAATCAATATTCTCATTATTAATTTGGTTAGAGGACTTACCTTTCTTGCCCGTAGGCGTCGAGTCCGACTGCTTTGGCGCTTCCTCTATCCCTTTTTCCTTGATTAGCTCACTTACTTCCTCATCTTCAGAATTCTGTTCTGCAGTCTCTGCTTGCATTCTAGTCACCGCCAGAATAGCATGGACATCCTTTGGATTCCTCTCAATATTGCTAGGCAATGATCCTGCTGGCCTAGTTGACAGCTGTGTTGCTATCTGGCTCATCTGTGTTTCTAACTTCTGCAACATTGCCTTTTGATTTTGTAGACGGGTCTCAGTACCAGCTACATATTGCATCATGATTTATTCAAAGGAGGGTTTCTTCTCGAATGGCTTCGATGTATTAGCTGTAGGATCTGCAGCTTTCCATGAGAAGTTTGGATGGTTCTTCCAGCCAGGATTGTAAGTATTGCTGTAGGGATTGTACTGCTGTCTCGCTTGATTTCCCATAAAATTCACAGCGTCAACTTCAAATACTTGCTGTTCGTCGGGCTGTTGAACTGGCGCTAGATTGGCTGAAGTTGTCTGCATAACTTCCATCTGATGAGTAAGAGCATCGATCTTGGAATTCAGTGCTGTTAGTGCATCGACTTCTAGTACTCCAGCCTTTTTCTCCTTTTTAGCATCTGGCCATACAATGTTGGTTTCAGCCATATTTCCAATGATTTCCCATGCCTACGCCGGTGTCTTCCTGAATAGGCTTCTGTTAGCAGCAACATCCAACATCGAACAGACTGCTTCGCCCCATTGTAAAAGATCTGAGTCTGCTGGTTCTGAGTAAGATTATGTTGAGGATACATCCTCAACATCTTCTTGAATCGGGTCCAAGATGCATGTAGAGATTCAGCTTCCTTCCGCCTGAATGAGATGATGTCAGAAAATAGTTTAACCATCTTTTGGGAGGGAAGTACTTATTCAGAAAGGTCTGAACAAGTTGATCTCATGTAGTAATTGAACCAGCAGGCAAATCATCTAGCCACTCAACAGCTTCTCCTTGAAGAGAGAATGGGAATAACCGCAGTCGCATTGCATCAGATGTTACCCCATTAACTTTGAATGTGTCACAGATCGACAAAAAACACTCCAGATGAGCGTAGGGGTCTTCCACAGATGTACCCCCAAATATAGCTTGCAATTGGATCAGCTGAATAGTAGAGGGTTTCAGCTCAAAATTGTTCGCCTCAACAGCAGGGCGAACTATGCTAGATCCATAACCTTCAACTGGCGGCCTAATAATATCCCAAACAGTACGGTTGTCTGCCATCTCTACTTCAGATTCAGATTTTGACTCTAATTCTAGATTGATAGATTTCTTGGCTTTTCTGATCCTGCTAAGCGTGCGTTCAATCTCCAAATCAAGTGGTAATAATTTCCTTGATCGAATGCTATGCATGCACAATAGAAGGTACCTGAAAATCACCAAGAAATTATAGTCAGAATTTAAGAAAATAATTAAAGTCTAATGTCAAGCAAAATAAAAAATCTGATATCAAACAGTCCCCAGCAACGTCACCAAAAACTTGACTGGCTAAATCGGTTTGATATAAAATCAACTGGCAAGCGTACCAGGTCAAGTTATAATATAGTGGACAAAGATCCAGATGTCGAACCCACATGGACTGTATAAATATGAGTATCAAAATATATTTATTCCTACTTAATCTAGACCAAAGAATAAAGGTGATTCAGATTTTAAAATAATAAGTAAAATTGCAAATAAAATTAAATTAATTAAAACGCAGCTGGAAAATTTGGATTAATTCAAATATGGGAAATATTCGATCAAGGACTCACGTAGGTACTAGACAATTCATGTAACAATCAGTCGATCTAAGACATCAGACTTAATCTTAATTCCCGGGAATTTTCCTAATTTGTTCGAATGACTATTTCTAGAACAATCAAACCTATTCAAATATAGATGAACTAATCTTTCGTAATTCTAATCAAATTTGAATGCATGAATAACTGTGAAAATTCAGTTTACACCCAAACCGCATAATGAAACCGAATTCTATTTTAGTCAGTTTTACACTATGTTGAATATCGAAGTGATCAAAATCAAAACCTCCTCTGTCAACTTGGAATCAATTAACATGTGAGACCTCGATTCTAATCGGCTAATATAAAAAAAATCCATAGTTAAACATCATTAATCGAAGCCTAAAAGAAAAGGAAAGAATTTTTTTTTGAATGAATAGTACTCCGCTCGATCGCAGCGAACTCGAGCGATCGATCGGACCACAAAAGTGCCAAGTTCTGCCCGAGGAAAATAAGTGCTGCGCTCGATCGCAGCGAACTCGTGCGATCGAGCGCACCCAAAATCACAAGGTTGCTGCCCAGAATTCAACAGAACCGGAAAGAGGCTAATCCAACTCCATTCAAGCCATTCAATACTTCAATCTAACATATGCATCAACAAGTCCAATATGCATATTACAATACAAGATAGTTCAAAAGTTATACATCAAAATTCAAACTAGTAGAACATGCTCCAATTCTAAGTTAAAATCTAAAATACAAATAGAGTTTGAAACTAAATTCAACTCCTAAACCAAGGCCTCACTTCTATCCATTCGACCACCTAGCCATGCGATCTCTGACTCGTTCCTGACCCACCTGTTGCCAAGCACACATACAAAGACAAGACAACAGCCGGATAATCCGATGAGAATAATATTCCCAGTAAAATAGGCTAACATGCAATCTCACATAAACATATCACAACATGGTATGCATCAAATTCCACATAATATATCAACTCAAGATATACATAAGAAATCCATTCAAATGCGGAATTAAAATGATATGCATAACTTTAGAAATCCGGGATTATCAAGTCTAGATAATCAAGATATAAAGATTCTGTAGTGACCCTAACCCGGATCACCTACTAACAGAACTTAGGCATGCAATTAACTTAAGTAAACATATATCAGAATTAAACTGCGGAAACCATAAAATAAACAATCCCAAGGCAAGGGATTTGCAATACTCAAAATGTTATACAACCAAATCGAACAGAGTATTTATCCAATACAACTGAAATAAACCTAGACGAAGCTCCAGCTGACCATCCACTGCCTAGCCTCTCTTGGACCCACCCGCATCGTCCAATCGCAAACCTGAAACACAGAGTACGATACGTGAGCATAAAACGCTCAGCACGAGAATATGAGTATACATGCATGAAAAGTGAACTCCCTACAGACTCGAGGTCAAGGATCAGATAAAAAAGACAGACCGGGCCCTGGTATGTAGCACGCTGTGCCGTCGCTTCAGGAGGTGGCTCCCATACCGAAATACCAGTGGATATGTCGGACCCAATTCGATGGAAGTCCAACCACTAATAGGATAGGGTAAAACCCTACTAACAGACATCTCAAAAGAGATAGCACAAGATGCAAATGAATGCAGCATAATATCATGCCATATAAATCATGCAGTCACATAATACATGCATACTCAGTCAGGATAACTCGAAAAGTACTTTCGTACCTCAAATACTAGGCAAGCTCTACCAGCTAATAGTCCACGTCTAAAATCCGCACTACACTGCCAAATGATACTAATATCATTAAAGTGCTCTAAAAGCCTTAACTAAGCTAAAGCATACTCCTAAATATTTTTAGGAAGCAAAAGCTATACCTTTGTCCGTCATTAGCCCTTTGATGTCGATAGCCTCAAAACTAGGCCAAAGCTCCGCTACGACGCCTGGACTGCTACGCCACTTCCGGATTCCCATAGGCATGCCTAGAATGCCCTAGATCTAAGCTGGAAGACTGAGAAACGAGAGAGAAGAGGTGATTGGTGTGCTCAAAACTAAATCTCGGCCCTCCTATTTATAGACGGAGTTCGGATCGTCCGAACTGGACTTCGGAGCGTCCGAACACGATCGGACCGTCCGATCTGGACTTCGGGCCGTCCAAACACAAGAATACGTCATTGCTTACATCAGCAAAATGACATCATCCATGACGACTGTCGGCAGCACGTTCGGAGCGTCCGAACCCTGACTTCGGAGCCTCCGAACCCTGACTTCGGAGCCTACGAACTCAACGACTTCAAACCATTTTCCAGTGTTTTGAATCCGATTCCAGACTCCGTTAACCCTTTAAGAGTTCCCTTAATTATGTTTAATCTTAATTAATAGGATTAAAGAATTGATTAACACTTAATCACTGATTTCGGATACGGGCCACTACATTCTCCCCCACTTAAGATATTTCGTCCTCGAAAACAGATCTTAAGTACTGAATGTAATATAAGATACAGAAATATTCTTTATTCAAATCAAACGTTAACAGAGTTTACAACTCAAAACCGAAATCAAAACAACTCAGGATGGTCTACACGCATCCTGCTCTCAAGCTCCCAAGTAGCTTCTTCAGTGCCTCGACGCTGCCACTGAAATAAAACCAAAGGAATGACTTTGTTTTGCAGAACCTTATCCTTATAATCTAGGATACGAGTAGGTTTCTCAACATAAGTCAAATCCTTATCCACCTGAACATCAGACCGCTGCAGAATGTGAGACTCATCCGCCACATACCGTCGCAACAGAGATACGTGGAACACGTCATGAATACTGGACAGATACGGTGGCAAAGCCAAACGATAAGCCAAATCGCCAATGCTTTCCAAAATCTCAAACGGGCCGATAAATCTGGGAGATAACTTGCCCTTAAGGCCAAATCTGAGAATCTTGCGAAAATGTGACACTCTTATAAATACTCTCTCCCCAACATCAAACTGCAAAGGTCTACGCTTAGTGTTAGCATAGCTGGCCTGACGATCCTGTACAGTCTTGATCCGTTTCTTGATCTGATCAACTATGTCGGTTACCTGCTGGATTAACTCTGGTCCCTCAGCCTGTCTCTCCCCCACTTCTTCCCAGAAAAGTGGAGTACGACAACGTCGTCCGTACAATGCCTCAAAAGGTGCCATACCAATGCTAGTATGGTAGCTGTTGTTGTACGCGAACTCAATCAATGGCAAATGATCCTGCCAGACTGAACCAAAATCCTTAACGCACGCTCGAAGCATATCCTCCAAAGTACGGATAGTGCGCTCTGACTGACCATCTATCTCCGGATGATAGGAAGTACTCAGACTGAGAGTAGTACCCATCGGATGCTGAACACTCCCCCAGAATCTAGAAGTAAACCTGGGGTCTCGATCGCTGACAATGCTCACAGGCACTCCATGAAGTCAAACGATCTCCTGAATATACATCTATGCCATACAATCCACATTGTACTCTCGGCTATAGGCAATGAAATGTGCTGACTTGGTGAGTCGGTCCACCACAACCTAGATAGCATCACAATTCCTCGAGGTCGCCGGCAAATGGGTCACAAAGTCCATCGTGATAAACTCCCATTTGCACTCAGGAATAGGCAGACTGTGAAGCAAACCTCCAGGTCGTCTGTGCTCTGCCTTGACCTGCTGACAAACCAAGCATCTCGAAACATACTGATAAACGATGCGTTTCATTCCCTTCCACCAGAAACGAGTACGTAGATCCTTGTACATTTTGTTGCTCCCCGGATGAATACTCAACTTGATGCGATGTGCCTGAGACAAGATCTCCTCTCGCAACTCTGCATTCTCCGAAATCACAAGCCTACCAGACAAACACAGAAAACCATCTGACTGATAGTGAAATCCAGACGTGCTACCCTCATTGGCTAGACGAGCCAAGCGCTGGGTCTTGGAATCATACATCTGAGCATCCCAAATCCGCGAATACAAAGCTGGCTCAGATAAGATCGCAAACATCTGGATAGTCTGCATACCTTTCTTATGCTTGAAGGTAAATCCTGAAGAACAGCAATCCTCCATCGCACTAGACATCGAACAAGTCTGAAGTGCGGATAGTCGCACCTTGCGACTCAAAGCATCGGCAGTGAGATTAGCAACCCCCGGATGGTACTTAATCTCGCAATCATAGCCCTTAAGCAAATCCATCCAACGTCTCTGCCTCATGTTCAACTCCGCCTGAGTGAACAAATACTTGAGACTCTTATGGTCGGTGAAGATTTCAAATTTCTCGCCATACAGCTAATGACGCCAGATATTCAAAGCGAACACAATGGCTGCCAACTCCAAATCATGGACTGGATAATTGTCCTCGTGTAACTTCAACTGTCTAGAAGCATATGCAATCACATGCCCATTTTGAGTCAGGACACAACCTAGCCCCTGAAGAGAAGCATCTGTGTAAACCACATACCCTCCAGATCCTGACGGTAAAGCCAATACCGGCACAGAAGTCAACCGCTGTTGAAGTTCACAGAAATTCTCCTCACACTTGGAGGACCACTCGAAATCCACACCCTTGCAGGTAAGCTGCGTTAAAGGTCGGGATAACTGAGAGAAGTTCAAGATGAAGCGACGATAATAACCTGCTAGACCCAGGAAACTACGGATCTCAGCAACCGTCGTTGGGCGTGACCAATTAAGCACAAACTCAATTTTGCTCAGATCAACAGAAATTCCCACCCTGGATATGATATGGCCAAGAAAGACCACTCGATCCATCCATAACTCACACTTGCTCAATGTAGTAGCCCGTACCCGAAATCAGTGATTAAGTGTTAATCAATTCATTAATCCTACTAGTTAAGAGTAAACATGATTAAGGGAACTCTTAATGGGTTAACGGAGTCCGGAATTGGATTCAGAACACTTGAAAATGGTTTGAGGGTCATCGAGTTTGGAGGCTCCGAAGTCAGGGTTCGGACGATCCGAATAGTGGTTCGGACGCTCCGAACGTGCTGCCGACAGTCATCATGGATGACGTCATCATTCTGACGTAAGTAATGATGTAATATCGGGTTCGGACGACCCGAAGCCCAGTTCTCGTCCGAACGTGTTCGGACGACCCGAACGTGTTCGAACGACCCGAAGTCCAGTTCGGACGATCCGAACTCCGTCTATAAATAGGGGGTGCCGAGCTAATTTTTGAGTGCACCGATCCCTCTCTTGTCTCTCGATTCCTTAGCCTTGTAACTCAGATCTAGGGAATTCTAGGCGTCTCGTGGGGAATCCAAAAGTGGCATAGCAGCCCAGGCGTCGTAGCGAAGTTGTGGCCTAGTTTTGAGGCAATCGACAGCAAAGGGCTAACGACGGACGAAGGTATAGCTTTTGCTTTCTATAAATATTTAGGAGTATGCAATAGCTTTGTTAAGGCTTTTAGAGCACTATAATGATAGTAGTATCATTTGGCAGTGTAGAGCACACTATAGGCGTGGACCTAGAGTTGGTAGAGCTCGCACTGATTTGAGGTACGAAAGTACTGTTCGAGATATCCTGACTGAGTATGCATGTATTATGTGACTGCATGGTTTATATGTCATTGATTTATGCTGCATTCATTTGCATACTGAGCTATCTCCTTCGAGATGTCTGTTAGTAGGATTTTTCCCTATCCTGTTAGTGGTTGGACTTCCATCGATTTGGGTCCAGCATATCCACTGGTATTATGGCATGGGAGCCACCTCCTGAAGTGACGCCACAGCGTGCTACATACCAGGGCCCGGTCTGTCTCTGTTATCTAATCCTTGACCTCGAGTTATAGGGAGTTCACTTTGCATGCATGTATACTCATACTCTCGTACTGAGCGTTTTATGCTCACGTCTTGTACTCTGTGTTTCTGGACACCCTATTCCATGGGGCAGGTTTGCGATTGGACGAGGCGGGTGGATCCAAGAGGGGCTAGGCAGTTGTTGGCCAGCTGGAGCTTCGTTTGGATTTTTATTCCGTTGTATTGGGATTATACACTGTTCAATCTGGTTGTATAATATTTGGGTATTTACAGATTCCTTTACTTGGGATTGTATAATGCTTTTGGTTTCCGCAGTTTTATTCTGATATATGTTTAATTAAGTTAATTGCATGCCTAAGTTCTGTTTAGTAGGTGATCCAGGTAAGGGTCACTACATTTATGGTATCAGAGCATGAAAAGTATTCTTGGGATTTAGATTCTACATAAAGATAACCAATAGGTTAATTTTGTATATGGTAGATCGTGACGACTAGAGTTCTCATGGCAGTATTGGTGGGCGTTGGGGTGATGCCAATCGGGAGCCTCATCGAGAACGCCGCCATCATCATCAAGATGAGGACCATTTCAGTGTCCGTCGATTCTTGCAGACAGGGCCTAAGCCCTTGGTTGGAGGTGAGTCTCCGGAGGATGCAGAGAACTGGTTAGACCGCATGCAGACGATTTTTCAGACTTTCCACTGCACCGAGGAGCAGAATATTGAGACCCTGGGTTATCTTCTGGATGGACGTGCGTGCAGGTGGTGGAGGTTTACTTCTGCACCTTTTGTTGCGGCGAGAGGAGTGGCCACCTGGGCCGAGTTCAGCACAGCTTTTCAGAAGCTGTATTTTCCTCCTGCACTCCGTCAGTCGAAGGCGGGAGAGCTACTGAGTCTGCGACAGGGAGCCATGTCTATTGATGAGTATCAGCAGAAGTTCTTTGATCTGCTATCCTATTGCCCCGAGATTGCTGACAACTCTGGGATGTAGTATAATCTGTTCCTTCAGGGCCTTAACCCTGAGATCCATGACCGTGTGGCGGTTGGCGACGATATGTCCTACGAGGGTTTGGTGAGCCGTTGTCACTAGGCGGAGGACAGCATTTGGCGGAACAGGTCTTTCTCTTAGTCAAGACCTGCTAGTTCTTTGGGTCCCCATGCCCAATATTTCAAGAAGTCTGGATCTACTTCTTCTTCCTCTGGCTCTGCTGGTAATGTCCGTTTCGGTAAGAAGGGAAAGTGTGATCACTGTGGGAAGAACCATCCATCCGACAAGTGCCGTAGAGCCTCTGGAGCTTGTTTCCATTGTGGAGAGATTGGTCATATCCGAAGGGATTGTCCACTATCTGGGGGAGGCGGTTCTGGTTCTGGTTTAGGATCTGGTTCTCAGGCCACCGTTCAGCAGAGGTCGCAGGGACAGCCTGCTGGGAGTTCTCATTTGAGGTCACGAGCTTCTGGCCAGGTGTTTGCCCTGAGACATGATCAGGCAGTGGAGGAGAATGAGAAAGTCATCGCATGTACATTTCTGCTTTATGGTATACCTGCTCTTGTACTTATTGACACTGGTGCATCTCATTCCTTCATTTCTGCACGTTTTGTTAAGAAGCATAAGTTACCATGCATTGCACTAGACGTAGTGATGTCTGTTTCTACTCCGACGGGCCAATCTGCTTTGGCTAAGCGTCTAGTGATGGGTTTCACTTTAGAGTTCGAGGGTAACATCTTGATTGCGAATCTCATGGTCCTGGCAATGGACGACTTTGATTGCATTCTGGGAATAGATATGTTGACTACCTATCGAGCTTCAGTGGACTTCTATCAGAGATTAGTGCGCTTTCATCCAGAAGGGAGTGAGAGCTGGTTTTTCTATGGAGAGGGAGCGCGACCCCCGATGCCTTTGGTATCAGCTTTGAGAGCCTGTTGAGCTCTAGAGTCTGGCGGGGAAGGCTACCTTATCTATGCAGTTGATTTGTCCGCTGAGAGCATTGTGATAGAGAGTATTCCTGTTGTAGATGAATTTCCAGATGTATTTTCTGATGAGATTCCGGGTTTTCCTCCTGCTAGGGAAGTCGAGTTTGGCATAGAGTTGATGCCGGGTACTTCACCTATTTCTCGAGCACCGTATCTTCTGGCTCCGTCAGAGTTGCGTGAGTTGAAGAATCAGCTATAGGATCTTTTGGACAAGGGATACATTCATCCTAGTGTATCTCCTTGGGGAGCTCCTGTTCTCTTCGTGAAGAAGAATGATGGGTCTATGCGTTTATGCATTGACTATCGGCAGCTGAATCGAGTCACTGTGAAGAACAAGTATCCGTTGCCTCGTATTGATGACTTGTTTGATCAGCTGCAGGGCACTTCAGTTTACTCCAAGATTGACTTGAGATCTGGGTACCATCAGTTGAGAGTCCGTGATCAGGACGTAGCCAAGACTGCATTCCGTACTCGCTATGGGCATTACGAGTTTCTAGTAATGCCATTTGGTTTGACTAATGCACCGACTATATTCATGGACCTGATGAACCATGTCTTCAGGGAGTATTTCGACAAGTTTGTCGTGGTCTTCATTGACGTCATCTTGGTGTATTCACGTAACGCGGAAGAGCATGTTTCTCACTTGCAGTTGGTACTGCAGACTCTTTGAGATGAGCAGTTGTACGCCAAGCTGAGCAAGTGTGAGTTCTGGATGGATCGAGTGGTCTTTCTAGGCCATATCATATCCAGGGAGGGGATTTCTGTTGATCCAAGCAAGATTGAGGCGGTGCTTAATTGGTCGCGACCGACGACAGTTGCTGAGATCCGTAGCTTTTTGGGTCTAGCAGAATATTATCATCGTTTCATTCTGAACTTCTCTCAGTTAGCTCGACCTTTGACGCAGCTTACCCGCAAGGGTGTGGATTTTGAGTGGTCCTCCGAGTGTGAAGAGAACTTTTGTGAGCTTCGACGGCGGTTGACTTCTGCACCGGTGTTGGCATTACCGTCAGGATCTGGAGGGTATGTGGTATACACGGATACTTCTCTTCAGGGGTTAGGTTGTGTCCTGACTCAGAATGGGCATGTGATTGCATACTCTTCTAGACAGCTGAAGCTTCACGAGGACAACTACCCAGTCCATGATTTGGAGTTAGCAGCCATTGTGTTCGCTTTGAATAACTGGCGTCATTATCTGTATGGCTAGAAATTTGAGATCTTCACCGAGCATAAGAGTCTCAAGTATTTGTTCACTCAGGCGGAGTTGAACATGAGGCAGAGACGTTGGATGGACTTGCTTAAGGACTATGATTGCGAGATTAAGTACCATCCGGGAGCTGCTAATCTCACCGCTGATGCATTGAGTTGCAAGTTGCGACTATCCGCACTTCAGACTTGTTCGATGTCTAGTGCGATCAGTGACTGTTGTACTTCGGGATATACCTTCAAGCATAAGAAAGGTATGCAGAGTATCCAGATGTTTGCGATATTATCTGAGCTAGTTTTTTATTCGCGGATTCGAGATGCTTAGATGTCTGATTCGAAGACCCAGCGTTTAGCCCGTCTAGCTAACGAGGGTAGTTCGTCTGGATTTCATTATCAACCAGATGGCTTTCTGTGTTTGTCTGGTAGGCTTGTGATTCCGCAGGATGAAGAGTTGCGAGAGGAGATTTTGTCTCAGGCGCATCGCACTAAGTTGAGGATTCATCCTGGGAGCAACAAGATGTACAAGGATCTACGTACTTGTTTCTGGTGGAAGGGAATGAAATGCAGTGTTTATCAGTTTGTTTCGAGATGTTTGGTGTGTCAACATGTCAAGGCAGAGCACCGACGACCTGGAGGATTTCTTCACAGTCTGCCTATTCCTGAATGGAAATGGGAGTTTATCATAATGGACTTTGTGACCCATTTGCCGGTATCCCCGAGGAACTGTGATGCTATCTGGGTTGTGGTAGACCGACTCACCAAGTCAGCGCATTTCATTGCCTATAGCCGGGAGTACAATGTGGATTTTATTGCTCGGTTGTACATTCAGGAGATCGTTCGACTTCATGGAGTGCCTGTGAGCATTGTCAGCGATCGAGACCCCAGGTTTACTTCTAGATTCTGAGGGAGTGTCCAGCGTGCGATGGGTACTACTCTCAGTTTGAGTACTGCCTATCATCCGGAGACTGATGGTCAGTCAGAGCGCACTATCCGTACTTTGGAGGATATGCTTAGAGCGTGCGTCATGGATTTTGGTTCAGCTTGGCAGGATCATTTGCCATTGATCGAGTTCGCGTAGAACAACAGCTATCATACTAGTATTGGGATGGCACCTTTTGAGGCATTGTACGGGCGACGCTGTCGTAATCCACTCTTCTGGGAAGAAGTGGGGGAGAGACAGGCTGAGGGACCGGAGTTTATCCAGCAGGCGGTAGACATTGTTGATTAGATCAAGAAACAGATTAAGACTGCACAGGATCGTCAGGCCAGCTATGCTAACACTAAGCGTAGGCCTTTGTAGTTCGATGTCGGGGAGAAAGTGTTTCTGAGAGTGTCACCTTTCCAAAAAATTCTCAGATTTGGCCTTAAGGGCAAGTTGTCTCCAAGATTTATCTGTCCGTTTGAGATCTTGGAGAGCATTGGCAATTTGGCTTATCGACTAGCTTTGCCATCGCATCTTTCCAGTATTCACGACGTGTTCCACGTATCTCTGTTGCGACGATATGTGATGGATGAATCTCATATTCTGCAGCGGTCTGAGGTTCAGGTGAGCAAGGATTTGACTTATGTTGAGAAACCTATTGTATCCTGGATTATAAGGATAAGGTTTTGCGGAACAAAGTCATTCCTCTGGTTTTAGTTCAGTGGCAGAGCCGAGGCACTGAAGAAGATACTTGGGAACTTGAGGACAGGATGCGTGAAGACCATCCAGAGTTGTTTTAATTTCGGTTTGATTTGTATTCATTTGTAAACTCTGTAAGCGTTTGACTGGAATAAAGAATGTTTCTGATTTCTGTTTTACATTCAGTACTTAAGATCTGTTTTCTAGGACGAAACATCTTAAGTGGGGGAGAATGTTGTAGCCCGTACCCGAAATAAGTGATTAAGTGTTAATCAATTCATTAATCCTACTAGTTAAGAGTAAACGTGATTAAGGGAACTCTTAATGGGTTAACGTAGTCCGGAATTGGATTCAGAACACTTGAAAATGGTTTGAGGGTCATCGAGTTCGGAGGCTCCGAAGTCAAGGTTCGGACGGTCCGAAGTCAGGGTTCGGACGATCCGAAGAGTGGTTCGGATGATCCGAACGTGCTGCCGATAGTCGTTATAGATGACATCATCATGTTGGCGTAAGCAATGACGTAATATCGGGTTCGGACGACCCAAACGTGTTCGGACGACCCGAAGTCCAGTTCAGACGATCCGAACTCCGTCTATAAATAGGGGGTGCCGAGCTCATTTTTGAGTGCACCGATCCCTCTCTTCTCTCTCGATTCCTTAGCCTTCTAACTCAGATCTAGGGAGTTCTAGGCGTCCCGTGGGGAATCCGGAAGTGGCATAGCAGTCCAGGCATCGTAACGGAGCTGTGGCCTAGTTTTGAGGCAATCGACAGCAAAGGGCTAACGACGGACGAAGGTATAGCTTTTGCTTCCTATAAATATTTAGGAGTATGCAATAGCTTAGTTAAGGTTTTTAGAGCACTATAATGATAGTAGTATCATTTGGCAGTGTAGAGCAGACTATAGGCGTGGACCTAGAGTTGGTAGAGCTCGCACTGATTTGAGGTACGGAAGTACTGTTCAAGATATCCTGACTGAGTATGCATGTATTATGTGACTGCATGGTTTATATGTCATTGATTTATGCTGCATTCATTTGCATACTGAGCTATCTCCTTCGAGATGTCTGTTAGTAGGGTTTTTCCCTATCCTGTTAGTGGTTGGACTTCCATCGATTTGGGTCCGGCATATCCACTAT
The DNA here is from genome assembly GCF_033568475.1 of Henckelia pumila. Lineage (NCBI taxonomy): Eukaryota > Viridiplantae > Streptophyta > Magnoliopsida > Lamiales > Gesneriaceae > Henckelia > Henckelia pumila. Next base: position 200,573,530 of record NC_133123.1, on the reverse strand, counting down.
TATTATGGTATGGGAGCCACCTCCTAAAGTGACGGCACAACGTGCTACATACCATGGCCCGGTCTTTCTCTGTTATCTGATCCTTGACCTCGAGTTATAGGGAGTTCACTTTGCATGCATGTATACTCATACTCTCGTACTGAGTGTTTTATGCTCACTTATCGTACTCTGTGTTTCTGGACACCCTATTCCATGGGGCAGGTTTGCGATTGGACGAGGCGGGTGGATCCAAGAGGGGCTAGGCAGTTGTTGGCCAGCTGGAGCTTCGTTTGGATTTTTATTCTGTTGTATTGGGATTATACACTGTTCGATCTGGTTGTATAATATTTGGGTATTTACAGATTCCTTTACTTGGGATTGTATAATGCTTTTGGTTTCCGCAGTTTTATTTTGATATCTGTTTAATTAAGTTAATTGCATGCCTAAGTTCTGTTTAGTAGGTGATCCAGGTAAGGGTCACTAAACTCAACTTGGCGTGCAACTGCTCATCCAGAAGAATCTGTAGTACCAGCCGCAAGTGAGAAACGTGCTCCTCCGCATTACGCGAATAAACCAAGATTTCGTCAATGAAAACCACGACAAACTTATCCAAATACTCCCTGAAGACACGGTTCATCAAATCCATAAAAAATTGTCGGCGCATTAGTCAACCCGAATGGCATCACTAGAAACTCGTAATGCCCATAGCGAGTACGGAATGCAGTCTTGGCTACGTCCTGGTCTCGGACTCTCATCTGATGATACCCAGATCTCAAGTCAATCTTGGAGTAGACGGAAGTACCCTGCAGCTGATCGAACAAGTGATCAATACGCGGCAAAGGATACTTGTTCTTCACAGTAACTCGATTCAGCTGCCGATAGTCAATGCACAGCCGCATAGACCCATCCTTCTTCTTCACAAAGAGAACAGGAGCTCCCCAAGGGGATGCACTAGGACGAATGTACCCCTTGTCCAAAAGATCCTGCAACTGATTCTTCAACTCTCGCATCTCTGACGGAGCTAGACGATACGGTGCTCACAAAATAGGAGAAGTACCTGGCATCAGCTCTATGCCAAACTCAACTTCCCTAACAGGAGGAAAACCCAAAATCTCATCTGGAAAAACACCTGGAAATTCATTCAGAACAGAAATGCTCTCTAACCCAATGCTCTCAGCGGACAAATCAACTGCATAGATAAGGTAACCTTCCCCGCCAGACTCCAGAGCTCGACAAGCTCTCAAAGCTGATACTAAAGGAATCGGGGGTCGCGCTCCCTCACCAAAAAAAAAACCAGCTATCACCCTCAACCAGATGAAAATGAACTAGCCTCTGGTAGCAGTCCACTGAAGCTCGATAGGTAGTCAACAAGTCAATCCCCAGAATGCAATCAAAATCGTCCATAGAAAGGACCATGAGATTTGCTAACATAATGTTACCCTCGAACTCTAAAGGGCAACCCATCACTAGATGCTTAGCCAAAGCAGATTGGCCAGTCGGAGTAGAAACAGACATCACTACGTCTAGTGAAATGCATGGTAACTTATACCTCTTAACAAAACGTGCAGAAATGAAGGAATGAGATGCACCAGTGTCAATAAGTACAAGAGCAGGTATGTTATACAACAGAAAAGTACCTGCGATGACCTTCTCATTCTCCTCCACTGCCTGATCGTGCCTCAGGGCAAACACCTAACCAGAAGCCCGCGGCTTCAAATGAGAACTCCCAGCAGACTGTCCCTGTGACCTCTGCTGAATGGTAGCCTGAGAACCCGATCCTGAACAAGAACCAAAACCGCCTCCCCTAGATAGTGGACAATCCCTCCAGATATGACACACTTCACCACAACGGAAACAAGCTCCAGAAGCTCTACGACACTTATCGGACGGGTGGTTCTTCCCACAGTGATCACACTTATCCTTCTTCCCAAAACGAACAACTCCACCAGAGCCAGAGGAAGAAGTAGATCCGGATTTCTTGAAAGATTGGGTACGGGGACCCAAAGAACTCGCAGGCCTAGACTGAGGATAAGACCTGTTCCGTCGAATGCTGTCCTCTGCCTGGTGACAACGACTCACCAAATCCTCGTAGGACATGTCATCACCGACCGCCACACGGTCATGGATCTCCGGGTTAAGACCCTGAAGGAACATGTTGTACTTGATCTCAGAACTACTGGCAATCTCGGGGCCATAGGCTAACAGATCGAAGAACTTCTGCTGGTACACATCGATATTCATCGATCCCTGACGCAAACTCAAAAGTTCACCTGCCTTCGTCTGACGGAGTGCAGGAGAAAAATACAGCTTATGAAAAGCTGTAAGGAACTCGGCCCAGGTGGCCAGTCCTCTCACCGCTACAAAGGGTATAGAAGTAAACCTCCACCACCTACGGGCTCGCCCATCCAGAAGATAGCCAAGGGTCTCCATCTTCTGTTCCTCAGTACAGCGGAACTTCTGAAAATTCGTCTCCATGCGGTCAAGCTAGTTCTCTGCTTCCTCTGGAGATTCGTCTCCATGCGGTCAAGCTAGTTCTCTGCTTCCTCTGGAGATTCGCCTCCAACCAAGGGCTTAGGACCCATGGCTAAGAATCGGCGCACAGTAAAACGCTGATCATCATGATGACGATGACAACGTTCTCGACGATGCTGCCTGTCCTCGTCGCCCCAACATCCACCTCCACTTCCGTGCCTACTCTCATCATCATAGTTTGCCATCTACAAAAATACCTCATGATTAGACTAAATCCCAAGAATACTTTTGCATGCTCTGATACCATAAATGTAGTGACCCTAACCCGGATCACCTACTAACAGAACTTAGGCATGAAATTAACTTAAGTAAACAGATATCAGAATTAAACTGCGGAAACCATAAAATAAACAATCCCAAGGCAAGGGATCTGCAATACTCAAAATGTTATACAACCAAATCGAACAGAGTATTTATCCAATACAACTGAAATAAATCTAGACGAAGCTCCAGATGGCCATCCACTGCCTAGCCTCTCTTGGACCCACCCGCATCGTCCAATCGCAAAGCTGCCCTTTGGAATAGGGTGTCCAAAACACAGAGTACGAGACGTGAGCATAAAACGCTCAGCACGAGAGCATGAGTATACATGCATGAAAAGTGAACTCCCTACAGACTCGAGGTCAAGGATCAAATAACAAAGACAGACCGGGCCCTGGTATGTAGCACGCTGTGTCGTCGCTTCAGGAGGTGGCTCCTGTTAGAACCTAATGGGGGGGGATTTAGGTTCTATTGACAACTTTAGCAATTTAAAGCGATTATGCAAGTACGCAAGCGAAAGACTTAAGCAATCAAATAATAAGTGCGGTAAATAAATGCGTAATGTAAATAAAGCAGTAAAAGGGATAAGAGATGTTTATGGAAGTTCGACGATAAATCGTCTACGTCTCCCCTTCTTGGTTGAGTCGATTAACCAAGGATCCACTAGCACTTCGAATGTCTTGGCCTTGATGGCTTCAAGGATAGCCTTACAACTTGACACGATCACCGCGCCGATACAACTCAACACTCTTGGCCTTAAGGGCTCCAAGGATAGCCTCAACACAACACTTGGCTTCACACTCAAGTGCTTACAACGATAGCACAACACACTTGGCTTCACACTCAAGTGTTTACAACAATAGCACAACCAACTCACAAACTATTTTTACAAACACTCTCAAATATATCACACAAACACTTTGATAGTGAGAAATTGCTTGCAAAGGAGAGAAGAGATGAGTTGGGATGTCTCCAAATGAACTTGGATGGCCTCTATTTATAGTTGGCAAAGTTTTGAATCTGATTTGAGTGCTTGGAGCGTGTGGTAAAAGTCAAGGAGTGACAAAAAGTGTTCGGCGCCGCTGCCTACATTTTCCCAGCACTGAGCGGATTTTGTGGAAAAATCATATCTTCCAATCGAACCGTTGGATTGATCTGAAATTTGAACTGAAGCTTTAAACATCTGGATCTTCAATCTAAACGGTGGAGATTTGATTTTAACGAGTCAAACATTTCCAGTAATTTTCGGAAGTCACTTCATCAAGTTTTCGAACTTGTTCTGTGCAACAAATTTGAAAAATTCATATCTCCATATCCATCCGTTGGATTGATTTGAAATTTGGACAGAGGTTGTAAAACATCCTGCATTTGAATCCGATCGGTGGAGATGTGATTTGGATGTCTCAAACAATCCCAGTTAATTTCTGAATTTGAATCTTCATAATTTGCTTCATGTTCTGCAGAAATAAGTACTGTGCAATCTTTGTAGAAAAATCATAACTTCATATCTAGCCGTCGGATTGATATGAAATTTTGATATAAGTTTGAAAACATCCTGATATTGATTTTGATCGGTGAAGATTTGATTTGGATGTATCAAGCATGTCCAGTAATTTTCAGAAGTTGATTCTTCATTCTTCACTACAAGTTCTGCAGAAATAGGTACTGCACAATTTTTGTGGAAAAATCATAACTCCATATCTAGCCGTTGGATTGCTCTCAAATTTGGAAAACACATGTAAAACTTCTTCATCACGATTATGACTGGTGAAGATCGGATTTAAATGCCTAAACAATTCCCAGTAATTTTTGGAAGTTGCTGCTCCATACTTTGGCTTCTTCTTCTCTTTTTTTTCATATCTCTTAACAATGTTCCATCCATTCAATGAGCAATAAAAGACTTTATAAATACATCTATAGCTTCAAAATAACTTCCAACAATTTATTTGTCAATAAATTCTAATCTGCAAAATCTCACTTTAAATGGTTAGTAACAATTAACCGAGTTTTGTAATCATCAAAACATAATATTATGAGACTTGTTAATGCATTAAAAACATTAATCTCATAACACGAGATTTGTATGCGTTTAAGGCGTAACAATCTCCCCCTTTTTGATGATCACAAAACTTGGTTAAATAGGAGAAATAAATGTACAATATTAAATAAATAATTTAAATTTGCACAATATAATTGCATGAATAAAACTCCCCCTAAATTAAACAATTAGCTAAGAAGAAAATGGTTATCAAATAACCAATTTTATTCTTCATGCATTTAACCATACTAACTCTCCCCTTTAGTTAAATTATTTAACCAAACTAATTCTCCCCCTTTTTGTGATAATCAAAAAGACTGGAAAAGTATGCAAAAACATGAGAATTGAAATATGATTTCTAAAATGCAACACATAAATTTCACATAAATAACAAAATATGAGCGTATAATATTGAATAAATACAATTAATTTGTATTATCCAAAATTAAGTTGCTCGAATTTTATATGAAGCTCCCCCTTAATATGTCATTATCTTTAGAATATGTCAACAAGTGATTACAACTCAATCATGCCAAGTTCACAACGCAAACGAATAAAAGTATTTTCATCTAGTGGTGTTGTAAAAATATCGGCAATTTGATTTGTCGTGTCAACATATTGAAATGATGACGAATGTCAATATGTTTGGTGCGCGAATGTTGAATCAGATTCTTTGTTAGACATATGGCGCTAGTGTTGTCACAGAAAATAGGGATTTTTGAAAAAGAGATGCCATAGTCGAGCAATTGCTGCTTCATCCAAAGAATTTGCACACAACAACTACCAGCAGCCATATATTCGGCTTCGGTCGTTGACAACGCAACACAATTTTTTTTCTTTGAAAACCAAGAAACTAAACAGTTTCCTAAAAAGAAACAAGTTCCACTAGTGCTTTTCCTATCCACCTTGTATCCACCAAAGTCGGCATCGCAATAAGCTTTTAAATCAAAGAAAGAATTTTTTGAATACCACAAGCCGAGATTTGGAGTATTTGAAAGATATTTGAAAATGCGTTTTAAGGCGAACAAATGTGATTCCTTTGGACATGATTGAAATCGTGCACACAAGCAAATACTAAACATAATGTCTGGTCTACTAGCAGTAGCATATAATAAGGAGCCAATCATACTACGAAAGGAAGATTGATCTACAGATTTACCATTTTCATCCTTGTCGAGTCTGATTGCTGTGCTCATCGGTGTAGATGATGATTTTGTGTTCTCCATCCCAAACTTCTTTAGAATCTCCTTAATGTATTTTCTTTGGTTCACAAAGAACTCATCTTTACACTGTTTGATTTGCAATCCGAGAAAATAGTTAAGTTCCCCCATCATGCTCATCTCAAAGTGTTCCTGCATAAGCTTGGAGAAATCTTGACAAAGAGTTTCGTCAGTAGAACCAAAAATTATATCATCAACATAAATTTGCACAATCAAAAGATCATTTTTGACATTCTTGGTAAATAAGGTAATGTCGATCTTTCCTCTTAAAAAACCATTTGAAAGCAAGAAAGTAGACAGTTTATCATACCAAGCTCGAGGAGCTTGTTTCAAACCATACAATGCTTTGTTTAGTCTAAACACATGATCAGGCAAAGAAAGATCAACAAAGCCATCAGGTTGCTCAATATAAACCTCTTCTTTCAATTCACCATTAAGAAAGGCACTTTTAACATCCATTTGAAATAACTTAAAATTTCTAGAGCAAGCAAAAGCAAGTAGCATGCGAATGGATTCTAGTCTAGCAACAGGCGCATAAGTTTCATCATAATCTATGCCTTCTTCTTGACTATATCCTTTAGCAATAAGCCTAGCTTTATTTCTAGTGATAGTGCCATGCTCATCAAGTTTATTTCTAAACACCCATTTAGTGCCAATGATAGATCTATCATGCGGCCTAGGAACAAGAATCCAAACATCATTGCGTTTAAACTCATTCAACTCATCTTGCATCGCAATTATCCATGCATCATCTAACAAAGCATCATCTATGCATTTAGGTTCAACATGCAAAACAAAGGCAAGATGATTACAAATATTATTAAGAGAAGAACGAGTGGCTACTACCTTCGAAGGACTTCCGATGATAAGATCCATTGGGTGATCTTTGTGAAGCGTCCATTCTTTCGGAAGTGGTGTTTCCTCAACGAAAACATCTATATTATTTAGGCTTGAGGAAGCCAACTCTTCTTCGAGTAATTCTACATCATCAATGTTAGTGCGAACAATAGTAGACATAGATTCATCAAAAATAACATGCATAGATTCTTCAACAAGCAAAGTGCGTTTATTAAAAACTCTAAAGGCCTTACTTGAGGTAGAATATCCGAGAAAGATACCTTTGTCGGATTTGGCATCAAATTTGCCAAGGTTGTCCTTACCATTGTTATGTATGTAGCATTTGGAACCGAAAGCTCGAAAGTAAGAAATGTTAGGCTTTCTCCCTCTCCATAATTCATATGGAGTTTTCTTGAGAATTGGCCTTATTGATACGCGATTGATAATGTAACAGGCAGTGTTCATTGCTTCAGCCCAAAAATATTTTGGTAGAGAATGCTCACATATCATGGTCCTCGCAATCTCCACAAGTGTCCTATTTTTCCTCTCAACGACCCCGTTTTGTTGAGGAGTCCTAGGACAAGAAAAATTATGACCGATGCCTTTCTCTTCACAAAAGTTTGAAAAACTCTCATTTTGAAATTCAGTTCCGTGGTCACTACGGATCTGCTTTATTGAAAGATTTTTCTCATTCTCAACACGTTTCACAAAAGTTTTAAAATAATCAAAGGCATCATTTTTGTGGGCTAAAAACAATGTCCACGTGAATCGTGAGAAATCATCAACAATGACAAATGCATAAAGCTTCCCTCCTAGGCTAGCGTTCCTTGAGGGACCATATAGATCTAGGTGAAGAAGTTCAAGGGGCATAGAAGTTGATATAAAATTTTTGCTTTTAAAAGATTCCCTTGTATGTTTGCCAAGTTGACATGCATCACAAATAGAATCTAATTTTAAATTGAGTTTTGGCATACCAACAACTAAATCAAGTTTAAAAAGTTTTTCTATGGTACTAGGACCAACATGACCTAGTCGTCTATGCCAAAGAATGTTGTCATCAACATTCAAGGATACAAGGCTTTTAATATTTGATAAATATAAATTGTTTAAAGAAACCTTGTAAACATTTTCACTTCTATATCCTTTGAAATTTATGGATTTGTCACTAATAAATGATACAGTGCAGTGTTGGGGAGTGAATTTGACTTCATAACCTCTATCGCACAATTGACTTATGCTTAGTAGATTATGCTTAAGCCTTTTCACTAGGAGTACATCATCAATTAGGCAAGATTCAGATATACCTATTGAGCCGATGCCTTCAATGACTCCTTTGCTGTTGTCTCCAAAGGTGACTGTTCCCTTCTCCTTAGGTTTGACTATTTGGAGTAGATCCTTGTTCCCCGTCATATGTCTAGAACATCCACTGTCTAGATACCATATGCTAGGGAGAACAGTTTTCCTAGTTCCCTGAAAAGAATTGTTTTGGTACCCTTTAGTTCTTTTGGGTCCACAATGTTAGAAAAGAGATATACAAAATAGACTTCTAAGAGTTCAGTCTCTCATAGCAACATCATCGCCACTTTCTAAGAGTGCTCCCAGTAGTAGGTAGGGCATATGGCCACTTTAAAAACCTATTTCCTTGGACAGAGCAACGTTCAACAGGGAGACCAGCCGCAAGTCAAGACATTTTTAAGCTGGTCTATATTGAACTCCCTTAGATTGTGATCTCATAATGCCGACTAATGAGTTGTTAAGTACTCTTAGGCCTCCATTTCATATAGCTCTTTTGAACATATTGATATTTCAATGATCTGCATTTATGTCTAACATGACCAGATTTGCAACAATAAGAACAAGTAGGGGGTGATCTCATCTTAGCCTTAGCTATTAGACTAGCAAAGTCTATAGACTTCTTACCATAGCCTATTCCTCCCTTATCAAAGCTACATTTCTGCATGCTAAGTAGGTTGTTCAATTTATTGCTACTCACATTGAATTTATCGAATGATTTTTCTAAGTGATCTAGGTCATCCTTAAGTCTAAGATTATCATGCTCCTTAGTTTCTAATTCCTTTTTAAGATTTCTATTCTCTTTTCTAGGAACCTTAACCATATCAAACATATCTTTATAAGCATGTAAGAGTTCATCATAAGTAGGTACCTCGTCATCGTTGTCAGAGACGATGTCATCACTCTTAGCCATGAAGCAGACTTTTGCTTCCTCGTCGTCGTCGTCGCTATCACTCCAGGTAGCTAGTAGGGCTTTCTTCTTTCCTTTGTCCACTTTCTTCTTGAGTGGGCATTCATTGGCGTAGTGACCTTGTTGTTGACAGTTGTAGCAGGTCACTTCTCTCTCAGGTTTCTTGTCTTTCTTGAATTTGTTTCCTCGCATGAATTTCTTGAATTTTCTTGCGAGGAGAGCCATGTCATCATCGTCATCTTCTTCGACTTGTGTAGTCAAAGCTATCCCTTTGTGCTTGACATCTTCTTTCTTTGATTCTTTTCTCGTGGACACTTCTAACTCATGGGTTTTTAGGGTCCCATGTAGTTGATCAAGATCATAGGCGGCGGTGTCCCCTTTGTTGGATTCGATGATGGCGGTTCTCTTTGCATCCCATTATTTTGGTAGGGCACGAAGAGCTCTCCTCCAAACTTGCTTGGTAGGATATTGTTCTCCCAATTGTGCTAACTCATTTATGATTTGAGTAAGCCTTCGGAACATGGTGTCAACATCTTCATTGGATTCCATCTCAAATGTTTCGTATTTGAGTTGGAGTAAGTCGATCTTTGTCTCTTTCACTTGGTTGGTGCCTTCGTGACATATCTCTAGCTTGTCCCATATCTCTTTAGCGGATGAGCACATCGATATCCGGTTGTACTCGTTCATATCTAAGGAATAATGCAAGATATTCATAGCTTTAGCATTTTGCGAAATTAATTTCATGTCCTCTTTTGAAAAGTCATCAATTCCCTTAAGAATTTCAACCCCATCAACTATTTTCATAGGTGTATAGGGACCTTTCACCGTCACTTTCCATAGGTCATAGTCTACGGATTTGATATATAGGGACATACGATTTTTCCAATACCCGTAGTTTATGCCATTAAAAAGAGGAGGACGATTAGTAGATTGCCCTTGAGCATAATCACTCGCTAGGTTTGCCATAAAAATGATTTGAAAAGTATTTTCAAATGGCTCTGATACCACTTGTTAGAACCTAATGGGGGGGGGGGGGGCGGAATTTAGGTTCTATTGACAACTTTAGCAATTTAAAGCGATTATGCAAGTACGCAAGCGGAAGACTTAAGCAATCAAATAATAAGTGCGATAAATAAATGCGTAATGTAAATAAAGCAGTAAAAGGGATAAGAGATGTTTATGGAAGTTCGACGATAAATCGTCTACGTCTCCCCTTCTTGGTTAAGTCGATTAACCAAGGATCCACTAGCACTTCGAATGTCTTGGCTTTGATGTCTTCAAGGATAGCCTTACAACTTGACACGATCACCGCGCCGATACAACTCAACACTCTTGGCCTTAAGGGCTCCAAGGATAGCCTCAACACAACACTTGGCTTCACACTCAAGTGCTTACAACGATAGCACAACACACTTGGCTTCACACTCAAGTGTTTACAACAATAGCACAACCAACTCACAAACTATTTTTACAAACACTCTCAAATATATCACACAAACACTTTGATAGTGAGAAATTGCTTTCAAAGGAGAGAAGAGATGAGTTGGGATGTCTCCAAATGAACTTGGATGGCCTCTATTTATAGTTGGCAAAGTTGTGAATCTGATTTGAGTGCTTGGAGCGTGTGGTAAGAAGTCAAGGAGTGACAAAAAGTGTTCGGCGCCGCTGCCTACATTTTCCCAGCACTGAGCGGATTTGTTGGAAAAATCATATCTTCCAATCTAACCGTTGGATTGATTTGAAATTTGAACTGAAGCTTTAAAACATCTGGATCTTCAATCCGAACTGTAAAGATTAGATTTTAACGAGTCAAACATTTCCAGTAATTTTCGGAAGTCACTTCATCAAGTTTTCGAACTTTATCTGTGCAACAAATTTGAAAAATTCATATCTCCATATCCATCTGTTGGATTGATTTGAAATTTGGACAGAGGTTGTAAAACATCCTGAATTTGAATCTGATTGGTGGAGATGTGATTTGGATGTCTCAAACAATCCCAGTTAATTTCTGAAGTTGAATCTTCATAATTTGCTTCATGTTCTGCAGAAATAAGTACTGTGCAATCTTTGTAGAAAAATCATAACTTCATATCTAGCCGTTGGATTGATATGAAATTTGATATAAGTTTGAAAACATCCTGATATTGATTTTGATCGGTGGAGATTTGATTTGGATGTCTCAAGCACGTCCAGTAATTTTCAGAAGTTGATTCTTCATTCTTCACTACAAGTTCTGCAGAAATAGGTACTGCACAATTTTTGTGGAAAAATCATAACTCCATATCTAGCCGTTGGATTGCTCTCAAATTTGGACAACACATGTAAAACTTCTTCATCACGATTATGACCGGTGGAGATCGGATTTAAATGCTTAGAAAATTCCCAGTAATTTTTGGAAGTTGCTGCTCCATACTTTGGCTTCTTCTTCTCTTTTTTTTCATATCTCTTAACAATGTTCCATCCATTCAATGAGCAATAAAAGACTTTATAAATACATGTATAGCTTCAAAATAACTTCCAACAATTTATTTGTCAATAAATTCTAATCTGCAAAATCTCACTTTAAATGGTTAGTAACAATTAACCGAGTTTTTTAATCATCAAAATATAATATTATGAGACTTGTTAATGCATTAAAAACATTAATCTCATAACACGAGATTTGTATGCATTTAAGGCGTAACAGCTCCCATACCGAAATACCTGTGGATATGCCGGACCCAATTCGATGGAAGTCCAACTACTAACAGGATAGGGTAAAACCCTATTAACAGACATCTCAAAAGAGATAGCACAAGATGCAAATGAATGCAACATAATATCATGCCATATAAATCATGCAGTCACATAATACATGCATACTCAGTCAGGATATCTCGAACAGTACTTTCGTACCTCAAATACTAGGCAAGCTCTACCAGCTAATAGTCCACGTCTAAAATCCGCACTACACTGCCAAATGATACTAATATCATTAAAGTGCTCTAAAAGCCTTAACTAAGCTAAAGCATACTCCTAAATATTTTTAAGAAGAAAAAGCAATACCTTCGTCCGTCGTTAGCCCTTTGATGTCGATAGCCTCAAAACTAGGCCAAAGCTCCGCTACGAAGCCTGGACTACTACGCCACTTCCGGATTCCCAAAGGGACGCCTAGAATGCCCTAGATCTAAGCTGGAAACTGAAGAAACGAGAGAGAAGAGGTGATTGGTGTGCTCAAAACTGAATCTCGGCCCTCCTATTTATAGACGGAGTTCGAATCGTCTGAACTGGACTTCGGAGCGTCCGAACACGATCGAACCGTCCGATCCGGACTCCGGGCCGTCCGAACCCAAGAATACGTCATTGCTTACGTCAGCAAAATGACATCATCCATGACGACTGTCGGCAGCACGTTCGGAGCGTCCGAACACTCTTCGGACCGTCCGAACCCTGACTTCGGAGCCTCCGAACCCTGACTTCGGAGCCTCCGAACTCGACACCTTCAAACCATTTTCCAGTGTTCTGAATCCGATTCCGGACTCCGTTAACCCTTTAAGAGTTCTCTTAATCACGTTTACTCTTAATTAATAGGATTAAAGAATTGATTAACACTTAATCACTTATTTCGGATACGGGCCACTACAGGTTCTCTTCTCTTATTTGGGATCCCGAGGATACATTATTACCAACTCACCGACTCTCCCAATCGAGGTGGACGGTGAAAGAGTGGGTGCCCGGTTAGCCAACTTATGGCTAAGGGCTTTTATGACTCTATGTATAAACAATATTTGTTTAATATAATTTACACTTTTATAATGGCATTTACTTTATCTTTTATCATATTATTATGTTGTGACATACTATACGATGTTTAGATGAAGACCTTGAATATACTAGAGTGCATGTAAGATGTAATAGTACATAGGAATGACTATCATTAAACACATATTATAATCACTGTATATTTTAAACAGTTCCTAGTCAATTGAGCCATCCTCAAATAAGGATAAAGATCGCTCGAGATTGAGACTAGCATTTGCCATGCCTAGTACCACATTTCATTGGTATGGAACATAGAGATGTTCATAACATGCAAATGGATATTCATATGACGAATGATCGAACTACCCTATCCGGACTTTCCAAGTGGTTATCATTTATTGAGTGGATAAGTCCGCGGTTTTGGTTGTACACCATTAGTCCTTACTACTTGAAACATCATGGAGGCTCTATATGCTAGTACTGTACTTTGACTCGTTTACCGACTCTATTGGGGTCATCAGGTGTCGGGATTGGGTACAGTTACGACACATATAGGATTCAATGCTTTGTTGTCAAGGATTCACCACACACTTGCGAGTGTGGATATCCTATGCGATCTGAGGAGATATTAGTGTGACAAATCTCTGTCAAGAGTACACGATGTGCTTTAGGTTACTTGGTTTCCTAGTAGCACATGCGATGTCACTATTTGATCTTCAAGATGCATTGCATAGTTATCGAATCTAGAACGACTCTCGATGTACCAATGGTTGTTGATTCGATCGGGATATATGGATGAAGGGACCGTACTATACGCTAACCAAAACTTACTAGTTCTTGCAGGCACTATTAGTGATACCTAGGGAATCATGGGGCGATGTTGCTAGACGCTCTTACCATGATTCGATGGGTAAGTCGGAAATTGTTGTTCCGAGTCACAAGGAGTTGTGAGCCCACGGCTAGCTGTATCCTTGAACCATTAAGGGTTACACAAGTAATGGATTACTAAAACCCGTTGAGATAGTTAAATTTAAAGAGTTAAATTTAATGTAAGAGAATTTGGATTTCTTAACTAAAGGGAGTGAAATTTCCTAAAATGACATAGGGATGGGCATTTTTGGAAATCACTGAATTCGGATTCAGAAAAATTATCTTGACTTTAAAAGGTGCAGAAATGGTTTCTATGCACATTGATGAAATCAGTTTATCAATCGGAGTCATGATGAATTTTATATTAATTTCTATAACAACAGACTTGGTTTGTTGGGCTTAAGTTATGGATAATGGGCCCTAAGGAGTTAGTGTCCTAATAGACATATAACTTAATTCAGTCTAAAAATTATATATATATATATAAGTGTAATTTTCGAAAACAACATGAGAATTCCAACTTTGATATTTTCGAAAATCACAAAAATAATAGATAGGGTTTTTCGAAAATCCTCTCTCCCTTTCTGAGAGAATTCGGTCTGTGATTTTTCTGAAAAATTACATTCTGATTTGACATATCAAATCTGTTTAATCCCATCGATAAAAATCTGATTGATTTCTAGTGCAATCAATCAGAGGGTTTTTGTTTTCTGTTCATGGACCTAATTTCAGAGGTTGTTCGTGGGAGTCATCGGTTCCCGGGATTTACAACAAGAGCAGAAAATTCTGTTGGAGTCCATAATCAAGTCGTAGCTTGAAGAGGTAAAATATTATTGTTATTATTTTACTTATTGCAAATTTTAATCGAAAAGATTTGATACCCATGATATGGAATCATTCCATATAAGAAAAATAAAATTTTTAAACTTCCGCTGCATCGGGTATCAATTTTCAATTGATCTGGAACGTGTTGCAACAGTGGTATCAGAGCCAGGTTGCTCTCAGATCAAACGATTAAAATTAATAAATTGTACAAAATTTTTAAGCCTCGGGTTTTTGAAAAAAAAAACAAAATTTTAAAATTAAAATTCCAAGGGCAACACGGGCAGCGACTTGTTCGCTGCCCAGGGCAGCGACGAGCTGCCCAGCTCCACGAGGGCAGCCCTGTCCCACGTGGAGGCGAGGCTGCCCGGGAACGTCCCTGGCAGCCCGGAAAATTAAAATTCATTTTTTGATAATTTTAAATTTTTGAAATTTTAGTTTTTGGTCCGATCAAAATTTTTTTTTTTATTAGTCCACGAGGCATCGGATCAAATTGTTTGAGTCCGAAATTTTTAAAATTGATTTTTGGATAAATTTGAATTTTTGGAAAATTTATAAATTTTATCCGTTAAATTAGATTTTATAAAATTAATTATTTTGGTACAATTGATAATAAGATATGATCTTATGGAGATATAAGATAAAATTCGATTTTATCTTTTTAATTATATTGCCGTTGCATGTTATCCAATTATTTAATTATTGAATTAATTATTGGATAAGAGGATGATCGATTGTCATGACCAATTTCGTAGGTGTATGTTAGGTTGTTTACATTTGGTTTTATTGTTGTTGGATTTTATTAATGGGCTTGGTTTATGGCCCAATTTGAATTGTCATTAGTAATAAAAAGTGGGTCTGGTTTATGGCCCGTTCCTACCCTTAAATATGTATCCCCTACTTGTCATCAAAATTTATTGTAAATTTATTAGACTTAGTGGGAGATAAAGATTTGAAGATAATGGTGGGCCCAGCAGACAATAAAGACCGAAGAAATGTAAATTGGAAGCTCAATATAATAGGATTGCATTGCATACTTGCATATCACCTAGGATTGGACTTAAACTCGTGATTGGCAACCACGGGTCGATTAGTTATTGGGGTCGATCATCCTTTATATAATATATGATATTATTGTTGTATGCATGTTTAAACTAAATTGTATGAATCCCGCAAGCATACAAATTTTAAATGATGAGACAAATTTTTCAAAATTAAAAATCCCTCATTTTAAATATGATTTAAAATTGATATCAAGATAAACAAAAGGGAATTTAAATATTATTTAAATGTTCCTACCTTCCATCAACGATCAATGTATGAGATACTACCCGCGGGCACGGTCTGGCTCATATTATTGGGGGGCCCGTTCGTCGAAAAGTTGTACATTGGATCGACACATGTTGTAAGTTGGGTAGAACTCCCATGGGATTGGCTCATATTATTAGGGATCCACATGGCGACCGTTCATCACAACTTAATATTGATGGGTCATCTTGACATGTCACAATAAACGGCGTCATATTATTGGGCTCTTATTGGACATGAGGTAAAAATATGGGGATTTCTTTGGAAGCAACTGAGCTCTACCTTTTAAAAATTATGGTTGGCTGATATTATTCGGGACTATGATTTGTCAATTGGACTCCATGTTCCTACTAAAGAAAATAGTTTCTCGTTTTCACTAGAGGGTAGTGAAATCGTTAAAATAGTGGGAGTGAAATTCATAAAATTAAATATCGCCATATTTTATGTCTTAGTAAATTAATTAAGCAATCACTGATTATTGTCTGTTTCTTTTCAGTATTTCATTACAACGAATTCGCGCAATCCACTATTCTCGATTCTCGAACAAAACAAACTGACTGGCGCAAACTATACGGAATGGTTCCGTAAGTTAAAGATTGTTCTTAGTTTGGAAAAGGATTTCTACGTGTTAGAAAAGCCTCCTCCGAAGGAAGCACCGGCTAATACAAGTCCAGAAGAGTTGGCCAAACTTGACAAATGGTGGGACCATGATGTCAAGGCCAAATGCTACATGCAGTCTTCGATGTCTGATGAACTTCAGAGGCGATTTGAGAATGCAGTGAATGCTGCTGACTTTCACGATACTCTCAAGGAACTTTTTGGAGCTCAGTCAAGATCGGAGAGGTACTCCACGGTCAAAGAGCTCATGACATGCCGCATGCGAGATGGGACTTCGGTCCGTGAGCATGAGGTACACATGATTGGGCTCATTGAAAAGTTGATAAGACTCGATCTGACATTGGAGCACGAACTCAATGCGGACTTGTTGCTTCTTTCTCTTCCTTCGTTGTTTGACGGTTTTGTGATGAACTTCAATATGAACAAGATGGAGGCCACCCTTGAAGAGATGGTCAATATGCTTGTCACATATGAAGCCACAATGAAGAAGGATAAACCGGTACTCTTGGTTGGCTCCTCTTCTAACTCTAAGAAAGGGCCAAGTGGAAAGGGTAAGAAACGTTCTGCCCCACCCAAGAAAATTGTACCAAAGAAGAAGAGCAAGACAAAGGCTTCAAATGGGAACAAATCTGAAGATGTTTGTCATCACTGCAGGAAACCCGGTCATTGGAAACGTAACTGCAAGGAATATCTCGAGCAGTTGTGAACTTCAAAGGGTATGTTTTACATTGAAATAAATGTTTCACTTAATACTACTTCTTGGGTATTAGATACCGGATGTGGATCTCACATTTGCAATGATTTGCAGGTGATGACAAGAAGTCGTCAGCTTAGGATGGGTGAGACCCAGTTGAGGCTCGGAAATGGTTCTAGAGTTGAAGCCAAAGCCGTGGGAGACATTTATTTAGTTTTACAGAACGATTTTAAGTTATTTTTGAGAGATGTTTTATTTGTGCCAGATTTAGTTAAAAATATTATTTCTGTTTCTATGCTTGATAGAGATGGTTTTTCTTGCAATTTTGTGAATGTGATTTGCAATATTTACAAGAATGAATGTTTGATTGGAAATGGACAACTTGAAAACGATCTATATAACTTAAAATTAAAAGACGTTCCAGTTAATTATGTTGATAAACCGGCAACAACAATTAAAAGGAAAAACGATAGTCAAAACCCGGCAAACCTTTGGCATGCTAGGCCAGGTCATATTTCCTCTAGGAGGATGAACAAGCTAGTGGGAGAGGGCATGTTTGATATGTCTGATATTAACTCTCTACCTACTTATAAGTCCTGCCTAAAAGGAAAAATGACTAAATCTCCTTTCAAAGGAAAACCTAAGCGTAGTCAAAATCTGTTGGATTCGATCCATACAGATGTTTGCGGCCCATTTAGTATTGGTACTAAATATGGTCACACCTACTTCATTACCTTTACTGATGATTATTCTAAGTACGGGTATTTATATTTGATGAAATATAAGTATGAATCATTTGAAAAGTTCAAAGAATTCAAGGCTGAAGTAGAAAACAAACTAGGTAAGAGTATTAAAGCACTTCGATCGGATCGAGGTGGAGAATACCTAAGTACCGAGTTTTTGAGCTATCTAAAAGAGAATGGGATTCTCTCTCAGTGGACTCCTCCTATGACACCTCAGCTAAATGGTGTTTCGGAGCGTCGCAACCGAACCTTGTTGGACATGGTTCGATCCATGATGAGCTTCACTGAGCTCCCACCTTCGTTTTGGGGATATACACTTGAAACGGCGGTAATGTTGTTGAACAATGTCCACACTAAATCAGTAAATAAAACTTCATACGAGTTATGGAATGGCAAAGCTCCTAAGTATTCGTACTTGAGGATTTGGGGATGTCCTGCTTACGTGAAGCAGACAGTGGGAGATAAGTTGGATAGTCGATCCACCTTATGTTATTTTGTGGGGTATCCGAAGAACTCAATCGGATATTATTTCTATCATACTATTGAAACAAAAGTGTTTGTTTCGAGGAATGCCACCTTCTTGGAGGAGTTCTTATTGTATAAGAAAGGCAAGATGATGGAACTCGAAGAAATTCGAGAAGAACCCGAGATACAAAATAATGATCCTACACCTCAGGAACCATTGAACGACACGCCTATTGCTAGAAGATCCGAGAGGACTTATAGGCCTCCTATTCGATATGGTCTGCTTCTTGAAGGGGATCAAAATGAACCCGACATTGGATGTGATCCAAGAAGCTTCAAGGAAGCAATTTCTGATGCTGATTCGAGTTTATGGCTTGAAGCTATGCAGTCGGAAATAGACTCGATGCATACAAACCAAGTTTGGTCTTTAGTAGATCCTCCCGATGGAATTGTTCCAATAGGGTGTAAATGGATCTACAAGAGAAAACTTGGGCCTGATGGAAAGGTACTGACCTAAAAGGTTCGATTGGTAGCAAAAGGTTATACTCAAAGACAAGGAGTTGACTATGATGAAACCTTTTCACCAGTCACAATGTTCAAGTCCATAAGAATCCTTATTGCCATAGCAGCTTGGTATGACTACGAGATATGGCAAATGGATGTGAAGACTGCATTTATTAATGGAAAAATTAAGGAAGAAATTTATATGATGCATCCTGAGGGATTCACATCTATGGGAGGCGAACATAAGGTATGCAAGCTTCAGAGATCAATTTATGGTCTCAAATAGGCATCAAGAAGTTGGAACCAAAAATTTGATGAAACAATAAAGGACTTTGGTTTCATCAAGAACCCGGAGGAACCGTGCGTGTACAAGAAAGTAGTTAAGGATGCTATGACGTTCTTAGTGCTTTATGTTGATGACATCCTACTCATTGGGAATGATGTAGGGATGTTGCAGTCAACAAAGATATGGTTTTCAGGTAGATTCTCGATGAAGGATTTGGGTGAGGCATCCTATATTCTAGGAATACAGATATATAGAGATAGATCTAAGAGAATGATAGGACTCACTCAAGCAACCTACATCGACACCATTTTGAAAAGGTTTTCAATGGATGGGTCCAAGAGAGGACATATACCTATGTGTCATGGAGTTTCTCTATCCAAGTCTATGTGTCCCAAGACTGACGAAGAGATAGAGAAGATGACACATGTACCATATGCGTCAGCCATAGGTAGTATCATGTATGGGATGATATCTACCAGACCGGATGTGGCCTATGCTCTGAGCGTCACGAGCAGATATCAAGTCAATCCCGGTTAATTGCATTGGTAAGCCGTGAAGGATATTCTTAAGTACTTACGAAGAACTAAGAATACATTCATGGTTTATGGAGGAAGAGAATTGAAATTGGAAGGCTACACCGACTCTAGCTTCCAAAGTGACGTGGATGACTCGAAGTCAACCTCTGGATTTGTATTCATGCTCAATGGCGGTGCTGTCTTTTGGAAGAGTTTCAAGCAGGACACCACAGCGGATTCCACCACTGAGGCAGAATACATTGCAGCATCAGCTGCTGCTAAAGAGGCCGTTTGGATGAGAAATTTCGTCCAAGAGTTGGGCGTAATTCCTGAAGCTATTGGTCCAGTCCCGGTGTACTGTGACAACACTGGTGCCGTTGCTCAGGCAAAGGAACCAAGGTCTCATCAAAGATCCAAACACATACTGAGGAAATACCACATCATCCGGAAGATCGTGGAAAGAGGACACATCACTGTCGAGAGAGTGACCTCTACAGACAATATCGCTGATCCACTTACTAAGCCCTTGCCAGGTCCATTATTTGACAAACATCGCGAAGCAATGAGACTACGTAGTATGACTAGTTGGCTTTAGGGCAAGTGGGAGATTGAAAGAGTGGGTGCCTGGTTAGCCAACTTGTGGCTAAGGGCTTTTATGACTCTATGTATAAAAAATCTTTGTTTAATATAATTTACACTTTTATAATGGCATTTACTTTATCTTTTATCATATTATTATGTTGTGACATACTATATGATGTTTAGATGAAGACCTTGAATATACTAGAGTGCATGTAAGATGTAATAGTACATAGGGATGTCTATCATAAAACACATCTTATAATCACTGTATATTCTAAACAGTTCCTAGTCAATTGAGTCGTCCCCAAATAAGGATAAGGATCGCTCGAGATTGAGACTAGTATTTGCGATGCCTAGTACCACGTTTCATTGGTATGGAACATAGAGATGTTCAAAGCATGCAAATGGATATTCATATGATAAATGATCGAACTACCCTATCCGAACTTTCCAAGTGGTTATCATTTATTGAGTTGATAAGTCCGCGGTTTTGGTTGTACACCATTAGTCCTTACTACTTGAAACATCATGGAGGCTCTATATGCTAATACTGTACTTTGACTCATTTACCGACTCTATTTTGGTCATCAGGTGTCGGGATTGGGTACAGTTACGACACATATGTAGGAAAACGGTGTTCAGATCAATCAGAATTGATACCCTGTGCAGCGGAAGTTTTAAAATTTTATATGGAACGATTCCATATCATGGGTATCAAAACTTTACGATTAAATTGTGCGTGTAAAAATTAAATAACAATTAAATTTTTACCTTGAAATCTCGAAACGAGATTATGGACACCAACAGATAACTCTGCTCTTGTTGTATATCCCAGGAACTGATGAACAAACAATTCTTCAATCAGGTCCACGAACAGAAGTTTAATCCCTCTGATAGACTGCACTAGAAAGTCTATCAGAAGTTTCTGCGAAGAGATAGAACAGATATGAACAGCTAATTCAGACTGCAAATTCGAAATTCGTAGACTGAAAATTCTCTAAGACAGAGAGAGGGGGCGACCGAATTCTCAAGACTGGAGGCTAGGGTTTTCAAAAATTTGACCTCTGTTGTGTGTAATTTCTGTACTGCAATAACTTATTTATAATGTGGGCTGCTAAAAGCTTAGGGCCCATTAGTCATAAGTTCAAGCCTGACAAGCAAAGCCCGCATGTTAAGAAATTAATATAAAATTTATCGTGACTCAGATTGATAAACCAATTTCACCAATGTGCACAGAAACCATTTCTGCATCTTTTAAAGTCAAGATAAATTTTCTGAATCCGAATTTAGTGGTTTCCAAAAATGTCCATCACTATGTCATTTTAGGAAATCTTACTCCCTCTACTCTTAAATAAGAAGTCCCACTTCTTTATTCACTAAATTTAACTCTTTAAATTTAATTATCTCAACGGGGATTAAAAATCCATTACTTGTGTGACCCTCAATGGTTCAGGGATACAGCTAGCCGTGGGATCACAACTCCTTGTGACTCGGAACAACAATTTCCGAATTGCCCATCGAATCATGGTAAGAGCGCCTAGCAACATCGCCCCATGATTCCCTAGGTATCACTGATAGTGCCTGTAAGAACCAATTGATTTTGGTTAGCGTACAGTACGGTCCCTTCATCCATATATCCCGATCGAATCAACAACTATTGGTAAATCGAGAGTCGTTCGAGATTCGATAACTATGCAATGCATCTTGAAGATCAAATAGTGACATCGCATGTGCTACTAAGAAACCATTTCTTAAAACACATCATGTACTCTGGCCAGAGATTCATCACACTAATATCTCCTCAGATTTCATAGGATATCCACACTCGCAAGTATGTGATGAATCCTTGACAACAAAGCATCAACTCCTATATGTGTCGTAACTGTACCCAATCCCGACACCTGATGACCCCAATAGAGTCGGTAAACGAGTCAAAGTACAGTACTAGCATATAGAGTCTCAATGATGTTTCAAGTAGTAAGGACTAATGGTGTACAACCAAAACCGCAGACTTTATCCACTCGATAAGTGATAACCACTTGGAAAGTCCGGATAGGGTAGTTCGATCATTCATCGTATGAATATCCATTTGCATGCTTTGAACATCTCTATGTTCCATACCAATGAAACGTGGTACTCGGCATCGCAAATGCTAGTCTCAATCTCGAGCGATCCTTATCCTTATTAACGGACGGCTCAATCGACTAGGAACTGTTTAGAATATACAGTGACTATAAGATGTGTTTCATGATTGCCATCCCCATGTGCCACCACATCTTACATACACTATAGTATATTCAAGGTCTTCATCTAAACATCTTATAGTATGTCACAACATAATAATATGATAAAAGATAAAGTAAATGCCATTATAAAAGTGTAAATTATATTAAACAAAAGATTGTTTATACATAGAGTCATAAAAGCCCTTAGCCACAAGTTGGCTCACCGGGCACCCACTCTTTAAATCTCCCACTTGACCTAAAGCCAACTAGTCATACTACGTAGTCCCATTGCTTCGCGATGTTTGTCAAATAATGGTCTTGGCAAGGGCTTAGTAAGTGGATCAGCGATATTGTTTGCAGAGGCCACTCTCTCGACAGTGATGTCTCCTCTTTCCATGATCTCTTGGATGATGTGGTATTTCTTCAGTACGTGTTTGGATCTTTGATGAAACCTTGGTTCCTTTGCCTGAGCAACGGCACCCGTTTTGTCACAGTACACCGGGACTGGACCAACAGCTTCAGGAATGACGCCCAACTCTTGGACAAAATTCCTCATCCAAACGGCCACTTTAGCAGCAGCTGATGCCGCAATGTATTCTTCCTCAGTGGTGGAATCCGCTGTGGTGTCCTGCTTGGAACTCTTCCAAAAGACAGCACCGCCATTGAGCATGAACAAAAATCCAAAGGTTGACTTCGAGTCATCCACGTCACTTTGGAAGCTAGAGTCGGTGTAGCCTTCCAATCTCAATTCTCTTCCTCCATATACCATGAACATATTCTTAGTCCTTCGTAAGTACTTAAGAATGTCCTTCACGGCTTTCCAATGCATTTGACCGGGATTGGCTTGATATCTGCTCGTGACACTCAGAGCAAATGCTACATCCGGTCTGGTAGATATCATCCCATACATGATACTACCTATGGCTGACGCATATGGTACATGTGTCATTTTATCTATCTCTTCATCAGTCTTGGGACACATGGATTTGGATAGAGAAACTCCATGACACATAGGTAGATGTCCTATCTTGGACCCATCCATTGAAAACCTTTTCAATATGGTTTCGATGTAAGTTTATTGAGTGAGTCCTATCATTATTTTAGATCTATATCTATAGATCTGAATTCCTAGAATATAGGATGCCTCACCTAAATCCTTCATCGAGAATCTACCTGATAACCATATCTTTGTTGACTGCAACATCCCTACATCATTCCCAATGAGTAAGATGTCATCAACATAAAGTACTAAGAATGTCACAGCATCCTTAACTACTTTCTTGTACACGCACGGTTCCTCCGGGTTCTTGATGAAACCAAAATCCTTTATTGTTTCATCAAATTTCTGGTTCCAACTTCTTGATGCTTGTTTGAGACCATAGATCGATCTCTGAAGCTTGCATACCTTATGCTCGCTTTCCATGGATGTGTATCCCTCAGGCTGCGTCATATAGATCTCTTCCTTAATGTTTTCATTAAGAAATGCAGTCTTCACATCCATTTGTCATATCTCATATTCATACCAAGCAGCTATGGCAATAAGGATTCTTATGGACTTGAACATTGCAACTGGTGAAAAGGTTTCATCATAGTCAACTCCTTGTCTTTGAGTATAACCTTTCGCCACCAATCGTGCCTTGTAGGTCAATACCTTACCATCAGGCCCAAGCTTTCTCTTGTAGATCCATTTACACCCTATTGGAACAATTCCATCGGGAGGATCTACTAAAGACCAAACTTGGTTTGTATGCATCGAATCTATTTCCGACTGCATAGCTTCAAGCCATAAATTTGAATCCGCATCAGAAATTGCTTCCTTGAAGTTTCTTGGATCACATCCAACGTCGGGTTCATCTTGATCCCCTTCAATAAGAAGACCATATCGAATAGGAGGTCTAGAAGTCCTCTCAGATCTTCTAGGTATAGGCGTGTCCTCTGAAGATTCTTGAGGTATGGGATCATTATTTTGTATTTCGGGTTCTTCTCGAATTTCTTCGAGTTCCATCATTTCGCCTTTCTTATCCAATAAGAACTCCTTCTCCAAGAAGGTGGCATTCCTTGAAACAAACACTTTTGTTTCAGTAGGATGATAGAAATAATATCCGATTGAATTCTTCGGATACCCTACAAAATAACATAAGGTGGATCGACTATCCAACTTATCTCCCACTGTCTGCTTCACGTAAGCTGGACATCCCCAAATCCTCAAGTACGAATACGTAGGAGTTTTGTCATTCCATAACTCGTATGGTGTTTTATTTACTGCTTTAGTGTGGACGTTGTTTAACAACAATACCGCCGTTTCAAGCGCGTAGCCCCAAAACAAAGGTGGGAGCTCAGTGAAGCTCATCATGGATCGAACCATGTCCAACAAAGTTCGATTACGACGCTCCGAAACACCATTAAGCTGAGGTGTCATAGGAGGAGTCCACTGAGAGAGAATCTCATTCTCTTTTAGATAGTCCAAAAACTCGGTACTTAAGTATTCTCCACCTCGATCCGATCGAAGTGCCTTAATACTTTTACCTAGTTTGTTTTCTACTTCAGCCTTGAATTCTTTGAACTTTTCAAATGCTTCAAACTTATATTTCATTAAATATAAATACCCATACCTAGAATGATCATCAGTAAAGGTAATGAAGTAGGTGTTGCCACATTTAGTACCAATCCTAAATGGACCGCAAACATCTGTATGGATCAAATCCAACAGATTTTGACTACGCTCAGGTTTTCCTTTGAAAGGAGATTTAGTCATTTTTTCTTTCAGGCAGGACTCACAAGTAGGTAGAGAGTTAATATCAGACATATCAAACATGCCCTCTCCCACTAGCTTGTTCATCCTCCTTGATGAAATATGACCTAGCCTAGCATGCCAAGGTTTGCCGGGTTTTGACTATCGATTTTCCTTTTGTTCGTTGTTACCGGTTTATCAACATAATTTATTGGAACGTCTTTTAATTTTAAGTTATATAGATCGTTTTCAAGTTGTCCATTTTCAATCAAACATTCATTCTTGTAAATATTGCAAATCTCATTCACAAAATTGCAAGAAAAACCATCTCTATCAAGCATAGAAACAGAAATAATGTTTTTAATCAAGTCTGGAACAAATAAAACATCTCTCAAAAATAACTTAAAATTGTTCTGCAAAACTAAATAAATGTCTCCTATAGCTTTGGCTTCGACTCTAGAACCATTCCCGAGCCTTAGCTGGGTCTCACCCATCCTTAGCTTATTACTTCTTGTCATCATTTGCAACTCATTGTAAATGTGAGATCTATATCTGGTATCCAATACCCAAGAAGTAGTATTAAGTAAAACATTTATTTCAATGTAAAATATACCCTTTGCAGTTCTTCAACTGCTCGAGGTATTCCTTGCAGTTACGTTTCCAATGACCGGGTTTCTTGCAGTAATGACAAACTTGTTTGGACTTTTCCATGTTTGAAGCCTTTGTCTTGTTCTTCTTCTCGGGTCCGGTTTTTTTGGATGGGGCAGAACGTTTATTACCCTTTGTACTTGGCCCCTTCTTAGCAGAAGAAGAGGAGCCCACCAAGAGAACCGGTTTATCCTTCTTTAATGTGGCTTCATAAGTTACAAGCATATTGACCATCTCTTCAAGGGAGGCCTCTATCTTGTTCATATTTAAAATTACCACAAAACCGTCAAACGATGAAGGAAGAGAGAGAAGTAATAAGTCCACATTGAGTTCATGCTCCAATACCAAATCAAGCGTTACCAACTTCTGAATGAGCCAAATCACGCGTACCCCATGATCACGGACCGAAGTCCCTTCACGCATGCGACACGTCATTAACTCTTTTACAGTAGCGAACCTTTCAGCTCTCGATTGAGCCCCAAAAAGTTCCTTGAGTTGTACGTGAATGTCAGCAGCATTCACGGTATCCTCAAATCGCCTCTGGAGTTCATCAGACATCGAAGCTTGCATATAGCATTTGGCCTTGATATCATGGTCCCACCATTTATCAAGTTTGGCCAACTCTTCCGACTTATATCAGCTGGTGCTTCCTTCGGAGGATATTTTTCTAACACGTAGAACATCTTCTCCGAGGTCAAGACAATCTTCAACTTATGGAACCATTCCGTATAGTTTGCGCCAGTCAGTTTATTTTGTTCGAGAATAGAGAATAGTGGATTGCGCGAATTCATCTTAATGAAATACTGAAAAGAAACAGACAATAATCAGTGATTGTTTAATTAATTTACTAAGACATAAAATAGGCGAAATTTATTTTATGAATCTCACTCCCACTATTTTAACGATTTCACTACCCTCTAGTGAAAATGGGAAACTGTTTTCTTTAGTGGGAACATGGAGTCCAATTGACAAACTATGGTCCCGAATAATATCAGCCAACCATAATTTTCAAAAGGTAGAGCCCAATTGCTTCCAAAGCAACCTCCATGTTTTTACCTCATGTCCAATAAGGGCCCAATAATATGACGCCGTTTATTGTGACATGTCAAGATGACCCATCAATATCAAGTTGTGATGGATGGTCGCCATGTGGATCCCCAATAATATGAGCCAATCCCATGGGAGTTCCATCCAACTTACAACATGTGTCAATCCAATGTATAGCTTTCCGACGAACGGGCCCCCCCAATAATATGAGCCGGACCGTATCCGCGGGTAGCATCTCATACATTGATCGTTGATGGAAGGTAGGAACATTTAAACAATATTTAAATTTCCTTTATTTATCTTGATATCAATTTTAAATCATATTTAAAATGAGGGATTTTAATTTTGAAAATTTGTCTCATCATTTAAAATTTGTATGCTTGCGGGATTCATACAATTTAGTCTAAACATGCATACAACGATAATATCATATATTATATTTTAGGATGATCGATTCCATTACTAATCGACCCGTGGTTGCCAATCACGAGTCTAAGTCCAATCCTAGGTGATATGCAAGTATGCAATGCAATCCTATTACATTGTGCTTTCAATTTACATTTCTTCAGTCTTTATTGTCTGCTGGGCCCACCTCCGTCTTCAAATCTTCATCTCCCATTAAGTATAATGTATTTACAATAAATAACTATGACAAGTAGGGGATACATTTTAAGGGATGGTAACGTGCCATAAATCAGGCCCACTTTTATTACATATGACAATTCATATTGGGCCATAAACCAGGCCCATTAATAAATCCAACAACAATAAAAACAAATGTAAATTCCCTAACATACACCTACAAAATTGGTCATGGCAATCGATCATCCTTATCCAATAATATTTAATTCAAAATTAATTTATTGGATAACATGCAATGGCAATTAAATTAAAAAGGATAAAATCATATTCCATATATAAAATCTTATTTTACATACAAAATCATATTTTATCTTTTTATCAAATAAAATCATATTTTACATATAAAATCCAATTTTATACATAAAATCATATTTTACTCAATATTTCCATAAGATCATATCTTATCATCAATTGTACCAAAAATAATTAATTTCATAAAATCTGATTTAACGGATAAAATCTATAAATTTTCCAAAAATTCAAATTTATCCAAAAATCAATTTTAAAATTTTTGGACTCGAACAATTCGATCCGATGCCTCGTGGACCAATCAAAAACAATTTTCGATCGGACCAAAAATATAATTTTAACATATTAAAATTTTAATTAAAAATAAAAAATTAATTTTCCCGGGCCGCCCGAGACGATCCCGGGTAGCCCGCGCCCCAAAAGGGGCTCGGGCCGGGCAGCCCGTCGCTGCCCCTTGGGCAGCGATCAAATCACTGCCCATGGGCAGTGTCGTGCGCTGCCCTGGGCAGCGATGGATTCGCTGCCCTTGGGCAGCGATCCAATCGCTGCCCCGGGTTTGCCCATTAATTTTAAATTTTTAAAATTCTTTTGTTTCAAAAAAACCAAGGCTTAAAATTTTTTGTACAATCGATTAATTTAATCGCTTGATCTGAGCAACCAGGCTCTGATACCACTGTAGGAAAACGGTGTTCAGATCAATCAGAATTGATACCCGGTGCAGCGGAAGTTTTAAATTTTTATATGGAACGATTCCATATCATGGGTATCAAAACTTTACGATTAAATTGTGCGTGTAAAAATTAAATAACAATTAAATTTTTACCTTGAAATCTCGAAACGAGATTATGGACACCAACAGATAACTCTGCTCTTGTTGTATATCCCAGGAACTGATGAACGAACAATTCTTCAATCAGGTCCACAAACATAAGTTTAATCCCTCTGATAGACTGCACTAGAAAGTCTATCAAAAGTTTCTGCGAAGAGATAGAACAGATATGATCTGCTAATTCAGACTGCAAATTCGAAATTCGCAGACTGAAAATTCTCTAAGACAGAGAGAGGGGGGCGGCCGAATTCTCAAGACTGGAGGCTAGGGTTTTCGAAAATTTGACCTCTGTTGTGTGTAATTTCTGTACTACAATAACTTATTTATAATGTGGGCTGCTAACAGCTTAGGGCCCATTAGTCATAATTTCAAGCCTGACAAGCAAAGCCCGCATGTTCAGAAATTAATATAAAATTTATCGTGACTCAGATTGATAAACCAATTTCACCAATGTGCACAGAAACCATTTCTGCATCTTTTAAAGTCAAGATAAATTTTCTGAATCCGAATTTAGTGGTTTCCAAAAATGTCCATCACTATGTCATTTTAGGAAATCTTACTCCCTCTACTCTTAAATAAGAAGTCCCACTTCTTTATTCACTAAATTTAACTCTTTAAATTTAATTATGTCAACGGGGATTAAAAATCCATTACTTGTGTGACCCTCAATGGTTCAGGGATACAGCTAGCCGTGGGCTCACAACTCCTTGTGACTCGGAACAACAATTTCCGACTTGCACATCGAATCATGGTAAGAGCGCCTAGCATTATGGCCCCATGATTCCCTAGGTATCACTGATAGTGCCTGCAAGAACCAATAGATTTTGGTTAGCGTACAGTACGGTCCCTTCATCCATATATCCCGATCGAATCAACAACTATTGGTAAATCGAGAGTCGTTCAAGATTCGATAACTATGCAATGCATCTTGAAGATCAAATAGTGACATCGCATGTGCTACTAAGAAACCATTTCTTAAAACACATCATGTACTCTGGCCAGAGATTCATCACACTAATATCTCCTCAGATTGCATAGGATATCCACACTCGCAAGTATGTGGTGAATCCTTGACAACAAAGCATCGACTCCTATATGTGTCATAACTGTACCCAATCCCGACACCTGATGACCTAGAGTCGGTAAACGAGTCAAAGTACAGTACTAGCATATAGAGTCTCAATGATGTTTCAAGTAGTAAGGACTAATGGTGTCAACCAAAACCGCGGACTTTATCCACTCGATAAGTGATAACCACATGGAAAGTCCGGATAGGGTAGTTCGATCATTCATCGTATGAATATCCATTTGCATGCTTTGAACATCTCTATGTTCCATACCAATGAAACGTGGTACTCGGCATCGCAAATGCTAGTCTCAATCTCGAGCGATCCTTATCCTTATTAACGGACGACTCAATCGACTAGGAACTGTTTAGAATATACAGTGACTATAAGATGTGTTTCATGATAGCCATCCCCATGTGCCACCACATCTTACATACACTATAGTATATTCAAGGTCTTCATCTAAACATCTTATAGTATGTCACAACATAATAATATGATAAAAGATAAAGTAAATGTCATTATAAAAGTGTAAATTATATTAAACAAAAGATTGTTTATACATAGAGTCATAAAAGCCCTTAGCCACAAGTTGGCTCACCGGGCACCCACTCTTTCAACATATAGGATTCAATGCTTTGTTGTCAAGGATTCACCACACGCTTGCGAGTGTGGATATCCTATGCAATCTGAGGAGATATTAGTGTGACAAATCTCTGTCCAGAGTACATGATGTGCTTTAGGTTACTTGGTTTCCTAGTAGCACATGCGATGTCACTATTTGATCTTCAAGATGCATTGCATAGTTATCGAATCTAGAATGACTCTCGATGTACCAATGGTTGTTGATTCGATCGGGATATATGGATGAAGCGACCGTACTGTACGCTAACCAAAACTTACTGGTTCTTGCAGGCACTATCAGTGATACCTAGGGAATCATGGGGCGATGTTTCTAGACGCTCTTACCATGATTCGATGGGTAAGTCGGAAATTGTTTTTCCGAGTCACAAGGAGTTATGAGCCCACGGCTAGCTGTATCCCTGAACCATTGAGGGTTACACAAGTAATGGATTACTAAACCCCGTTGAGATAGTTAAATTAAAAGAGTTAAATTTAATGAAAGAGAAGTTGGACTTTTTAACTAAAGAGAGTGGAATTTCCTAAAATGACAGGGATGGGCATTTTTGGAAATCACTGAATTCGGATTCAGAAAAATTATCTTGACTTTAAAAGGTGCAGAAATGGTTTCTATGCACATTGATGAAATAAGTTTATCAATCGGAGTCATGATGAATTTTATATTAATTTCTATAATAACAGGCTTGGCTTGTTGAGCTTAAGTTATGGATAATGGTCCATAAGGAGTTAGTGTCCTAATAGACATATAACTTAATTCAGTCTAGAAATTATATATATATATAAGTGTAATTTTCGAAAACAACATGAGAATTCCAACTTTGATATTTTCGAAAATCACAAAAATAATAGATAGGGTTTTTCGAAAATCCTCTCTCCCTTTTTGAGAGAATTCGGTCTGTGATTTTTCTGAAAAATTACATTCTGAATTGACAGATCAAATCTGTTTAATCTTATCGATAAACATCTGATTGATTTCTAGTGCAATCAATCATAGGGTTTTTCTTTTCTGTTCGTGGACCTAATTCCGGAGGTTGATCGTGGGAGTCATCGGTACCCAGGATTTACAACAAGAGCAGAAAATTCTGTTGTAGTCCATAATCAAGCCGTATCTTGAAGAGGTAAAATATTATTGTTATTATTTTACTTATTGAAAATTTTAATCGTAAAGATTTGATACCCATGATATGGAATCGTTCCATACAAGAAAAATAAAATTTTTAAACTTTCCCTGCATCGGGTATCAATTCTCAATTGATCTGGAACGTGTTCCAACAGATGGTGCATATTTTACTCCCCTAGACTCTGGGCACCTATAGAGAGTGTTTCTCGACAATTGGTAAAATCTGCAAACAAATGTCACTCAACTATATTCCACAGAACATCTAACTCTTCTAGGCCTCTCTTGCCCACAAAACAAAGGTAATTGGCTCAATATGAATGCAATGCAAATCAAAACTCATTCAACTGATTCACGTAAAACAATTAACATATAATTCAAGTAGCATGCAAGTATGTGATTTTCCATAGGACACTCGAATCATTCCGGATTCGAGTTAATCATCCTATTCCATTCCAAAGTCGTCTTTTACCTTTCAAGTCCGTTGATGATTCAAATATGAAAATAACAACGAACTCAATAAGAAATCAATTGGATCACAACAAATCGAACAAAGAAATTCAATCAATATACCATCTTCAATTCTCAAACCGATTCAACTTCCAAGCTCGGTCCAAACCCGAAACTCCAATCAAAATTTGAAAATGAAGAATACACGGATTCAATATCAATCTACCAATTCAATCAAACCCGGAAATCAAACTGAAACAAACAATCGATAGTCCAAACTCGATTTCGACGGCATAACAGCTATTATCCGATCAAACCAAAAACACATACAGCCTAATATCAATCCAATAAACTCAAATCAACCATCAAACAATCCAATATGGCTCAAACCAACAAAACTCCAAAAACCCAAATTTTGAATAATCTTCCAAAAATCAAAACAATTCCGAACGACGTCCAAATTGAAAACCGACTGAGAATAAACAATCAGAACTCTGCCAAGAACAACATACTCGAAACTCAGCCGATTCTAACAACATCCGAAAAACAAAACGTATTTGATCGGAGAAATACTTACGGTATGACGGAGCTCTTGTTGCTGTGATCGCTAATCTGCTTTCAGAATTAAATTCCAACGGACGGATCGACCGGAAACTGAAATCTCAAAGCTTGAAAAGCTTGGGAATCGTTTCAATGGAGGGAGAGAGATTGAGAGACGAGGGAGAGGAAGGAGAAGGAGTGGAGGAGGAAAAGTCAAAGCTCCCTTAAATATCTAACAATTCCCATTTTTGCGTTTTAGTCCCTGAAAATTCCGAAATTTGCAAAAAGGACCCCGATCAAAATCAATTCGGCTCTCGAACTCTGTAATATCTGATTATCTCAATTAAAGTCAATTAAGATAAATTTGGGGCGTTACAATTCTCCCCATATAAGAATAGATTTCGTCCTCGAAATCAAAACGGTTCAAACTCATAAGAATGAGATAGAGTCGAGACTGCAATAAAGATTCTTCTCTCAAGACTAAATCTGAATTTTCTGATACAAACAAACTCTGTTCTTCTAACTGCTTCTCCAAATCCGTATCGGCTCAACTGTACAAACACAACTGAATCGGCTTGTCTATGGAGCTACTACTCTGTTCGGTCATACTCTGAATCAGTCGTCTCAAGAAATTAGTCATCTCAACAAATCTGGTCTAATCAGCTAAAGAGCAAAAGAAATTCTAATATGGTAATCCAACAACAAGGATCTGGTGATAATTTGCATCAAAAGATGGAAAACACTTCATGAAAACCAGAGAGAGACAGAATAAAACAAGTCTGTAGGCAAAATCGCCCATCATCTCTGGACTCTAATGAGATTCAACAATCTCAGAGACAATTCCTCTCTCTTTTTTTCTCTGACAATCTTTCTGAAAGTCGAATTCTTCAGAAATATTTGACATTTCAGATCAAAATACAAACGTCTGCATCTAAAATTTGAATACTTCGACCGCTTAGTCCAAGTCCTCTTCATTCTTGACAAACAATCATCAACTGTTCATAAACCTCGAAACAAATATGGTCCCAAAACAGGTGATTCAGAAGAAGGATCATCCCAATACAGTAGAAGTTTTTAATTCTGCTCGCACAACTCATCAAAAGATTCCATCCAGATAATCATCAGATAGTTTTTGTTGTACAAGAACTTTAAAGAAGTTAGCGCCACTCTTCAGCTAGTGCAAGAGTCAAGCACCATGCTTCAGATTTCTCCCTCCCGGGATCATGGAGTTTCATATCTTCCTCTCAATTGAACCATGGACCTTCGGGATTGGTACCATGATTTACCAAGTCTGGTAAAAGTTGAGCTTAAGAGAAGGCATAGACTGCTCATACAAAAACTTTTTCTAAAGAGAAGGTAAAGCCTCTAAACCCATATTGTCTGTCCTGGCTGTCCGTCATTCTAAGGATAATCACTGAACTCAGATGTAATAGAATAACAAAAGTCTCTTCGAAGACTAAACCAAAAGAAAGGCTAAAGAGAAGATTTCTATCTAAAAAGACCAAATTCGACATTCAATCAATCTGACAAAAGTTCTGACAGAAACACTAACATCTGATCATGTCTGAGAACCATTCTGTAGGGAATACAATAGCAGATTCATCAATCGGCCAATCAAACTCGGATGGCAACTCAAACTCAGACTGGCCGGTAGCTCCGCGACAACACCTGTTGAATGTTCCCAATTCTATTATGAAATAAATAAACGGTAGAATCGAAATCAGATCTCTCGAAAGCATTTAGACCCGAAAGCTCGAAATTACGAAATGTTAGGCTTTCTCCCTTTCCATAATTCATATGGAGTTTTCTTGAGAATGAGCCTTATTGATACACGATTGATGATATAACAGGCAGTGTTCATTGCTTCAGCCAAAAAATATTTTGGTAGAGAATGCTCACATATCATGGTCCTCGCAATCTCCACAAGTGTCATATTTTTTCTCTCAATGACCCCGTTTTGTTGAGGAGTCCTAGGACAAGGAAAATTATGATCGATGTCTTTCTTTTCACAAAAATTTGTAAAATTTTGATTTTGAAATTCAGTTCCGTGGTCACTGCGGATCTGTTTTTTTGAAATATTTTTCTCATTTTCAACTGGTTTGAAAAAAGTTTTAAAATTATCAAAGACATCATTTTTGTGAGCTAGAAAGAATGTCCACGTGAAACGTGAGAAATCATCTACAATGACAAATGCATAAAACTTTCCTACTAGGCTAGCGTTCCTAGACGGACCATGTAGATCTAGGTGGAGAAGTTCAAAAGGCATAGAAGTTGATACAAAACTTTTGCTTTTAAAGGATTCTTTTGTATGTTTGCCAAGCTGACAAGCATCACAAACAGAATCTAATTTTAAATTTAGTTTTGGCATAAAAAACTAAATCAAGTTGAACAAGTTTTTCAATGGTAATAGAACCAACATGACCTAGTCGTCTATGCCAAAGAATGTTGTCATCAACATTCAAGGATACAAGACTTTTAATATTTGTTAAAGATAAATTATTTAAAGAAACCTTGTGGATATTTTCACTTCTATATCCTTTGAAATTTATGGATTTTTCAGTCGTGAGTGATATAGTGCAGTGTTGGGAAGTGAATTTGACTTCATAACCTCTATCACACAATTGAATTATGCTTAGTAGATTATTCTTAAGTCCTTTCACTAGGAGTACATCATCAATCAAGAAAAATTTAGATATACCTATTTAGCCGATTCCTTCAATTACTCTTTTGTTATTATCTCCAAAGGTGACAGTTCTCTTATCCTTTGGTTTGACTGATTTGATTAGCTCCTTGTTCCCTGTTATATGTCTAGAACATCCACTGTCTAGATACCATATGCTAGGGAGAACATTTTTCCTAATTCCCTGCAAATATTGTTTTTGGTACCCTTTAGTCCTTTTGGGTCCACAGTTGTTAGAAAAGAGAAATATAAAATAGATTTTTAAGAGTTCAGTCTCTCATAGAGACATCATCGACACTTTTCAAGAGTGCTCTCAGTAGTAGATAGGGCAAAGGCTTCTTTAAAAACATATTTCCTTAGACAAAACAGCGTTCATCAGGAAGACTAGTCGCAATTCAAGGCAGTTTAAACTGGTCTGTGATGAACTCCCTTAGATCATTTCCCATAATGCCGACTGATGAGTTGTTAAGTACTCTTAGGCCTCCATTTCATATAGCTCTTTTTATCATATTGATATTTTAATGATCTAGATTTATGTCTAGCATGACCAATTTTACAACAGTAGGAGCATGTAAGGGGTAATCTCATTTTAGCTTTAGCAATAAGGCTATTAAAGTTTATAGATTTCTTACCATACCCTATTCCACCCTTGTCAAAATTACATTTTTGCACACTTAGTAAATTATTTAGTTTATTACTGCTCACATTGAATTTGTCAAATGATCTTTCTAAGTGAGATAGATCATCCTTTAATCTTAGGTTTTCACGCTCCTTAGTTTCTAATTCATTTTTTTAAGATTTCTAAATTTCTTTTCTAAATGATTTAGCCATATCAAACATAAGTTTATATGCATGCAATAGTTCATCGTAGAAAAGTACCTCGTCATCATCATTGGAGATGATGTCATCATCCCTAGCCATGAGGCATATGTTGGCTTCCTCCTCATCGCCATCACTGTCGCTCCAAGTAACTATGAGGGCTTTCTTCTTGCCTTTGTCATTTTTCTTCTTGAGAGGACATTCATTTGCATAATGCTCTTGTTGTTGACAGTTTTAGCACGTCACTTCTTTGTCCATCTTATTTTATTTCTTGAATTGTTTCCTCGCATGAATCGTTTGAACTTTCTTGCAAAGAGTGCCATGTCATCATCTTCTTCTTTTTCGATTTCGCTGGATAAGGCAATCCCCTTTGCCTTTGGTTTTTCATCTTCCTTCTTTATCTCTTTTCTTGTAGATAGTTCTAACTCATGGGTTTTTAGGGTTCCATGAAGTTGGTGAAGATCATAGGATGCAGTGTCGCCTTTTTTGGACTCAATGATGGCCGTTCTCTTGGCATCCCACTCCTTGGGTAGGGCGCATAGAGCTCTCCTCCAAAAATGCTTGGATGGATATTGTTTTCCAAGTTGGGCTAACTCATTTATGATTTGAGTGAGCCTTCAGAACATCGTATCAACATCTTCATTGGCTTCCATCTCGAAGGTATCATATTTGAGATGTGGAGGTCAATCTTGATTTCTTTGACTTGATTGGTTCCCTCGTGGAATATCTCAAATTATTTCTTCATGCGCTGGCTCAGTTACTTCACTCTCTTGGCAGATCTCAAAATTTGGTTTTCTAAGAAGTGCAATCTTTTCATCCAAAAGACTCCAAGACTTGATACTACCAACAGATTAAATTTTTACCTTGAAATCTCGAAACAAGATTATGGACACCAACAGATTACTCCGCTCTTGTTGTATATCCCAGGAACTGATGGACGAACAATTCTTCAATCAGGTCCACGAACAGAAGTTTAATCCCTCTGATAGATTGCACTAGAAAATCTATCAGAAGTTTCTACGAAGAGAATTAACGAATTTGATCCGTTAAACCAGACTACAAATTCAAAATTCACAGGCTGGATTTCAGAGAGAAAACACAGAGGGGGCGGCCACTCTAGGTCTCAAAACCCTAGTGTTCGAAAATTATGAGCCTTTGTTCTTTTAATTTCTGTACTGCAATAAATTATTTATAATGTGGGCTGCTAACAGCTTAGGGCCCATTAGTCATAAGTTCAAGCCTGACAAGCAAAGACCTCATGTTCAAAAATTAATATAAAATTCATCGTGACTCAGATTGATAAACCAATTTCACTAATGTGCACAGAAACCATTTCTGCATCTTTTAAAGTCAAGATAAATTTTCTGAATCCGAATTCAGTGATTTCCAAAAATGCCCATTCCTATGTCATTTTAGGAAATCTTACTCTTCTACTTTGATATAAGAAGTCCTACTTCTTTGTTCATTAAATTTAACTCTTTAAATTTAACTATCTCAACGGGGATTAAAAATCCATTACTTGTGTGACCCTCAATGGTTCAGGGATACAGCTAGCCGTGGGCTCACAACTCCTTGTGACTCGGAACAACAATTTCCGACTTGCCCATCGAATCATGGTAAGAGAGCCTAGCAACATCGCCCCATGATTCCCTAGGTATCACTGATAGTGCCTGCAAGAACCAATAGATTTTGGTTAGCGTACAGTACGGTCCCTTCATCCATATATCCCGATCGAATCAACAACCATTGGTAAATCGAGAGTCGTTCGAGATTCGATAACTATGCAATGCATCTTGAAGATCAAATAGTGACATCGCATGTGCTACTAAGAAACCATTTCTTAAAACACATCATGTACTCTGGCCAGAGATTCGTCACACTAATATCTCCTCAGATTGCATAGGATATCCACACTAGCAAGTATGTGGTGAATCCTTTACAACAAAGCATCGACTCCTATATGTGTCGTAACTGTACCCAATCCCGACACCTGATGACCCCAATAGAGTCGGTAAATGAGTCAAAGTACAGTACTAGAATATAGAGTCTCAATGATGTTTCAAGTAGTAAGGACTAATGGTGTCAACCAAAACCGCGGACTTTATCCACTCGATAAGTGATAACCACTTGGAAGTCCGGATAGGGTAGTTCGATCATTCATCGTATGAATATCCATTTGCATGCTTTGAACATCTCTATGTTCCATACCAATGAAACGTGGTACTCGGCATCGCAAATGCTAGTCTCAATCTCGAGCAATCCTTATCCTTATTAACGGACGGCTCAATCGACTAGGAACTGTTTAGAATATACAGTGACTATAAGATGTGTTTCATGATAGCCATCCCCATGTGCCACCACATCTTACATACACTATAGTATATTCAAGGTCTTCATCTAAACATCTTATAGTATGTCACAACATAATAATATGATAAAATATAAAGTAAACGCCATTATAAAAGTGTAAATTATATTAAACAAAAGATTGTTTATACATAGAGTCATAAAAGCCCTTAGCCACAAGTTGGCTCACCGGGCACCCACTCTTTCAAAACTACCTCTGCAAGGTAGCAACCTCAACCCTGCTGGGAACCACCGGGACCGTCTAGCCTCAGACCCTGACTCGCCACAAGGTGTCCCAAAACACGAAACATAAAGGGCGTGAGCGATTACGCTCAATACGGAAGCAATGATATAAATACAGATATGAGCATGCACATGACTTTAAAAATCAGGGTTAAATAACTTTACTCATGGCGCCTGGAATACACAGTACCGGGCAAGAGAGCGACTCCGCGTGGTACTCATATATTCCCAAGACACGAATCCTCAGGAAGAATCGCCTCGACTGATGGAAACTGTCATGACTCACATCATACCCGATGCAGTCTCCGTAAAAACATATGCATGTGCTAAAAACAGTAAAACATAGCCAATACAGCACACACATCATGCATCACACACATATGTATAAATATCATGCCGGCTATCTCGGTCAGTACTTACGTACCTCTAACACTGTAGGTCAACTCCTAGCACACCCGTCTAGGTCCAAAGCCTACAAGTCTGCTCTACTGCATCTACACATGCAAAAGTCCATGCATCACTATAAACGCTCTAAAAGCCTTAACTAAGCTATTTCATACTCCTAAATATTTTTAGGAAGCCAAATTATACCTTCGTCCGTCGTCAGCCTGTTGGTGTAGAATCGCCTCAAAACTTAGGCACACCTCCGCTACGACGCCGGGATCGCTAGGCAACTTCCGGATTCCCAATAGGATGCCTAGAACTCCATAGATCTAAGTAAGAAGGTTCGAAAACCAGAAGAAAGGAGTGGAAATTGGTGCACAGAATGAGGGCTCGGACCCCTTATTTTTAGACGGCGATCGGAACGTCCGTTTGCGAACGGAGCGTCCGATCGTGACATCGGAACGTCCGATGTCACCTCACGTGCGTAAGCAGTGATTTCATCTTGCTGACGTCGGTGATGATGTCAGCCCTAGCCAGAACGGAACGTCCGATCCCGATCGGAGCTTTCGATCTGTGCTTCGGAGCTTCCGATCCACTTCGGATAATTTTAGGCAAAATTTAGTAATTAATTTTCTTAATTACCTTGATTAATTGCGGGTCACTACATTCTCCCCCACTTAAGAAATTTCGTTTTCGAAATTACATTTTAAGGAAAACATAGTACGCAAAATCAATGCTGTTATTACAACTGAACAATATACATTCGATACAACAGAGTACAAAATCTTAAAACAACTCGGGGTGGTCGGCTAACATCCGAATCTCCAACTCCCAAGTAGCTTCCTCTGTACCTCTGCGTTGCCACTGTACCATCACCAACGGTATGCGCTTGTTACGAAGCACCTTGTCCTTCCTGTCGAGAATCCTGAGAGGTTTCTCCACATATGACAAATCGTGGTCTAGTTGCACCTCAGTCGGACGCAAGATGTGGGACTGATTCGCCACGTACTTTCTCAACAAAGACACGTGAAACACATCGTGAATCATCGAAAGATTTGGTGGCAAGGCTAGACTATAAGCCACGTCTCCAACTTTCTCGAGAATCTCGAAAGGACCAATAAATCTTGGTGACAACTTACCCTTGAAACCGAATCTCATCACCTTCCGGAAAGGTGATACACGCAAGAATACATACTCTCCTTCTTCAAAATGAAGTGGCCTGCGGTGAGAGTTCGCGTAGCTAGCCTGTCGATCCTGGGATGCCTTAATCCTGCGTCGGACCAATTCTACTGCATCAGTCATCTGCTGAATCATCTGAGGACCCTCCACCTGCCGCTCACCAACCTCGTCCCAAAACAAAGATGTACGACAACGACGTCCATAAAGAGCCTCAAATGGTGCCATGCCAATGCTGCTATGGTAGCTATTGTTATAAGCGAACTCCACCAATGGCAAATGATTGTGCCATGCTGGGCCAAAATCCATTACGGTAGCTCGATGCATGTCCTCGAGAGTACGGATAGTCCTCTCCGATTGTCCATCAGTCTCTGGATGATACGCTGTGCTCAAACTCAAAGTGGTACCAAGAGCACGCTGAAAACTCCCCCAAAATCTTGAGGTGAAACGAGGATCTCTGTCGCTCACAATACTCAGTGGAATACCATGCAAACGGACAATTTCTTGCACATACAGCCGTGCCATCCTGTCGAAGGTGAAATCCCGGTTATATGGTAAGAAATGCGCGGATTTCAACAATCGGTCAACAACAACCCAAATCGCGTCGCAATTCCTGGAAGACATAGGCAAGTGGGTGACAAAGTCCATCGTCACATGATCCCACTTCCACTCAGGAATATCAAGATTGTGAAGTAGACATCCGGGTCGACGATACTCTGCCTTGACCTGCTGACACACAAGGCATCGGGACACGAACTGATAAACGCTGCGCTTCATTCCTTTCCATCAAAATCGAGTACGTAGATCCTTGTACATCTTTATACTGCCAGGATGTACTGAGAACCTACTATGATGAGCTTGCGATAAGATCTCGTCTCTAAGTGTGGAATCATCAGGCACAACCACACGGCCAGAAAGACACAACAAACCATCCACCTGAAAATGGAAACCGGCTGAATTTTCACCCTTAGTGAATCGGGCTAATCTCTGCATCTTGGGATCAACACCCTGTACCTCACAAATAAGTCTATACAAGGCTGGCTCGGCAAGCACAGACGCAACACGAACTCCTGTTGTTACTTCTTATGACAGAAAGTGAAACCCAAGGAACAAAACTCTTCGACCATTCGTGACACTGCACTGGTACGAAGGGAACTCAAATAAATCTTGCGACTAAGCGCATCAGCAATCGGATTAGAAGATCCTGGATGGTAATTGATTTTGCACTCATAGTCCTTCAGCAAGTCCATCCAACGGCGCTGTCGCATGTTTAACTCTGCCTGAGTGAACAGGTACTTCAAACTCTTATGATCAGTAAAAATCTGGAATCATTCACCGTACAAATAATGACGCCATATCTTCAGAGCAAAGACAATGGCTGCAAGCTCTAGATCATGTACGGGATAATTCCCCTCGTGAGTCTTTAGTTGCCTGGAGGCATAGGCAATCACATGCCCATTTTGAGTCAACACACACCCCAAACCCTGAAGAGAAGCATCGGTGTGGACTACGAAACCACCAGATCCAGTCGGCAAGGATAGCATTGGAGTAGTCGTCAATCTATGTCTCAACTCACGAAAACTGTCTTCGCACGCGGAAGAACACTCAAAAGAAACATCCTTTCGCGTCAACTGTGTCAAAGGCCTGGCTATCTGAGAGAAATTCTCCACGAATCGTCGGTAGTATCCGGCCAAACCCAAGAAACTACGAATCTCAGATGTTGTCATCGGGCGCGACCAATTAAGAATAGCCTCTGTCTTGCTAGGATCCACTGATACTCCATCTCTAGAAATGACATGACCAAGGAACACAACTCGGTCAATCCAGAAGTCACACTTGCTGAGCTTAGCATACAACTGATGCTCTCGCAAGGTCTGTAAAACAGTTCGAAGATGAAAGGCATGCTCATCCATGCTACGAGAATACACAAGGATGTCATCGATGAACACTACAACGAACTTATCCAAGAGCTCTCGGAAAACTCTGTTCATCAAATCCATGAAAACAGCTGGAGCATTTGTCAGACCAAATGGCATCACTAAGAACTCATAGTGCCCATATCGAGTACGAAATGCTGTCTTCAAAACATCCTCGTCTCTAATTCGCAACTGATGATACCCAAAACGCAAGTCGATCTTGGAATAGACAGAAGTACCCTGCAATTGATCAAACAGATCGTCAATCCGCGGGAGAGGATACTTGTTCTTTACTGTCACTTTGTTCAACTGACAATAGTCAATGCACAAACGCATCGAACCATCCTTCTTCTTGACGAATAGAACCGGGGCTCCCCAAGGTGAAACACTCGGTCGAATGTAGCCCTTATCAAGAAGATCCTGCAACTGCTGCTGCAACTCTCGCATCTCAGATGGAGCTAATCGGTACGGTGCTCAGGAAATCGACACTTTCCCTGGCAACAAGTCAATGCCAAACTCGATCTCTCGCACAGGTGGTAACCCTGGAATCTTGTCGGGAAACACATCCGGGAACTCACTGACTACTGGTATCTCCTCCATGTCCGGACCCTCTAAGGATGCATCAATCGCATAGATCAGGTAGCCTTCCCCGCCAGACTCTAAAGCACGTCGGGCTTTCAGAGCAGAAACCACTGGCATCGGGGGTCGCGCTCCCTCACCATAGAAATACCAAGCATCCTCAGCCTCGAGGCGAAACTGGACAAATCTCTGGTAGCAATCCACTACCGCTCGATACGAAGTCAGAAGATCAATCCCGATGATACCATCAAAGTCATCCATCGCTAAAACCATCAGGTTAGCGCTCAACAGATGTCCCTCAAATCCCAAAATACAACCCAAAACAAGACGCTTAGCTAAGACTTCCTGACCCATCGGAGTCGAAACCGCTAACAAGAAGTCTAAGGAAACAAAAGGTAATCTATGCCTCTTAACAAACCGAGCTGATATGAATGAATGCGAAGCACCGGTATCGATCAAAAGATAAGCAGGAAAACCGCACAAACTAAAAGTACCTGCAATCATGTTCTCACTGTATGCCTGAGCCTGCTCCTGGTTCAGCGCAAACACCTGCCCCTGAGCACGCGGGCGCGATGACTGTCCTCTCAAAGAAGACTGAGAATGATGTCGCTGCGATGGATGCGATTTTTGACGTTGTTGCGGCAAAGGCTGCTGCTGATACTGCGGTGGCTGATAGATAGTGGTCTGAGAACCACCAACACTCCCCGAACCACTCACTGTACCAGCCAAAGTGGGACAATCTCTCTTAATGTGATCCTCTTGGCCGCATTGAAAACAAAAACCAGTGATATGAGGACACGGTCCTGGGTGATGCTTCCGTTTGCACTGACGACAACGTCGTGAATCACCAAAAAGATGAACACCGCCAGATCCGGAAGAAGAAGAAGAAGAAGAAGTACCACCCTGTCTCTTAAAAGACTGGGCCCTTGGACCCAAAGAGCTAGATGGTCTGGATGCAGAAGATCCGAAAGTCCTATTCCTCTGCAGACTGTCCTTTGCCTGGTGACAATTGTTCATCAAATTCTCGAAGTTCCTCTCTCTGCCCACGGCAACCAACTGATGAATGTCAGGGTTAAGGCCCTAAAGAAATAGATCGTGCATCGTCTCTGAGCTACTCGCAATATGGGGACTGAAAGAAAGAAGCTCAAAGAATTTCTGCTGGTACTCATCAATGGTCATAGTACCCTGTCGCAAACTCAGCAACTCGCTCGCCTTCGTCTGACGCAAAGCTGGAGGAAAGTAATGCTTCTCGAAGGAAGACTTAAACTCAGCCCAAGTAGCGGTACCCCTGGCGGCAATAAACGGAGTAGAAGTAGTTCTCCACCACCTCTTCGCATTTCCCTCTAGAACAAAAGCTAAAGTCTCCATCTTCTGGGCTTCAGTACACTGATACTCCCGAAAACAACTCTCCATACGCTCCAACCAGTCCTCAGCAACTGCAGGAGCCTCGCCACCCACCAATGGCTTAGGAGCCATCTGAAGAAAATGGTTCATACTAAAATGCCTATGATCCTCATGATGATGTCTATGGTGATGTCTCCTTGGTGGATCACCCCAACGACCACCGCTAGCCTGACTCTCGTAATCATCATCTGCCATCTATCAATAACAACAGACAACTCTTAAAA
Organism: Henckelia pumila; assembly: GCF_033568475.1. Lineage (NCBI taxonomy): Eukaryota > Viridiplantae > Streptophyta > Magnoliopsida > Lamiales > Gesneriaceae > Henckelia > Henckelia pumila. The sequence goes on along the minus strand of NC_133123.1, from coordinate 200,529,354 downwards.
TCCATTTTACTAATTCACAGTTGCAATGTGCTCTGATACCAATAAATGCAGCGATCCTACCTGGATCCACTACCTAATCAGAGTGATTAGCGCAAGCAACAATAATTAAAGCGTTAAATAGCGGATAATTCCAAAGTACAACAAATCCAATTGGCAGAATACAACCGACGATAGAAACAGTGTATAATTCTTTATACAACCAAATCGAAATTAGGGTATCAGAATCCCTAACAAACTACCTCTGCAAGGTAGCAACCTCAACCCTGCTGGGAACCACCGGGACCGTCCAGCCTCAGACCTGACTCGCCACAAGGTGTCCCAAAACACGAAACATAAAGGGCGTGAGCAATTACGTTCAATACGGAAGCAATGATATAAATACAGATATGAGCATGCACATGACTTTAAAAATCAGGGTTAAATCACTTTACTCATGGTGCCTGGAATACACAGTACCGGGCAAGAGAGCGACTCCGCGTGTTACTCGTATATTCCCAAGACACGAATCCTCAGGAAGAATCGCCTCGACCGATGGAAACTGTCATGACTCATTTCACACCCGATGCAGTCTCCGTAAAAACATATGCATGTGCTAAAAATAGTAAAACATAGCCAATACAGCACACACATCATGCATCATACACATATGTATAAATATCATGCCGGCTATCTCGGTCAGTACTTACGTACCTCTAACACTGTAGGTCAACTCCTAGCACACCCGTCTAGGTTCAAAGCCTACAAGTCTGCTCTACTGCATCTACACATTCAAAAGTCCATGCATCACTATAAACGCTCTAAAAGCCTTAACTAAGCTATTTCATACTCCTAAATATTTTTAGGAAGCCAAATTATACCTTCGTCCGTCGTCAGCCCGCTGGTGTAGAATCACCTCAAAACTTAGGCACACCTCCGCTACGACGCCGAGATCGCTAGGCAACTTTCGGATTCCCAATAGGATGCCTAGAACTCCGTAGATCTAAGTAAGAAGGTTCGAAAACAAGAGGAAAGGAGAGGAAATCGGTGCACAAAATGAGGGCTCGGACCCCTTATTTATAGACGGCGATCGGAACGTCCAATCCCTCATCGGAATGTTCGATCGCGAACGGAGCGTCCGATCGTGACATCGGAACGTCCGATGTCACCTCATGTGCGTAAGCAGTGACATCATCTTGCTGATGTCGGTGATGACGTCAGCCCTAGCCAGAACGGAACGTCCGATCCTCCAACGGAACGTTCGATCCCGATCGGAGCTTCCGATCTGTGCTTCGGAGCTTCCGATCCACTCCGGATAATTTTAGGCAAAATTTAATAATTAATTTCCTTAATTACCTTGATTAATTGCGGGTCACTACATCTACAACCCGAGTCCTCACGTGCTAGACTCTCTCCCAGCTGTCAATGATGTCGATGACCAGCTCCTGCCCCATCTGTTGTCATGCACACATACAAAACAAGACAACAGCCGGATAAACTCCGGTGAGAAAACATTCTCAGTATAACCAACATATATAAAGCGTTAAATAAATCATCTTGACTCTATTTAAACTCGACTCAACAAATAGAGTACGTAAACGCTTTACAAACGAATTGATTCACATAGCTTCAAAGCCATCAAGATTCATAACTGATCTTGACATGGATATCCATCTAACGAGTTCGTAACCGACTCACAAATAAGGTTAATAGCAACCTTGGCATAGAATCAATTCAATATAGCATCATATCAACTCGAATATAAAGATCCACTACCTGTGATGGATCGAAAACATCACAATAAAATCAAAAACATAAACAAGTATGTGGTTTTTGCGGGCCAACTCAAGATTAGTCGTTCTTGAGTTTCAAAATCCCTACTTCGCGATGTTGTCATTATACCTTCGTTTATCTCAGTTCTGAACTCTTCAAATCTGACAGATACAACCAAAATACATATATCAAACTTCATTTCAATCTATCATTTCAGAAACGAGTCAAAACCATCAAGAATTCATCAATCAATCGCATTTCAAACCTCAACTCTTTCTTCGTTGGTTTAAGTCGGCGTCTTGTGTCGTTTAGCCTTCAAACTCAACTGAAATTGAAGAATAAAAATGCTATAACATTCACATCATCAAGATAAAAATTTCAACTCAGATATAGGCTATCAAAACGATCCAAAAACTCGAATCGATAGCGTAGCGATTCAAAATCGGTAACCGACGTAATCCCGAAATCATTTCTTTTATTCAAACCATGTGTACGTGCTCTTAATCAAGAAAACCAGCTGATATATCATTCAAAACTTCATCTCAATAGCTATAATCAACAACCATAAGCTGGAAATCATGTTTAGATGCATTCAATACAAACTTCTCAACCCGGTTTCAAGATAAAATCGCATATACGTCAATAAACATGATCAATGATTCAAAATCTGATATCTGCCCTTTATTGATTTTGAAATCCATATAACACAACATAAAACTTACACGAGATCGAATCCCTCGTCGTAAGGATTCCAGAACACTTTACGGAATCGAAATCGGATAACCGGAGCAAAAGTTACGGCAAATCGAAAATCATGAAACCAAAGAAAATGAAAGAACTTCGGCTCTCTGTTCCTCAATTCTGAATTGTCTAAGGCAAATACACGTTTCATGCTGAGTTTTAGAATTAAAACCGATAACTTTCAACCAAAATTGCAATTTAGCCCCTCAAGCCTTCAATATTTGCAATTTGATCATCGGCCCTTATTTTAATTCAATTTCAATCCTAAATAATTTAAGAATATTATAATTTAAATCAAAAATCTAAATAACCACAAATTAAATATACTCGGATTAAAATTAAATAAATTCGGATTAATATTAATTAATCACGGGCCTTACATTTCTCCCCCACTAAGACATGAGTTCGTCCTCGAATTCATAAACAGTATAGATATGCAGTCCGCATGCTCATAAGAATAAAAAATAACTGAAAACTGAATAAGAACTCACATCAGTGAAATAGATAAGGAAATCGTTGCTTCATATCTTCTTCGACTTTCCACGTCGCCTCTTCAACTCTGTGTCTACTCCATTGAATCTTCACCAATGGAATGGTCTTCGTTCAGAGTTGCTTCGTCTTCCTATCAAGAATCTGAATAGGTCGCTCGAAATAGCAAAGAGTATCATCCAACTCAGCTTCATCGGAGAGAATCACATGAGATGCATCAGATATGTACTTCCTCAACATCGATACATGAAAGACATCATGTATCCCAGATAAAGACATAGGAAGAGCGAGTCGATAAGAAAAATTTCCTATCTTCTCAAGAATCTCATACTGCCCAATATACCTCGGAGATAATTTTCCTCATTTGCCAAATCGAACTGTGCCCCTGAATGGTGAAATCTTCAGAAACACTCTATCTCCCTGATCAAAAGATAACGGCCATCGTCGTACATTCGCATATCTGGTCTGTCTGTGTTGTGCTGTTCTCATTCTTTGCTGTATCAGTTTCACCTTTTCAGTCATCTGTCTGATCATATCTGGCCATAACTCAGGTACCTCAGAAACATCATCCCAATACAAAGGCGATCGACACTTCTTCCCATATAGTGCTTCAAATGGTGTCATCTCTATACTCGTCTGATAACTGTTGTTATAAGAAAATTCCACAAGTGGTATAGAATTTTGCCATGTAACACCAAAATCAATTACTACAGCTCTCAGCATATCCTCAAGCGTCTGAATATAGAGATCGTTCATTTGATCATGACGATAAGTCATTTGGTAGGGAATAAAGCACGCAGATTTCGTCAATCTGTCGATGATCACCCAAACAGCATCACATCCTCGAGATGATCGTGGCAACTTCGTTACAAAGTCCATGGAAATGTGATCCCATTTCCATTTAGGAATTGATAAACTCTGTAATAAGCCACCTGGTTTCTTTCGTTCAGCTTTCACCTGTTGGCAATTCAAACATTTAGATACAAATTCAGTCACATCAGACTTCATTTGTTTCCACCAGTACTGACTCTTCAAGTCGTTGTACATATTTCTGCCTCCAGGGTGAACACTGAAGCGACTACAATGGGCTTCTTTCAAAATATTCTGTCTCAAGTCTGCAATATCGGGAACAACTATTCGGTCATTCACATACAAGATATCATCGTCACTAACCTTGTACTCAGACTGATGTCCTGATCGAATCATTTCAATCGATTTCTGCACATTCTGATCTGCTTTTTGTGCTTCTTTGATACGAATCAATAACTCTGGCTCAGCACTGATTACATAAACTCTCATCGGTCTTTTATCTGTCTCAAATACATATCCAGAACTACAACAATCTTCAATCAAATTAGATACACCTATCGTAGACAAGGATAAAGCACATACCTTTCTACTTAAGGGCATCCGCTGCTGCATTAGATTTTTCCGGATAGTATTTGATTTCACAATCAAAATCCTTCAACAAATCAAGCCATCGTCGTTGTCTCATATTCAACTCAGATTGTGAGAACAGATACTTCAGACTTTTGTGATCAGAAAAGATTTCAAACTTCTCGCCATATAAGTAATGTCTCCAGATTTTCAATGCAAAGACGATTGCAGCCAATTCAAGATCATGAATCGGATACCTGACTTCATGTGGTTTCAGTTGTCGAGAAGCATAAGCGACAACATGTCCTTTCTACATTAAAATACATCCCAAACCCTGGTGAGAAGCATCACAATATACAACAAAATCACCAATACCTGTAGGGATTATTAGAACAGGCGCTGTAGTCAATCTCTTATTTAGCTCGATAAAACTCCTTTCACAAGCCTCAGACCAAACAAATGGTGCATTCTTCTGTGTAAGCTATGTAATAGGCTTCGCTATATATGAAAAATCTCAAATAAATCGACGATAATAACCTGCTAAGCCCATAAAACTTCGATTTTCTGGCACAGATGTCGGTCTCTGCCAACTAATCACAGCTTCAACCTTACTCGGATCAACTGAAATGCCATCTCCTGAAATTACATGACCAAGAAAAATAACTCGCTGCAACCAAAACTCACATTTGGATAACTTGGCATACAATTTCTCTTCTCTTAATGTTCTCAATACAATTCAGAGATGATCAGCATGTTCACACAGACTCTTAGAGTATATCAAAATATCATCGATAAAGATAATCACAAAATCATCTAAATATCTTTGAAATACTCTATTCATCAATACCATAAAAACTGGCGGTGCATTCGTTAGACCAAAAGTCATGACTATGAATTCATAATGGCCATACCTGGTTCTAAATGCAGTCTTAGGAATGTCTTCGTCTCTAACCCTCAGTTGATGATATCCGGATCGGAGATCAATCTTCGAATATACTGACGATCCCTGCAATTGATCAAATAAATTATCGCTACGAGGTAAAGGATAGCGATTCTTTACCGTTACCTTGTTCAATTGCCGATAGTCAATACATAATCTCATTGATCTGTCTTTCTTTCGAACAAATAATACCGGAGCACCCCAAGGGGAAACACTCGGTCTGATATATCCCTTAGCCAACAAATCTTCGAGTTGGTCTTTTAATTCTTTCAGTTCAATCGGTGCCATACGGTAGGGTGCTTTCGATATCGGCTGTGTACCTGGAATCAATTCAATACCGAAATCTACCTCTCTGTACAATGGCAATCTTGGAATCTCATCAGGGAATACATCCTCAAAATCATTCACCACCGGTATATCCATCAATGTCGGACTAGTCTTTAGTATATCGACTGCATAAATAAGGAATCCTTCCGCCCCTTTCTGTAACAAGTCAGTCATAGAAAGAACAGATATCAAAGGAATTCTGGCTCGTGATCCCTTACCATAGAATTTCCACTCATCAGTCATATCAGGCCTGAACTTCACAATCTTCTGAAAACAGTCCACTGTGGCTCTGTACTTGGTTAGCATATCGATACCGATTATGCAATCAAAATCAGATAAACCAAGAACAATACAGTCAAGCTCAACTTCATTACCTTCATACTGTAGTACACAATTTTTAACAAACTTCACAGATACTATACCTTTTCCCAACGGTGAAGATATAGACACTACAGTAGCTAATGACTCAACAGGCAATGAATACAACGTAACAAATTGTTCAGATATGAAGGTATGCGACGCACCAGTATCGAATAAGACATAAGCAGGATAACCAGAAAGAAAACAGTTACCTGCAATCACATCGTCCGGTGCTGCTTGTGCTTGCTCTTCTGTCAATGCAAACACTCGTGCTTGTTGCCTGGGAGGTTGATTCACTGTCTGAACTCCTCCTCTACTCGTTGCTGCAGGTTGTGGTTGAAAAGAGTAAACAGAAGATGTAGATTGACCTACTGTTCTCGATGATCCTGCACCCTGTGCACCTTCAGAACCTCGTTGTGGACACACTCGTGCAAAGTGTCCCATCTTGTTGCATATGTGGCAGCTTCCAAATACACCTCGGCATTGTTCATTGGTATGGCGACCACCACACTTGGTGCAATATACATCAGACTTCTGTCCAGTTCTAGACTATCGGGAACTACCTGAACTTGAAGAGCTACTACCACCAGATCTCTTGAACTGTTTACTCTTGCCTTTGAAGAAGTTCTTCTTTCCACTACTGCTACCTCCAGCTTCAAATCGAGGTGGCGGTGGAATCTGTGACTGTTCTTGGGACTGTCTCACTGGCTGTGGCACAAACTGTGCTCCTCGTTGTTTCAGTATCCCTGCTTCTGCACCCTTTGCTCGATTCAGAGCATCAGCAAAGGTATTCAGTCTTCCTGAATTCACAAGTGTAAACACATCAGGATTCAAGCCATTGATAAATTGATCGGCTTGAGCTTCATCATTAACAGCGATATATGGAGCAAACTTCAACAAGCTAGTGAACTTGGCAACATATTCCTCGATATTTAACTGTCCCTGTTGCAAACTCGCAAACTCTGCTCCTTTGTCCTTGCGATAAGACACAGGAAAGAAACGCTGATAGAAAGTAGTTCGAAATACAGACCAGGTAATAACAGTACCTTGGTTCTCCAATGCTTTCTTCGTCGCTATCCACCAACTCTTGGCAAGGCCATGCAGTTGATGAATAACCAGTCTCACACGACGATCATCTGAATAGTCAATAGACTCAAATAACTGCTCAATATCTTCCAGTCAATTCTCACATTCCACAGCATTCTTAGTTCCTTGCAACTTTGGTGGTTGGAATGACTGGAATCATTTCAGAAGTTTCTCCATCGGATTAGCATCACTAAACTCATCAGTAGAAGTACTACCCTATCCATGTTCAGACACTGTCACTGGGACCTGTGCAGCATTTGTTTTTTCAGGCTGATTCGTAGCCAACGTCTGCCTAACTCTCGGTGCTGTTCGGGGAGGCATATCTGATTATCAAACAGATTAGTGTACAGTTCAATCTCAATTACAACAAGTCTGTTACAGTCCACATTGCCTTCATAAAAGATCGAGTTTCAATTCATCCTCATTATACATGCTAGTACTTCAATTAAATAACCAGATAGCATGTAAGTCAAACCATTGTATAGCATATTCTTCGCAAATTATCACAGCATCATGCGACAATTTAATATATGTAATCAATCGATCGTATACCATACAATTATAAAAGCAATAAATAAATCAGAATAGAAGACTCGATCTACCCCGCTCATCAATTCTCAGTCCAAGAAACTTATGCTCTGATACCACCTGTTGTGGGGACCTCAGGTTACTAATCTCATCTTAGGGCAATTAATGAACAATTAACATTCATTAAACATCAAATAAGAAAACCAAGTGCAAAGTAAAAATTTTTTTTTTTTTTAAATTTCAGTGTCTCGCTCGATCGGTGAAAAACACCCGATCGAGCGAGCACAATTGCTCAACTCTCGGATGGAACACAATTTGGCCTCGCTCGATCCGTCAACTTCTGCAGATCGAGCAAGCCAAAAACTCAAATCTCTGTTTTGCAAAATTAATGGCCGCGCTCGATCCTGGCTTTTCACAGGATCGAGCGTGCCCTCTGTTTCCAGCAAAACCAGCAATTCATTTTGCTGTCAACCCGATTCCTTCCATTCTAAATCATCAAAACATGGTCCAATACATGATATATCAATTCCAAAACATGCATATACTCATAAACAAGGTCACAAGCATTTATACATGCATTTTATTACATCGAACAAGTTGCTAAAGATCGTAAACGACCACAACTATATCAAGTTTCATACATGTATTCCAAAACCAACATAACTAAGGTTTAGTGCTTCTAAAGTTCAAGACATCATCTACAACCCGAGTCCTCACGTGCTAGACTCTCTCCCAGCTGTCAATGACGTCGATGACCAGCTCCTGCCCCATCTGTTGTCATGCACACATACAAAACAAGACAACAGCCGGATAAACTCCGGTGAGAAAACATTCTCAGTATAACCAACATATAGAAAGCGTTAAATAAATCATCTTGAATCTATTTAAATTCGACTCAACAAATAGAGTACGTAAACGCTTTACAAATAAATTGATTCACATAGCTTCAAAGCCATCAAGATTCATAACTGATCTTGACATGGATATCCATCTAACGAGTTCGTAACCGACTCGCAAATAAGGTTAACAGCAACCTTGGCATAGAATCAATTCAATATAGCATCATATCAACTTGAATATAAAGATCCACTACCTGTGATGGATCGACAACATCACAATCAAATCAAAAACATAAACAAGTATGTGGTTTTTGCGGGCCAACTCAAGATTAGTCGTTCTTGAGTTTCAAAGTCCCTACTTCGCGATTTCGTCATTATACCTTCGTTTATCTCGGTTCTGAACTCTTAAAATCTGAAAGATAAAACCAAAATACATATATCAAACTTCATTTCAATCTATCATTTCAGAACGAGTCAAAACCATCAAGAATTCATCAATCAATCGCATTTCAAACCTCAACTCTTTCTTCGTCGGTTTAAGTTGGCGTCTTGTGTTGTTTAGCCTTCAAACTCAACTGAAATTGAAGAATAAAAATGCTATAACATTCACATCATCAAGATAACAACTTCAGCTCAGATATAGGCTATCAAAACGATCCAAAAACTCGAATCGACAGCGTAGCGATTCAAAATCGGTAACCGACGTAATCCCGAAATCATTTCTTTTATTCAAACCATGTGTACGTGCTCTCAATCAAGAAAACCAGCTGATATATCATTCAAAACTTCATCTCAATAGCTATAATCAACAACCATAAGCTGGAAATCATGTTTAGATGCATTCAATACAAACTTCTTAACCCAGTTTCAAGATAAAATTGCATATACGTCACTAAACATGATCAATGATTCAAAATCTGATATCTGCCCTTTATTGATTTCGAAATACATATAACACAACATAAAACTTACACGACATCGAAGCCCTTGTCGTAAGGATTCCAGAACACTTTATGGAATCGAAATCGGATAACCGGAGCAAATGTTACGGCAAATCGAAAATCATAAACCAAAGAAAATGAAAGAACTTCGGCTCTCTGTTCCTCAATTCTGAATTGTCTAAGGCAAATACACGTTTTATGCTGAGTGTTAGAATTAAAACTGATAACTTTCAACCAAAATTGCAATTTAGCCCCTCATGCCTTCAATATTTGCAATTTGATCCTCGACCCTTATTTTAATTTAATTTCAATCCTAAATAATTTAAGAATATTAGAATTTAAATCAAAACTCTAAATATCCCCAAATTAAATATACTCGGATTAAAATTAAATAAATTTGGATTAATATTAATTAATCCCGGGCCTTACAATATTTGTGACTCCAACCTTGCAATGAAGGATCACAATGCCAATGGTAGTCGAAATCTGCCATATCATTTAACAAGTGCATCGCACTGTCTTCATCTCTTCTAAACAATTGACTGCCAGTGGCCAAGACTCCAGAATCTACCCAACTTCTTGTAATCTCATCCAAACCACCATAAAAAATTTTAGTGAGGGTGTAAGTCGAAAAGTGATGGCATTGAAATTTGTTCGCCAAATCATTGAATCTCCCCCAAGCAGCATAGAAAGGCTCCAAGTATTGCTGGCCAAATCTTGTGAACACCTGTCGATGGTCCATCTCCAAGTACCTCACAAGCAAGAAAAAAAAATTAAGAAATAAACAAATGCAGGAAAAAAAAATTGTCTAGTCTCAAACAAATAATCTATCCTAATATTAACTAAAAAGTCCCCGGCAACTGTGCCAAAAACTTGACCGGCTAAATCGGTGTGATATAAATCTTTTGGAAAGCTTACCAGGTCAAGTAATAGTAAAGTGGACAGAGAGTCCAAATATCGATCCCACAGGGACTGCAGTCAATTCTCAAGAATTAATTATTTTACTTAATCTAGACAAAATCATAAATAACAATTTGATTTAAATAAAATAAGAATTTAAAAATAAAAACTGCTTAAGAAATAAGAATTAAAAAAAACAAAAGATAAAAATTATTTAAAACGAAGACAATCAAGACACACGTAGGTACCGAACAAATCATGTAACATATAATCGATTCAGAACTCAGATTTAATCTTAATTCACGGGAATTCTCCTAATTTGTTCAAATGACTATTTCTAGAACAATCAAACCTATTCAAATATTGATGAACTAATCTTTCGTAATTCTAATCAAATTTGAATGCATTAAATATTTGTGAAAATTTAGTTTACACCCAAACCGCACACTGAAACCAAATTCTATTTCTAGTTGATTTTACAATATGTTGATTATCAAAGTGATCAAAATCAATACCTCGTCTGTCGACTTGGAATCGATTAACATGCAAGCAAACAGTTGATCAAACTATTCACAAGACAATTATAAATCTGACAATCAATAAAATAAAATCAACTCTGAAAAATCCCAAATAAACATTCAAGTTTTCTACATAAATTTGTTCGGCCCAATCACGCCGTCTTGGTTGAAAATAAACTACTCAATAATTAAAAACAATAATTCAAAAATAAAAATAAAAAGAAGAAAAGAAAAGAGAAATCTTCTCTCCCAAGCCTTGTAGCCGCCTCCTCTGTGTTGTTTGCATTCTGGAACTTCAGAACCCTCAAAAATATGTTATATCTTGTATATATATATGGTCCTGAACGCCTACCAGTTAATTTTTTCTCAAAATAAGGACTTTTCGGAGTACATATGACCCCCGAACACGCGCGCGCACAGGGCATAGGCCTCACGCACGTGCATCACATAAAAACAGAGGCCTGGAAGTCGGACTCGCGCGCGCGCGAGCGTGACTCTCACGCACGCGCAATACAAAAAAATCTACAGCAAGTGACGATTTTCAGAAATTCATATCTCAAGATCTAGCCGTCGGATCGAGCTAAAATTTGGACAACAACTTCAAAACATCTTTAAATTTAATCTGAACGGTAAAGATTGGATTTGGATTTTTCTAAAATTAAATTTGATTTTTTGAACAAAGCTACTCCGTAATTCACTCTTCAAAAATTTATTTTCCTACAAAATTAATCCGAGGAGTGAAATGCACACAAATGCAATAAAACACATAATAACACACAAAAAAATATGAATTCACACAAAATACACATAAAAATATCATGAATTAATGCATACAAAATGCACTTATCATTGCGCGCAGGTTTTGCGCCAAAAACAGCCAATGGCCGAACCATGCCCTGCATGGTTCAGGCCATGGCTGGTTTGGGAAGGACCTACAGTACCTTGTGGAGGTCTTAACGGGGTGGCGGAAGGTGGCTAAGAGGGCTGCGTAGATTTTCATGGAAGAAGGGCTAGGGTTTTCAATTTTAGGGAAGCTGGTCAGGGGCTCAGGCAAGGGGCTCTCGGGCTTGGTTTGGATGTTATTTGGGTCATTTCATATGAGTTTGGGTCTAGATTATTTTATTTCTGGCTCTGGTTATTTAATTAGAAGCCGAAGTATTTTATTAAGTGTTAATGGACTTGAGTGATTAAGTTGAATTATTGGGTTTAAATTAGTAATTTAAGTTAACTCATAAGCTTGTAATGGGCCTAGTGACCCATGAGAATGATTGGGTTTATTTATATTGGGCTAAATATTATTGGGTCAGTTTAAGTGTTAATGAGCCAGTCTAGGTTAATGGGCTTAAGTTAAGGAGCAGCAACTCGAACGAGCCCATGTTGATAAAATAATCCGTAAATATATATTTAATATATATTTATTTATTATGTAAGAATTATTTTTATGAAAATAAATTAAATATTTATTTACGGGCTAATTTTTAAGGATAATGAAAAATATTATTTTTATGCTTATGATTCATGCATTTATTTTATGTAAAGATTAAGAACATGTAAAGAAAATATTTTTGGGAAATTGATGTGATTGTGAGAACTCATGGGTTTGGAATTCGGGATACCGGACCCGATGATCTCTCCACTAATATTCATGGCCTATGGATCAATGGTTTAAGGTTTGATAAGTGGCTGCATAGAGGCGTAAAGAATCCCAGGTTTAAGGTTGGGTGAACCTCGGCTCCGCGTACGTTGGTTTTATAGATTGATCAATCGCTTATGTTAATGGTCACACAACAATGATATGATTTGCACTAATGATTTTATGATGATGACATGTCATATTTATGTTACATATTAAGATTATTATTATGATTATGTTATGACTCAACATTACGCTTAAGTTTTTACGATCATGCATGCATGAGACATCTCAAGATATTTTATTATGATATGTGCTCGTGTGCGATTTTATTATATGACATTGACTATTATTGGATGGAACATGCTGAGTCTCTAAGATCACTAGATTTAAGTTTTGTGCAGGTGAGGATAATGTTTTTTTGTTGAGGATGTGGTTCCTACTAGTGGTGAGGACGTCTGAGCATCTAGTGCGGCTAGGTGACCCGTGACCATTACACGCTTATGATACGATTTATGATACTATTATTTATGAGTTTTTTTATACTTTATTATGTATTCCGCGCATGATTACTATTTTCTATTATTGTTTTGATGGTTTAAGATCTTAAGCATATGCATGATATTTTGATTTACGCATTTTTGTTATAAAACTTGCATGAATGTGAATTTAGTTATGGTTGAGTATTTAATTTAATTGCATGCAAACGATTTTATTATGTATTACATTTATGAAAAACTATTTTTAAGTATAAATACATATATGCATGGGCATAAATGTAGCAACAACATTTTAAAGTAAATTATTTGAAAAAAAAAAATTCAGTAGTAGCGGGTCGTTTCAGTTGGTATTAGAGCATGGTCCCTGGAGGGTTGACTAGTCTACTACGTGGAGTTAAGAAGTTGCACTGCCCGTTTGTGAGTTTTAAATATTTTTTAATTATATGTTTTTACGTATGTGGCACATGAGTTATGTTTTACTGATTTATGTTATAATAATTTTAAGTTAAGATACTTAGTTATGCATTGCGGATACGTGAGAGATCTATGAGAAATCTTCTGCGTGATAAGAATTTAATACTAGAACTTACTCTGTTAAAATTCCAAAATTTCTACATGCTATGGTTCGAAATCTAGTAGGAGACCAAGATTTGAAATTTGGGAATTAGGTTATATTTTTTGAAACTAAGTTTGATAATTTATGATTTTTGGGATTTATTTTTGAAAAGGAACATAGTTGATATAGGATGTTATTTTGAGTTTGCATGGTAAAGTTTTGCTAAGTTAAGTTTATTAAAAGGAGTTGATATTTTAAGTGCTATGTTTAAATAAAAAATTTGGAAAAAAAATTTCGGTTCACAAATGTTTAAGGATAGATAAGTAGAGTGTATAAGCATAAGTAATCAGTCAAGTTTTGGTATAATGCGATTGTTGTATTTGGGGAGATGAACATTAGAGTTAATATTTGGGTTTTATGTATAAGTTGATGTAAGTATGTGGTTGTAATTTTATTAGGGCCCGTTTGGTTACTTTATAACTAGTCTCGATACTAGTTATCATGTCCAATCCTGCGTTCTTCTCGTCATATTATTTATCCATCTATTAATTATTTATTTTACATCAATCAAATCATTAATTATTTATCTCACATCAATCCAATCATTGAATTTAAATTACTATATTACCCCTTATAAATAATATTATTCATATTTTATTTATTGTTAAAAGGACAAAATGGTAATTTATTATTTTTATATAAAATTTAATCAATCAAATCAAACAAACCATAATCTATCAATCAAATCAAATATTATATTAATTATCATTTTTTATTTATTTTTTATTACATTACATTACTTATCCATGTACTATTTATCCTATCACCTGAACCAAACGGTACCTTACAGTACTAAGAATTATATAAAATGTCAAATTTGGTTTACAGTGGGACGTAAGTAAGTTGTAATAATTCTCTTTGCGAGGTGTTTAGCAGCGAATGTTTATAAATGTAAGCTTGATTTAGATGAATAAGACACATAGGAAGGATGAAATATTTTGTTTATCAGAGTACGCAACAGAAGCATGACTTTTGGGATACTGAAACTTTAGAATTATATATGTAAACGTGGATTTAGTAAATTGAAATTTTTTAGAGACTCCGTTATTAGAATTTGATCAGCAAATTTCGAGGACAAAAATTCCTTTTAAGGGTGGAGGGGGAGGGGGGGGGGGAAGTGAGAATTGTAACACCCAAAAATTTGATTACGTAAAACCGCATGTATAACTAGGGAATTAATTATTTTAAAAATAAATTAAAGGGGTTAAATGATATTTTATGTGAAATATGTGACATGTTTATATACGTTATAAATTTAATAATGGCATTTAACCCAATTGTGTTCAGAGTTATGAGTTATATAACATATATATATATATATATATATATATATATATATATATATATATACACACACACACACACACACACACACACTAGTCATAAGAACGTGCCTTGGCAAAGCAATGAAACCGATATTTTATATTAATAATTATATTATATGTTAAAAGAAATAAATCGGTTAACTCTATATTGAATTCAGGTGAAAAAGTCAAGAGTTGAATTTAGGCAAAAAAAAATGAGAAATAATAGAACAAAAATGATATGAGTCTTTATTTATAAACGATCGATACATGTGTTAACATTTCTACTATATAATTGTTCAAGCAGCAGCGGGTTTCTTGTTATATGACACAATATTTCTTTTAATAATTTTATTTCTCCCCAGACTTTATGAATTCACTTAATTGAATTTATCGTTCTTCCTTTTGTCAAAACTTATAGCACACCAAACATAAAATCGAATATTAATTTAAAGAGATAATAATATTTATAAATTACAATAAATGTGTTAATCTTTCATTATACTCATACAAATAACTTAAAAAAAGATTTTAAAAAACGTGAATTATGATGAAACATCACGAAAGCTTCAAGAATTAGAAAATTAAGCGAGCTTCATATGAAATTAAGCATGAAATTTTTTTAGTTTTATTATAATTCTAATTATATCAAGTAATTAATTATTAAATAATATATAAACTTAAAATTGAGAATAAATGCATAAATTTTCAAGTTATAAAAACATGAATCTCAAAATCACTATTTCTGTGGAGAAAAACTTTTTTCGATCGTAGTTATATCAAGTATATACAAATAGTATCCAAATAATTTGTGGGACTATCCAAATAATGAAGTTGAAAATGAAGTTGAAAATGATGCTGACACAAGTAGTATCGATCCTCACGTAGTGCAAGAAACTAATTCACAATCATTGCAATTGGTGGTAGAATTACCAGAGTTAGAGAATGTCAGCTTCCATCGTGATGATATCGAACCAACCGAGGTTGTGAATGTCGATCAGTTATTGCATAATATAAATGACTTTGTTGTTGATGTTGATGATTTTGAAGACGACACGTTAGAAGAATATGACGAAGAAGAAGATGGTACTACTGAAATTGACGATGATGAAAGTATTGATATTGAAACTAATGACACGACTTCAGAGGAAGTAAGAAATTTATGTAGTTATATTACTGTTGGTTTATTCTTTTATTCAATTTGTGAATTTATTTGCGAGTTTTGATGTAATTGGGATGTGAAAGTATCCTAATATTTTTTAGAATGAGTAATATCTTTTGGCCTTTTATCACCTTAATCATAAGAGATGCATAACTTAATTAATTAGTATTATTGGATATTCAAATTGATTTTAACTAACCAAATGCTTGTTTGTCTATATAGGAATCATGATTACTAAGGTTTCTTTATTGAAGTAGAATATAAATTTCCATTTACCAGATTTTGTAAACTTATATGTTGGAGCATCCAATGACTTTTTGTCTAAAGTAAACTGAAGTAGCATGTTAATTTATTCCATGATTTATAAAGTCATTCATTTATCTGTGTTACTAACTTTTCTTGTTGTTTTTATAGGATGTCTAGTTTGAATGCTAGAAGTTCTAGTGTTGGCGAGGATGAATCAGAAGGGGATGGAAGAGGTAGACAGACAACTTGGAGAAAAGAATCTAATAGTATAGTTCTTGAGAAGGCATTAAAAAAACAAAAAAGAGATAAATTGGAGGTTAATTGTGAAGAATATACAGGGGGTAGTGTTGGAAAATCTGGAAAATGGTTCAATAACTTAATAGCTCAAATAGTCCGAGATACAATCTATCCTATCATTACTGCTTGGGAAGATGTTACTTTGGTTGAGAAACAAATCATCTTTGATCGTCTTGATGTAAGTTTTGAAATATTACATTATGTTATTTTAATTACGTCTATGCGTTAGTGATTTTTTTTTTTGAAGAACAAATTTATATATCCAAAGACGAGTGTGGTGAAGGCGGAGGTAGAGCGGCTTGCCATGAGAACTATTAGATATCGAAGATGTAAAATGAGAAGACATTGGAAGCAACTCGATGGGTTGAGAAATAAAGATGCACCAAAGAGAAAACCATACAAAGGAGTAGGCCAAGAGGATTGGGATTTTCTCTGTGATTATTTTGGAAAAAAAGAACAAATGGTTAGTAATAATTAGATTAGTAGATTAAATTTTTAATATTAATTGCACTAATATAATTACTTTTTTAGGAAAAATCTGAGAAAAATAGTGATAATCGATTTAGTAGGCCACTAGAGGGCGCTCATGGATCTAAGACGTTGGTCCAACACTACCATGATAATGTAAGCTTTATTTGAAAGCAATATTGGTTGATAAAATTCATATGATATAACTTTTTTTATTATTTTTTTTAAGGCCAATCCTGATACGGGAGAGCTTTCAAGTGCGGTCGACACCTTCGGAAAATTTTTTCACAAAGGAGGACAATGGAAGAATGATTGGGCTGCACAAAAATATGTAAGTATTTAGATTGTATGTTTGTGTGCGTAGGATCTGTGAGTGGATCAAAGTTTGGTCTGAACAAAGTTGACGAATTTATTCATGGTTTGAAACTTAAAAACATGGCATAATATCAGCATAGAAATATCTTGATCTTTTGGTTAGTTCCTTGAAATTTTTTTTTTTTGATTATGAAATTTAGCATGAAGTCTAAAAAATTTGAATGATGTTGGATCTGTAAGGTAATTGCTCTGTCTGTTTCGGTAATATAAAATCATGTATTTTAATTACTTATTTTGCATAATAATTACAGTATTCGTTTTGTGGCTTTTCATGATGTTTTGGAACGTAGTTAATGGTTAATTCATGATGGCAGTAGTTACATGCATTATAATGACGCAGTTAAGGGTTAATTAGTTTTATAATTTTTGTCCTAATCAAATCACATGGAGCCTCGTGATTAGTTCACCCTCTTTTCATTTCCTTAGTTATTATTCTATATTCATTATTTTAATGGCCCTCTTTGATTTCCGTGGAGTACCACTTTAACATAGCCAGATTTTTTGGGGTATAACTGGAAATGGTGTATGATTCTCTAATTTCTAACCCTGTGATCAAGAACAGTTGATTTTGCTTTGTTTCTTCATCCATTTTATTGAGAATTAGTTAACTACTTTTTCACCTCCCATGCTAATTTTTGAGGATCAAAAGATAAATTTTTAGATGAAAAATGTCATGTACTGTTTTGATGGTGTTGTTTTATGGTATGTTATGGTGTTTAGTAAATATATTTTTTTTCTTTAAAAGTCTGAAATGGTGGACCTTTGATTGAGTCAGGTAGAAGGGGAATCGTCTGCCTCTACTGTCGTTAATGTGCATCAGCCCAAAGATGTCAATATTATGACGCAAGTCTTAGGCTCACGGTCTCGCTACGTCAAGGGTTTATGTCCATTACCTAAACTATCTTTGGTAGGTGGTCCAAGGGCAACAAACATCAACTCAAAGCATTATGATGATAGTGGAAAAATTACGAATATGGAACAAAAGAGCGATGAGCAGCAACATACTATAGGTGAGCAACAAAAGACTATAGGTGAGCAACGGAAGACTATTAGTGAGTAACAACAAAATTTTGATGCATTATTGCAACAGCTTCAACAAGCAATTCCTGGTTTCTCATTCCAGCCTCCACCAACATCTTCGACTTGATCTCCAGCATTTTCCTTGCCTCTTGGAACTACTATGTAGTTGTTTTTAAAATTTATGTAGTTATTGTTTTGACAACATTTGATTGGGTATTTTTGTCAAAAATACTTGACTATTTATAATATAATTAAATTGCACTTTTATTGTATTTGATTATATTTAATTATTTTATTTGATATTCATATTTAATAACTAAAAAAATAAAATGTAGAAAATTAGAAAATATATATATATATAAACCTTTCTGCGACGCTTTTAAAATGTGTTGTGAAATGAATAAAACCTTTGAAAACACAACAAGTACGTCGCCAAATAATAGAAAATGAGTGCGGCTGGAAGCTTTAAAAAATACATTTCGCGACGCTTTATGAACGTCGCCAAATGTAAAATGCTATGGCGACGTATTACCTAACGCGTTGCCAAATGTCTACGCCTTTAGCGACACTGTTCTAAATGCGTCGCCAATAGTCATATTGACATTTGCCAACGAACCTACTGCGACGTTTCTTGGCGACGCTTTCTACGACGCATTTGGTTTACATTCTGCGACGTGTAAATGCATCGCCAAATATCAATTTTCTTGTAGTGATATCATTCTTAACATTAGTAAAAAATAGTGTGTAAAAAAAAATATACACATTATAAGTAGTACATCATGCAACCTTTTTTTTATATTTAACTATCCATATACTATTTTGTAAAATTTATTGAAAAATATTGTATAAAAAACAAGAATATTTAATATAAATTCGTAACTACAACTCAAATAGTGTATACAAAACAATGATATTTAAATTAATGGTAATTGGAGCTCATATTTATAATATGAATATATATATATATATATATATATATAATCGATAATAAATAATATATCAACAAAAAAATAATGTGTAAAAAACTTTTGGAGTGCAATAATTTTCCCTGTTGGGTAGAGCGATTGAACCGCATAACGGGTGGACTGTTGTACGATATTTTAAAAGATTTATAAGGTCAAAATTTATATATTATGATATAAGATTTATTATGCATCTTAATATCGAAAAAATTCACAAAAAATATATTGATTTATATTGTAGCTCTCATGTTAGACAATCTAGTTTTGATGATTTGATGCTTTCAAGAATATCAATAGACAGTAGTAAATGCAACAGATGACCTTTAAAAAAGAAGTAATAGTTATTAAGAAATATTCACAGGTTACAAAAGATAAATAATAAATTCAGTAGACTGCTTTGCATATCTCATATGTAGTATTTGTTATATAATGTTCTTAGTTACGAGTTAATTTATTTTTTAATTACAATTAATTCATTGAATCGTACAGAAGCATTTATTGTTGTCACCATTTTTGAAATAAATCATCTTCAAAGAATCAAACATTTATATTTTATCTCAAATGTTGGATCCATCGTGCAAAGAACGTTTGATCAAATTCAGAATATTGCTTGTGCTACTGTTTTTCATAAATAATTATTGTATCTTTTGTAAAGTGTGAAGAAGTTGTTATATGAGAAAATAATCTTTTTCAAAATTTTCAATATTGATTATCATAGTGTGTTGCTTGCTAAGAGTTTCAGTAATCAAATGTAAGATTGTTGACGTAGATTTGTATATCTTCTGTGTCTATCAATTTAGATATTGGAAACCAAAAAACATGAATATGATATAGTTGTGTTGAGAAATCAAGTTTTGATGCTTACAAGTTATCATATTATGAAGATAAACTAATCTAACGAAAGCCAAACTAAAGTTCTAAGCTAAACTGATCTAGCGAAAACTAAACTAAAGACTTGCAGAAAGCCAAACTGAAGCGTTAAGACCTAAAATACCACACAAGGAATGAAATGCTAAACTGCCTCGCGTATCACCTCAACTGTAAGAGGACAAGTAAATTAGCCAAAGACGCTAAGCTGACTCCATCAGTTCACTCTCGATAAACTGACTCCATCAGTTTAACTTCACCAGTTTACCATCGTACCTCTTTTGGATAAAATTTCTCGTACTCTGACACATTCTGCAGAAGGTAGTACCGAAATGCAAAGGGAAATGTCGGCTTTAGAATTTGTTCTTGAAAGTAACAAATACAACGGGAATAATTCAAAATTCTATTTAAAAACCCAATTTGAATTTATGATCTTTAAACATCCAAAGGGTATAAATAGAGATCTTGATCGAATAAAGAGAAGCTCCAGGAGCTTCTGCTCGCATTGATTACTACAAAAATATTCAAAGTCTCAAAGCTAGAAAATCGATCAAAGAACTTGAAGCACAAAAGCCTAAGTGTTATTCAGATCATCGAAGGATCAATCTTGTGCTAAGGAAATCGAGTTGTAATCATTTTTGTTTTTTTAATCAGTCTAGGACTGAAACTGAATTTTAAGCTAGGAGTTCTTGTTTAGGCAGTATTTAAGTCCTAAACTGGATCATGGTTTTGCAAATTTCTTGTAAAATTCAAAGTATTATAGTGATATCCTTCCAAGGTAAAAGAAGGGGTGACGTAGGAGTATTTGAAATCTCCAAACATCCATAAACACTCGCTTGTGTCTTTTTCAGTTTACCTATTCTCTTTACTTTGCATAAACTGGTTGATAGTAAGTGTTCAAATCTATGATTTGACATATTTCCGCACATACATTGTTTGTAAAATTACATTAGACACCAATATAAGCTTAGAATTCCTTCACTAAATCGATCGAATTCAACTCCATCTCAATAAAATGTTTTTGAGTGTATTCACCCCCATCTACACTCTTAACCAATCTTAACAAGTGGCATCAGAGAGAGGTTTTTATCTTGTATTTGATCATTTTACCAAGATGTCTTCGTTCAATAAAATTCTCATGTTCTCCAAAGAGGACTTCGATGACTGGAAGATTCGTATGCAAGCTCATTTTTCAGCTCTATATGATGACATGTGGTTTGTCATCACTGATGGACCTCTCACAATCACCAAGGTAAATACTACTGTGGCTATCTCAGGTGGTGGACCACAATACATCGAGAAGTCGAGAATTGAGTGGAATGCTGAGGATAAGAAGAAGGCAAATCTTGATAATGTTGCCAAAGATATCTAATACAAGAATCTTGATAAAAATACATTTAGAAAAATCAAGATGTGCAAAACTGGAAAAGAGATTTGGGAAAAACTGATTCAGCTATGTGAAGGAAATGAGCAAACAAAAGAGAACAAGATATATGTAGCTACTCAAAAGTTTGACAATATCAAGATGAAGCCTGGAGAGTTTATGGCAGAATTTGATGAAAGAGTCAGTAGCATTGTGATTGAACTCAATGCTATGTGAAAAACATATCCTAATAGGGAATTTATTCTAAAAGTTATTCGAGGCCTTCCCAAAGAATGAAATGTTAAAACAATGACGATGAGGGAATCTAAGTACCGGAATAAACTAGAACTTCATGACCTGTTTGCTGAGCTAAAGACCTATGAGTTTGAGTTGAAAACTCGAGAAGAGGATCAGTCTACCTCTCAACTGAAAAAAGCCTTAGCGGCGGTCAAAGTAGAATCACCTACTTAACCAGAGATTACTTCAGAACAGTTAAGTAGTGATGCCATGTCACTATTCGTGAAGAAGTTTGGAAAGTTCATCAGAAGAAATCAAGAAGGATCCTATAGAAAGAACTTTCAAAAGAAAGATGCAAATGAAGAACCAAGGGCATGCTTCAACTGTAGAAAGACAGGACACTTTATAGCAGATTGTTCGAAGCCAAAAAAGGACGAGAAAAGATCGACAAAAAAAGGAAAGAAGAAGTTTGAGAGAAAGAGGAGTTCAAGTGATTCAAAATACACTTCCAGAAAGAAGCATGAAGCACTGGTTGGTGAAGACCTTGCGGCAAAAACTGATAGTGACTCAGAAGAGTCAAACTAATCCTCCAGTTCCAATGAAGATGAGGAAGAGGTGAAATGCCTTATGAAAAATTATCATGAACAAGAAAACACAAGTGAACAGGTATTTGACTTTAGTTCAGATGAATTCACTAGAGAAGATCTCATTACAGCACTACACGATATGGAAAATGTGTACTATAAAATGTCCATAGCATTTGATGAAGTCAAAGAAAAGCAAGAGGATCTGCAAGATACCTCAACTGAACCCAACTAGGAACAATCAGTTGAGAAAATTAATTTTGAAATAGAGATTGCCATGCTTAAGGCTGAGAATGAGCAACTTAAGATCAATATCATGAATCTTACAATAGAAAAACAAAGTATGGATGATTTGGTAAGCTCATGGAATAGATCTTCGAGAATATTGACAGAGATGCACAGTTTACAAAAACCCTCAAACGAAAATAATGGTCTAGGTTTTGGTAAAACTGATGATATAGGTGAATCAGGTACTCTACCCAAATTGAATATTTGCAAAGGAAAGTTTATACACTTTGTGCAAGCAGTTAGGGAAAATGAATATGATAAACCAGTCTTAAAGAGTTGGAAGTCAATAGAGCAGATGAACAGGAAAAGATTTGGTATCGGTTTCATTCCTAAGAAAACTAAGGTTGAAACTGTTAAAAGTCCCGAACAGACTAATACCTATCAACCAAATCCTATGAGAGGAAATCAAAATGAATACCGCAATCAAGAACCAGTTCAGAAGCGATATTGGAAACTCAACAACTTGGGAAAGGGAAATCAACATATGATATCACAAGCACATCACTTTCCACGATGTAGAGCACATAATTTAGCACGAACCTATAGGAACACTAAAACTGGTAAACTAGTCAAAGTATTCCAGATTTGGGTTCCTACATAATTAATCCCTCGTGGACCCAAATAGATGTGGGTACCAAAGTTATTCAACTTTGTGACTGCAGGTAACATGTATTAAAGAAAATCTGGATGAATCATGGTATTTAGACAGTGGATGTTCGAGACACATGACTGGGAATACTAAACTACCGTCTGAACTCACTAAATGCAATGGTTCAACCATCACTTTTGGTGATAACTCACAGGGTAGGACCGTGTGTAAGGGTAAGATTATCCACGGTAACATAATCATTAAATATGCCTTACTAGTTGAGAACTTGAAATACAACTTAATTATCATCCGTCAACTATGTGATTATGAATATTCCATTGAATTTTAAAAACTCTCTTGTCTTGTTAAAGATGCCTCTGGTAACATTATTTTGACAAGAAACAAATGGGAAACACATATAAAGTCTGCAGGAATAATCAGTCTAGTAAATCAGTTTTCCTCGTATCTTCCAATTCTAAAAACAACTGGATTTGGCACAAAAGACTGAACCACCTCAACTTAAAATCTATTGCCAATCTGAATAGGCTTGAGCTAGTAACAGGGCTGCATAAAATCGATTTTTCAAAAGACAAAGTGTGCTCAGCTTGTTAGTTTGGAAAGCAAGTTAGATAATCTTTTAAAAACAAAGGTTATAACTCATCCACCCGATGCTTGGGACTGTTGCATATGGATCTTTTTGGACCTGTACCAGTAAAAAGTTTAGGGGAAATGAGATATACTATAGTAATCATTGACGACTACTCTCGATTCACTTGGATCATTTTCTTAAAATCAAAATACCAATCTGTCTCTCAATTGATCAATATTTCAGAACTGAATTTTTCAATCAAACTTTGTCTTCCTTTTTAGAACATTATGGAATCAAACATGAATTCTCAGCAGCTAGAACGCCACAACAAAATGGTTTTACAGAAAGGAGAAATCGTACTCTAAAAAAAGCTCCAAGAACAATGTTAGCTGATTCTAAAGTGTCTCAAAGGTTTTCAGCAGAAGTTGTGAACACCGCTTGCTATACTCAGAACAGATCGATGATATGTAAAATTTTTTTGAAAACTCCATATGAGATCTGGAATGACAAACAACCAAATGCATCTTACTTAAAAATCTTTGGATGTAAATGTTACATTCACAACAACGGTAAAAATCATCTTACTGCATTTGAAGCAAAGTCAGATAAGGGCATATTTCTTGGATATTCCTCAATCAGTAAAGCTTATAGAGTTTTTAACAAGAGAACTTTGAATGTTGAAGAATCCATCCATGTTATATTTGATGAAGATATGTCAACTGAAATCTCAACTAATGCCGATCAAATCTCAGATCTATTTTACAAAGTACAAATGGAAGATGATAGTGAAGATGACTCCTCATCGATCATCAGAACATTTCAAAATCCAGAACCTGAACTAATAGAACTAGAAATTGAGAGGGTTCAAACTAAACAACCAGTTGATATTCAACCATATAATCAAGTCGAGGAAGGTGAAGAACACCAACATAAAGCTCAAGAGAGTCATTTACACAATGAGAATACAGAGTTTGGCCAAGAAAATATGAATAATTAGGCTCAGGAAAAAATATGAACAGTGAGAATCAATTTGGATCCAAGCTCAAATGGTCAAAGAATCATCCACTAAATTTGGTGATAGAAAATCCTTCAGCACCCTTAAGAACAAGAGGACAAATGATCAAAGAATTTTTTCATGCAGCCTTCATATATCAAATAGAGTATAAGAAAATTGAAGATGCACTGGGTGACAGTTGCTGGATAGAAGCTATGCAAGAAGAGCTAAATCAGTTTACTAAAAATTCAGTCTGGGATCTAGTACCAAGACCATCACACCAGACAGTCATAGGAACTCAATGGGTGTTTAGAAACAAGCTTAATGAAGATGGGACTGTCATCAGGAATAAAGCGAGATTAGTTGCTCAAGGGTATAGGCAAGAATAAAGAATCGACTATGATGAAACTTATTCACCAGTAACTAGAATAGAAGCAATAAGGATGTTCCTCGTTATGCATCATTTAAAGATTTAAAAGTGTATCAAATGGATGTCAAAAGCGCTTTCCTAAATGAAAAACTCCAAGAGGAAGTTTTTGTTGAACAACCACCTGGATTCATAAATCATCAGTTTCCAGATCATGTTTTCTATTTTAATAAAACTCTATATGGACTGAAATAGGTTCCTAGAGCTTGGTATGATAATTTAACCAAGTTTTTTACTGAACACGAATTTACTATAGGCACAGTTGATAAAACCTTATTTAAATTTACAAAAGGGGATCACACACTACTTGTTCAAATATATGTTGATTATATTATTTTTGGGTCAACTAACTCAATTTGTGCAATAGATTTTCTAAGTTAATGTAGGAAAAGTTCGAGATGAGCATGATAGATGAACTGAATTTATTTCTCGGTTTACAAGTTCGACAAATGGAGAATGAGATATTTATGAGCCAAACCAAGTACACCAAGAAATTAATCAAAAGTTTGGAATAGAAAACTGCACAAATGCCACTACTCCCATGAGTTCATCAATTAAGCTTGATAAAGATGAAGGGGCAATATTGATGAAACTTAAAATTTGTAATTATTTATATGTTAAAAAGTGTGTTTTAAAATTTAAGTTTAATTAAAATTATGAAGTTGTATTATTTTAGTGTTATGTGTTTATATGTTTTACTAAAATGTTGTATTTTACGGTTTGCGCAGGTTTGGTAAAAATAAAATTACTCAAGCTACAGAGGTCATAATGGAGTAATCTCAAAACCTGTAGAATCACAAAAGAGGCATCTTCAACTTTGTAGAAGACAAGAAATTCCAAAAACTTCATTAAGATGATCAAAATAATCAAACATCAAAATGGAGATAGATTTACTTTTACTATAACCAGCTTGGAGTAAAAATATCATAAGTATTTCATATTTTATCCAAAAGGGGTTAATGAGTTATCAAAACACATCTACAGACAAAGGGCTACGTGTTATATGTTTTGTGCAGAAGCAAAATCGGAAGTCTAAGGCATCAAACATGCCAATTAAAGTTGGGTCAATGTATTGACATTCAAGGAGACAAGCACCCACCAACTTTACTATTCCATATTTAATGAGTCTTGGACTCTTTCTCTCATTTAGCCTATAAATAGATGTGTTGTATAAAAGTTTGAGTGTGCAAGAGTGTAGAGAAGTCCTCATTTGTAAAATAAATATTTTGTGTGTGAGAATAAAAGTTTGAGTGTGCATATTTCTCAAGTTCAAGTATGAAATTTATTTTATCCTTACTCTTGAGTTTCATGTTCATGGCAAGCTAAATCTTTTTATGTCAAGGTGAAAAGGTTTCATTGTTGGTCAAATAAGATTGTTTATATTTTGTATATTCTTCTCTTTTTCTATTTCTATTTTGTTTTTCTAATTGATCCTTATTTGTAGGTATAATTTTGAAAGATTTGTTGTTATCTATTTACATCAAATGCTTGGTACCTTGAATGTGGTTACCTTGATTTGTTGTCAAATATGATACAATAAATACTACAATAATTATATACTATAAATATAAGTATATATTTATAATAAAGTCATATATATTATTTAGACGATAGCGTGACACTGTCGGTTGTTCTAAATAATATATTGTGATTTGAACTAACATTTACTTTCTCGCATCTAACTTTTACTTTATCGCAACTAACATTACTTTTCCGCAACTAACATTTACTTTCTCGCATATAACATTTATTTTATCGCAACTAACATTTACTTTATCGCATCTAACATA
The DNA here is from genome assembly GCF_033568475.1 of Henckelia pumila. Taxonomy (NCBI): domain Eukaryota; kingdom Viridiplantae; phylum Streptophyta; class Magnoliopsida; order Lamiales; family Gesneriaceae; genus Henckelia; species Henckelia pumila. The sequence goes on along the minus strand of NC_133123.1, from coordinate 200,502,248 downwards.
AAGTCATATATTTTATTTAGACGATAGCGTGGCTCTGCCGGTTGTTCTAAATGAAATATTGAGATTTGATCTAACATTTACTTTTATGTCAATTTATATTTATGCATTTATATATATATTATGAGTACCATGTATTAAATATCGGCTGATATTAATATAGTGGAAACTATATTATATGATATACTTGTTTAAATATTTAATTGTTCTTTTTATGTTTATATTTATTCATCTATATATATATTATGGGTGCCATGTATTAAATATCGGTTAATCTGATATTAATATAGTGGGAACTATATTATATGATATATTTGTTTAAATATTTCATTGTTCTTTTATGTTTATTCTTATTTTAGTTTCTTTTATTTATTTTTATTAAGCAATCTTAAATAAACCAACAATGAACCTTTGAAATCTTGACAATTTTATAATTTGTGTATTTGAAGTTTTTTAATAATATTTTCATCTATAATATATTATTGCTAAAATTAAACTTACAACATCCTCTCCATGGATCGATCTCGTACTCACGAGTATATTACTTGCAGACAACCTACACTTGGGTGAATTAGAATTTAAGTTGTAGCAAGTTTTTGGCGCCGTTGCCGGGGAGGTATAAATTAAGTTTAATTTTGTTATTATGTAAATAGTATGTTGTTTTTAATTGTATGATTGTTTGGAGTCGTAAACAAAGTGGTAGACTTGTTCGAGTAACTGAAAATATTTTAAACATGGACGATAATTCTAATAATCAAGATAATAATAATAATAATAATAATAATAATAATAATAATAATAATAATCATCAAGAACATGAACAACCAAGAACACTTAGGCACCATATGAATCCAATAAGAACTAGTACACCATCTTATTTAGTTTTTCCTCCTGATGCATCTAATTTCAATTTTAAGCCACAAGTCATTCAACTTTTATCAAATTTTCATGGCTTAGATTCTGAAAATCCATATTTGCATTTAAGAGAATTTGAGGAGGTTTGCAACACTTATAATGATCAAAATTGTAGCATGGATACGGTTCGATTAAGCTTTTCCCTTTTTCCTTAAAAGATAAAGCTAAAACATGATTGCAAAATTTGAGATCAAGTTCAATAAGATCATGGGAAGAAATGCAACAACAATTTCTAAAAAAGTTTTTTCCTTCCTATAGAACAAACTCTTTTAAAAGACAAATTACAACTTTTTCCAAAAACAAGGGGAAACATTTTATCAATGTTGGGATAGATATAAAGAGTTACTTAATACATGCCCACATCATGGTTTTGAAATATGGAGGATAGTTTCTCACTTTTATGAAGGTTTAATACCTTAAGATAGGAAAATGATAGAATTCATGTGTAATGAAACTTTTGAAGATAAAAACCCAAATGAAGCTATAGAATATTTGGAGTCATTAGCAGAAAATGCTCAAAATTGGGATAATATAGGCTCAATTGAACCACCAAGTAAAACCAATAATTCAACAAATGGGGGTGGTATTTATCATCTTAAAGATGATGTAGATGTTCAAGCTAAACTTGCATCTTTAGCAAAAAAAATCGAGTCATTAGAAATAAAAAAGAGTGATCAATTAAAAAGTGTTCAAGAAATTGTTTGTCATATATGTGACACACATGATCATCTTACAAAAAATTGTCCTACTTTGCCTTCATTTAAAGAATGTCTCCATGAACAAGCCAATTATGTTAACAATTTTAAAAAACCAACATTAGATCCTTTTTCACAAACATATAGTCCTGGTTGGAGAAATCATCCCAATTTTAGTTGGAGGAACGATAATAATGCACAACCTTCACAACAACCTTTTCAAAATAACCAAAATCATCAAGGTTATGCTCCTTATATCCCACCTCCAAGAAAACATTTTGAAGATGAAATTCATGCATACATTCAAAAGCAAGAGTCTATCAATATTCAAAACATTCAATCTATGAATGATTTGAAAGAAACTCTTGCAAAATTTGCATCTGCACTAAATATTCATGAAAAAGGAAAATTTTCATCTCAACCACAACCTAATCCTAAAAATCAAGATAAATTTGATCAAGTAAAATCTGTTATTACTCTTAGAAGTGGTAAAATAGTTAATGATCCATATAGTGATGAAAACAAAGATCAATTAAACTCAAAGAGTAAGGATTCAAATCCTGATACTTTTGAGAAAGATGATGCTTTGAGTCCTAAAAATAAGAAAATTGATGATAAAATAAATAAACATGTTCCTTTTCCTCATGCATTAGTAAATAATAAAAAACAAAAAAATGATTCTGATATTTATGAAGTTTTTAAACAAGTAAAAATAAATATTCCATTAAACAAGTGCCTTCTTATGCAAAGTTTTTAAAAGATTTATGTACTGTGAAAAGACAATTGCATGTAAAGAAGAAAGCATTCTTAACGGAGCAAGTAAGTTCTATTATTCAAAATAATTCTACCTTGAAATATAAAGATCCTGTTGTCCAACAATTTCATGTATTATTCGAAAAAATAAAATTAAAAAAGCTTTGTTAGATTTGGGAGCAAGTGTGAATTTACTTCCTTATTCAGTTTATGAAAAACTTAAGTTGGGAGATTTAAAGCCTACATCTGTCACTCTTTTACTAGCCGATAGGTCAATCAAAATACCTAGAGGTATCGTAGAAGATGTGTTAGTTCAAGTCGATAAATTCATATATCCTGTTGATTTTATTGTTTTGGATACACAACCAATAGAAGTGCATAATGAAATTCCAATAATATTGGGACGTCCATTTATCGCAACTTCAAATGCTTTAATAAATTGTCGAAATGGAATAATGAAATTATCTTTTGGAAACATGACTTTGGAACTTAATGTGTTCAATTTGTGTAAACAACCAAGTATTAATGAAGATGAAGATGATAATGCAATAGAACTATCGTGGAAGAATGTCAACAAGATAACTTAAATCAACAATCTGATGTTTGTTTAGTGGAAAATTTTGATTCGGAAAATATTTTTGAATCAAAATTATTTGAAAAAGACAATCAACTTGAAGAAGATAATGTAGTAGCCGATCAGTTATCAAGAATAATTTCTGAATCATCTCAAAATGAAATACCAATAAATGAAAATTTTCCGGATGATCAACTATTTTATGCTACTACTATGCCTTGGTCTGCTAATATTGTAAATTTTCTTGTAACAAAGAAAATGTCTTCTCATTGGAGTTCACAAGATAAAAATAAATTATTCAAAAAGTTAAAAAAAAATTATTGGGGTGATCCTTATTTGTTTAAGTATTGTCCTGATCAAATTTTTCGACGATGCATACCCGACAATGAGGCAAGTAGTGTCATTAAATTTCTTCATTATGAGGTATGTGGAGATCAATTGTTGTCAAAGAAAACAGCTAAAAATGCAAAAATTTATAAAGATAAAACAAAAGCCTTTTATGATAAAAATATTATGAGAAAATCTTTTGAAAACAGGCAAAAAGTTTTACTTTATAATTCTCGCTTGCATTTGTTTCCAGAAAAACTTAGATCACAATGGTGTGGACCATTTATTGTTAAAAATGTTTATCCTCATGGTGCTGTTGATGTTGAAAATTTTAAAAATAATAATGTATTTAAAGTTAATGGGCAAAGACTTAAACCAATTTTAGAAAATAAAATTCTTGATGATGAATTTATGCCTTTATATGATCCAACTTAATTGTTATTAATATTTTCATTTTATTTTTGCAAAAATTAGGTCACTTCCCGGTTAAGTGGCGGATAACGGTACTCCGCGGCTCTTACAGTCAGTTAAATTGGTTTCCCACAATAACTGATCCAAAAAAAAAAAATTGTTTATTTTCAAAATGGAAGAAGCTATCAAAGTCCTAGTCGATTGAGCCGTCCGTTAATAGGGATAAGGATCGCTCGAGATTGAGACTAGCATTTGCGATGCCGAGTACCACGTTTCATTGGTATGAAACATAGAGATGTTCAAAGCATGCAAATGGATATTCATACGATGAATGATCGAACTACCCTATCCGGACTTTCCAAGTGGTTATCACTTATCGAGTGGATGAAGTCCGCGGTTTTGGTTGTACACCATTAGTCCTTACTACTTGAAACATCATTGAGACTCTATATGCTAGTACTGTACTTTGACTTGTTTACCGACTCTATTGGGGTCATCAGGTGTCGGGATTGGGTATAGTTACGACACATATAGGATTCGATGCTTTGTTGTCAAGGATTCACCACATACTTGCTAGTGTGGATATCCTATGCAATCTGTGGAGATATTAGTGTGACGAATCTCTGGCCAGAGTACATGATGTGTTTTAAGAAATGGTTTCTTAGTAGCACATGCGATGTCACTATTTGATCTTCAAGATGTATTGCATAGTTATCGAATCTCGAACAACTCTCGATTTACCAATGGTTGTTGATTCGATCGGGATATATGGATGAAGGGACCGTACTGTACGCTAACCAAAATCTATTGGTTCTTGCAGGCACTATCAGTGATACCTAGGGAATCATGGGGCGATGTTGCTAGGCGCTCTTACCATGATTCGATGGGCAAGTCGGAAATTGTTGTTCCGAGTCACAAGGAGTTGTGAGCCCACGGCTAGCTGTATCCCTGAACCATTGAGGGTCACACAAGTAATGGATTTTTAATCCCCGTTGAGATAGATAAATTTAAAGAGTTAAATTTAATGAACAAAGAAGTAGGACTTCTTATATCAGAGTAGAGGAGTAAGATTTCCTAAAATGACATAGGGATGGGCATTTTTGGAAATCACTGAATTCGGATTCAGAAAATTTATCTTGACTTTAAAAGGTGCAGAAATGGTTTCTGTGCACATTGGTGAAATTGGTTCATCAATCGGAGTCATGATGAATTTTATATTAATTTCTGAACATGCGGGCTTTGCTTGTCGGGCTTGAACTTATGACTAATGGGCCCTAAGCTGTTAGCAGCCCACATTATAAATAAGTTATTGCAGTACAGAAATTACACAACAGAGGCATAATTTTCGAAATTCACTAGGGTTTTTGAGACCTAGTGGCCGCCGCCCCCTCTTCCCTCTTTGCTCGAAAAATTTCAGCCTGTGAATTTTGAATTTGCAGTCTGGTTTAACGGATCAAATTCGTTAATTCTCTTCGTAGAAACTTCTGATAGATTTTCTAGTGCAATCTATCAGAGGGATTAAACTTCTGTTCGTGGACCTGATTAAAGAATTATTCGTCCATCAGTTCCTGGGATATACAACAAGAGCAGAGTAATCTGTTGGTGTCCATAATCTCGTTTCGAGATTCAAGGTAAAAATTTATAATTGTTATTTAATTTTTACACGCACAATTTAATCGTAAAGTTTTGATACCCATGATATGGAATTGTTCCATATAAAATTTTTAAACTTCCGCTGCACCGGGTATCAATTCTGATTGATCTGATCACCGTTTTCCAACATTAGTATCAAAGCCAGGTTGCTCAGATCAAGCGATTAAATTAATCAATTGTACAAAAATTTTTTAAGCCTCGGTTTTTGAAACAAAATAAAAATTTAAAATTTTTGACGGGCAAAACACGGGCAGCGCACGACGCTGCCCAAGGGGCAGCGACGGGCTGCCCGGGATCATCCCGGGCGGCCCAAAAATATTTATTTTTATTTTTTAAATAAAATTTTAATATGTTAAAATTCTAATTTTGGTCCGATCGAAAATTGTTTTTGATTGGTCCACGAGGCGTCGGATCGAATTGTTCGAGTCCGAAAATTTTAAAATTGATTTTTGGATAAATTTGAATTTTTGGAAAATTTATAGATTTTATCCGTTAAATCAGATTTTATGAAATTAATTATTTTTGGTACAATTGATGATAAGATATGATCTTATGGAAATATTGAGTAAAATATGATTTTATGTATAAAATTGGATTTTATATGTAAAATATGATTTTATTTGATAAAAAGATAAAATATGATTTTGTATGTAAAATAAGATTTTATATATGGAATATGATTTTATCCTTTTAAATTTAATTGCCATTGCATGTTATCCAATAAATTAATTTTGAATTAAATATTATTGGATAAGGATGATCGATTGCCATGACCAATTTTGTAGGTGTATGTTAGGGAATTTACATTTGTTTTTATTGTTGTTGGATTTATTAATGGGCCTGGTTTATGGCCCAATATGAATTGTCATATGTAATAAAAGTGGGCTTGGTTTATGGCCCGTTCCCACCCCTTAAAATGTATCCCCTACTTGTCATAGTTATTTATTGTAAATACATTATACTTAGTGGGAGATGAAGATTTGAAGACGGAGGTGGGCCCAGCAGACAATAAAGACTGAAGAAATGTAAATTGGAAGCACAATGTAATAGGATTGCATTGCATACCTGCATATTACCTAGGATTGGACTTAGACTCGTGATTGGCAACCACGGGTCGATTAGTAATGGAATCGATCATCCTAAAATATAATATATGATATTATCGTTGTATGCATGTTTAAGACTAAATTGTATGAATCCCGCAAGCATACAAATTTTAAATGATGAGACAAATTTTCAAAATTAAAATCCCTCATTTTAAATATGATTTAAAATTGATATCAAGATAAATAAAGGGAATTTAAATATTGTTTAAATGTTCCTACCTTCCATCAACGATCAATGTATGAGATGCTACCCGCGGATACGGTCCGGCTCATATTATTGGGGGGCCCGTTCGTCGGAAAGCTGTACATTGGATCGACACATGTTGTAAGTTGGGTGGAACTCCCATGGGATTTGCTCATATTATTGGGGATCCACATGGCGACCGTCCATCACAACTTAATATTGATGGGTCATCTTGACATGTCACAATAAACGGCGTCATATTATTGGGCCCTTATTGGACATGAGGTAAAAACATGGAGGTTGCTTTGGAAGCAATTGGGCTCTACCTTTTGAAAATTATGGTTGGCTGATATTATTCGGGACCATAGTTTGTCAATTGGACTCCATGTTCCCACTAAGGAAAACAGTTTCCCGTTTTCACTAGAGGGTAGTGAAATCGTTAAAATAGTGGGAGTGAGATTAATAAAATAAATTTCGCCTATTTTATGTCTTAGTAAATTAATTAAACAATCACTGATTATTGTTTGTTTCTTTTCAGTATTTCATTAAGATGAATTCGCGCAATCCACTATTCTCTATTCTCGAACAAAATAAACTGACTGGCGCAAACTATACGGAATGGTTCCGTAAGTTGAAGATTGTCTTGACCTCGGAGAAGATGCTCTACGTGTTAGAAAAATCTCCTCCGAAGGAAGCACCAGCTGATATAAGTCCAGAAGATTTGGCCAAACTTGATATATGGTGGGACCATGATATCAAGGCCAAATGCTATATGCAAGCTTCGATGTCTGATGAACTCCATAGGCGATTTCAGGATACCGTGAATGCTGCTGACATTCACGTACAACTCAAGGAACTTTTTGGGGCTCAATCGAGAGCTGAAAGGTTCGCTACTGTAAAATAGCTAATGACGTGTCGCATGCGTGAAGGGACTTCGGTCCGTGATCATGGGGTACGAGTGATTTGGCTCATTCAGAAGTTGGTAACGCTTGATTTGGTGTTGGAGCATGAACTCAATGTGGACTTATTATTTCTCTCTCTTCCTTCATCGTTTGACGGTTTTGTGGTGAATTTCAATATGACCAAGATAGAGGCCTCCCTTGAAGAGATGGTCAATATGCTTGTAACATATGAAGCCACTTTAAAGAAGGATAAACCAGTTCTCTTGGTGGGCTCCTCTTCTTTAGCTAAGAAGGGGCCAAGTACAAAGGGTAAAAAACGTTCTGCCCCACCCAAGAAAACCGGACCCGAGAAGAAGAACAAGAAAAAGGCTTCAAACATGGAAAAGTCCAAGGATGTTTGCCATCACTGTAAGAAACCCGGTCATTGGAAACGTAACTGCAAGGAATATCTAGAGCAGTTGCGAACTGCGAAGGGTATGTTCTATATTGAAATAAATGTTTCACTTAATACTACTTCTTGGGTATTGGATACCGGATGTGGATCTCATATTTGCAATGATTTGCAGGTGATGACAAGAAGTCGCAAGCTTAGAATGGGTGAGACCCAGCTGAGACTCGAAAATGGTTCTAGAGTTGAAGCCAAAGCTGTGGGAGACGTTTATTTAATTTTGAAAAATGATTTTAAGTTACTTTTGAGAGATGTTTTATTTGTTCCAGATTTGATTAAAAACATTATTTCTGTTTCTATGCTTGATAGAGATGGTTTTTCTTGCAATTTTGTGAATGGGATTTGCAATATTTACAAGAATTAATGTTTGATTGGAAATGGACAACTTGAAAACGATCTATATAACTTAAAATTAAAAGACGTTCCAATAAATTATGTTGATAAACCGGTAACAACGAACAAAAGGAAAATCGATAGTCAAAACCCGGCAAACCTTTGGCATGCTAGGCTAGGTCATATTTCCTCAAGGAGGATGAACAAGCTAGTGGGAGAGGGCATGTTTGATATGTCTGATATTAACTCTCTACCTACTTGTGAGTCCTGCCTGAAAGGAAAAATGACTAAATCTCCTTTTAAGGGGAAACCTGAGCGTAGTCAAAATCTGTTGGATTTGATCCATACAGATGTTTGTGGTCCATTTAGAATTGGTACTCAATTTGGCCACACCTACTTCATTACCTTTACTGATGATTATTCAAGGTATGGGTATTTATATTTAATGAAATATAAGTCTGAAGCATTTGAAAAGTTCAAATAATTCAAGGCTGAAGTAGAAAACAAGCTAGGTAAAAGTATTAAAGCACTTCGATCGGATCGAGGTGGAGAATACTTAAGTACCGAGTTTTTGGACTATCTGAAAGAGAATGGGATTCTCTCTCAGTGGACTCCTCCTATGACACCTCAGCTGAATGGTGTATCGGAGCGTCGTAATCGAACTTTGTTGGACATGGTTCGATCCATGATGAGCTTCACTGAGCTTCCATCTTCGTTTTGGGGCTACGCGCTTGAAACGGCGGTGTTGTTGTTGAACAACGTCCACACCAAAGCAGTGGATAAAACAACATACGAGTTATGGAATGGCAAAGCTCCTAAGTATTCGTACTTGAGGATTTGGGGATGTCCTGCTTGCGTGAAGCAGACAGTGGGAGATAAGTTGGATAGTCGATCCACCTTATGTTATTTTGTTGGGTATCCGAAGAATTCAATCGGATATTATTTCTATCATCCTACTGAAACAAAAGTGTTTGTTTCAAGGAATGCCACCTTCTTGGAGAAGGAGTTCTTATTGGATAAGAAAGGCGAGATGATGGAACTCGAAGAAATTCGAGAAGAACCCGAACTACAAAATAATGATCCCATACCTCAAGAATATTCAGAGGACACGCCTATACTTAGAAGATCCGAGAGGACTTCAAGACCTCCTACTAGATATGTTCTTCTTCTTGAAGGGGATCAAGATGAACCCGACGTTGGATGTGATCCAAGAAACTTCAAGGAAGCAATTTCTGATGCGGATTCAAATTTATGGCTTGAAACTATGCAGTCGGAAATAGATTCGATGCATACAAACCAAGTTTGGTCTTTAGTAGATCCTCCCGATGGAATTGTTCCAATAGGGTGTAAATGGATCTACAAGAGAAAGCTTGGGCCTGATGGTAAGGTATTGACCTACAAGGCACGATTGGTGGCGAAAGGTTATACTCAAAGACAAGGAGTTGACTATGATGAAACCTTTTCACCAGTTGCAATGTTCAAGTCCATAAGAATCCTTATTGCCATAGTTGCTTGGTATGACTATGAGATATGGCAAATGGATGTGAAGACTGCATTTCTTAATGGAAACATTAAGGAAGAGATCTATATGACGCAGCCTAAGGGATACACATCCATGGAAAGCGAGCATAAGGTATGCAAGCTTCAGAGATCAATCTATGGTCTCAAACAAGCATCAAGAAGTTGGAACCAGAAATTTGATGAAACAATAAAGGATTTTGGTTTCATCAAGAACCCGGAGGAACCGTGCGTGTACAAGAAAATAGTTAAGGATGCTGTGACATTCTTAGTACTTTATGTTGATGACATCCTACTCATTGGGAATGATGTAGGGATGTTGCAGTCAACAAAGATATGGTTATCAGGTAGATTCTCGATGAAGGATTTGGGTGAGGCATCCTATATTCTAGGGATACAGATCTATAGAGATAGATCTAAGAGAATGATAGGACTTACTCAAGCTACTTACATCGAAACCATATTGAAAAGGTTTTCAATGGATGGGTCCAAGAGAGAACATCTACCTATGTGTCATGGAGTTTCTCTATCCAAGTCCATGTGTCCCAAGACTGATGAAGAGATAGAGAAAATGACACATATACCATATGCGTCAGCCATAGGTAGTATCATGTATGGGATGATATCTACCAGACCGGATGTAGAATTTGCTCTAAGTGTCACGAGCAGATATCAAGCTAATCCCGGTCAAATGCATTGGAAAGCCGTGAAGGACATTCTTAAGTACTTACGAAGGACTAAGAATATGTTCATGGTATATGGAGGAAGAGAACTGAAATTGGAAGGCTATACCGACTCTAGCTTCCAAAGTGACGTGGATGACTCGAAGTCAACCTCTGGATTTGTGTTCATGCTGAATGGCGGTGCTGTCTCTTGGAAGAGTTCCAAGCAATACACCACAGCGGATTCCACCACTGAGGCAGAATACATTGCGGCATCAGCTGCTGCTAAAGAGGCCGTTTGGATGAGGAATTTCGTCCAAGAGTTGGGTGTCATTCCTGAAGTTGTTGGTCCAGTCCCGGTGTACTGTGACAACACGGGTGCCGTTGCTCAGGCAAAGGAACCAAGGTCTCATCAAAGATCCAAACACGTACTGAGGAAATACCACATCATCCGAGAGATCGTGGAAAGAGGAGACATCACTTTCGAGAGAGTGGCCTCTGCAAACAATATCGCTGATCCACTTACTAAGCCCTTGCCAGGACCATTATTTGACAAACATCGCGAAGCAATGGTTCTACGTAGTATGACTAGTTGGCTTTAGGGCAAGTGGGAGATTGAAAGAGTAGGTGCCCGGTGAGCCAACTTGTGGCTAAGGGCTTTGATGACTCTATGTATAAACAATCTTTTGTTTAATATAATTTACACTTTTATAATGGCGTTTACTTTATCTTTTATCATATTATTATGTTGTGACATACTATAAGATGTTTAGATGAAGACCTTGAATATACTATAGTGTATGTAAGATGTGGTGGCACATGGGGATGGCTATCATGAAACACATCTTATAGTCACTGTATATTCTAAACAGTTCCTAGTCGATTGAGCCGTCCGTTAATAGGGATAAGGATCGCTCGAGATTGAGACTAGCATTTGCGATGCCAAGTACCACGTTTCATTGGTATGGAACATAGAGATGTTCAAAGCATGCAAATGGATATTCATACGATGAATGGTCGAACTACCCTATCCGGACTTTCCAAGTGGTTATCACTTATTGAGTGGATGAAGTCCGCGGTTTTGGTTGTACACCATTAGTCCTTACTACTTGAAACATCATTGAGACTCTATATGCTAGTACTGTACTTTGACTCGTTTACCAACTCTATTGGGGTCATCAGGTTTTGGGATTGGGTACAGTTACGACACATATAGGAGTCGATGCTTTGTTGTCAAGGATTCACCACATACTTGCTAGTGTGGATATCCTATGCAATCTGAGGAGATATTAGTGTGACGAATCTCTGGCCAGAGTACATGATGTGTTTTAAGAAATGGTTTCTTAGTAGCACATGCGATGTCACTATTTGATCTTCAAGATGTATTGCATAGTTATCGAATCTCGAACAACTCTCGATTTACCAATGGTTGTTGATTCGATCGGGATATATGGATGAAGGGACCGTACTGTACGCTAACCAAAATCTATTGGTTCTTGCATGCACTATCAGTGATACCTAGGGAATCATGGGGCGATGTTGTTAGGCGCTCTTACCATGATTCGATGGGCAAGTCGGAAATTGTAGTTCCGAGTCACAAGGAGTTGTGAGCCCACGGCTAGCTGTATCCCTGAACCATTGAGGGTCACACAAGTAATGGATTTTTAATCCCAGTTGAGATAGTTAAATTTAAAGAGTTAAATTTAATGAACAAAGAAGTAGGACTTCTTATATCAGAGTAGAGGAGTAAGATTTCCTAAAATGACATAGGGATGGGCATTTTTGGAAATCACTGAATTCGGATTCAGAAAATTTATCTTGACTTTAAAAGGTGCAGAAATGGTTTCTGTGCACATTGGTGAAATTGGTTCATCAATCGGAGTCATGATGAATTTTATATTAATTTCTGAACATGCGGGCTTTGCTTGTCGGGCTTGAACTTATGACTAATGGGCCCTAAGCTGTTAGCAGCCCACATTATAAATAAGTTATTGCAGTACAGATATATTACACAACAGAGGCATAATTTTCGAAATTCACTAGGGTTTTTGAGACCTAGTGGCCGCCGCCCCCTCTTCCCTCTCTGCTCGAAAAATTCCAGCCTGTGAATTTTGAATTTGCAGTCTGGTTTAACGGATCAAATTCGTTAATTCTCTTCGTAGAAACTTCTGATAGATTTTTTAGTGCAATCTATCAGAGGGATTAAACTTCTGTTCGTGGACCTGATTGAAGAATTGTTCGTCCATCAGTTCCTGGGATATACAACAAGAGCAGAGTAATCTGTTGGTGTCCATAATCTCGTTTCGAGATTCAAGGTAAAAATTTATAATTGTTATTTAATTTTTACACGCACAATTTAATCGTAAAGTTTTGATACCCATGATATGGAATTGTTCCATATAAAATTTTTAAACTTCCGCTGCACCGGGTATCAATTCTGATTGATCTGATCACCGTTTTCCAACAGTTTATTTATTCTTCTTTTTATCAATTTAATAGAAAATATATAATTGATGGGATATAAGTTATAAATAATATATAATTGTGTATTTTCAAATAACATATTTTCTAAAACTTTTATGAGCATATAATTAAAGTGATATTGATTGAATGAATAATAACATGTATAATTGAGGGAATTAATTTGTAAAAGTGCAATATTTACTCACATAAATTTTGTGAGTGAGGGGTGAGAATTGAGAAAACAACTTATAAGCTTTTATTGATTATTAAGAAATGGTTGATTACTATATTAAACCCATTTTGAAAAAAAAAATGAAAAATGAAAATTGGCTGCAAAGTTGTTTGAAGTTTGATTGTAAAGATGTAGAGTATTAATATCTCTATTATAATTATTAATGTAATAGATTTACCTCATAAAAAATAAAAAAAATAAATAAACTTTGAAAAAAAAAATGTTACATTTTCAAAGTTTATTGGAGGTATTTGATTATGTAAAAACAATTTTGCAGCCAAGCAAAAAAAAAACAAAAAAAAAAAAAATGGGTTTATTCTTTGTAAATCATCCTTTCTTATTTTCAATATTAGGTTATTTGATTGTCTGCTTTACTAGCCATTTTCAAAGAGTGTATAATTTTCTTCCAACTCCATGAGTGAAAAACAGATATATATGAAATACTTTAACCCGAGAGAATATGGAATTGAGACTTTTACATTAATATTCCTGATGATATACATGTTATTAAAATGATTTCTATTATCCTTTTAATTATATTATTCTCAAAGTTTTTAGAAAATATTTATGTAAAAAAAAAAATTATATATATTTAATATTTTGATATTGTGTGAAATATATATGTATACCCCATCCAATTATATATTAATATATTAGTTGATATCAAGATTTATAAATAAACATATGATATTCTTAGAAGTATGTTTTAAAATTTCAAAGTTTGCAAATTTGAATATATATATATTAAGGAATAAAAATCTTACTTGTGATTTTATGAAATTTTATTACTAAGGGACTAGTAATTAGCCGGTTTGGGGGTGTGATGAAACTTAAAATTTGTAATTATTTATATGTTAAAAAGTGTGTTTTAAAATTTAAGTTTAATTAAAATTATGAAGTGTATTATTTTAGTGTTATGTGTTTATATGTTTTACTAAAATGTTGTATTTTACGGTTTGCGCAGGTTTGGTAAAAATAAAATTACTCAAGCTACAGAGGTCATAATGGAGTAATTTCAAAACTTGTAAAATCACAAAAGAGGCATCTTCAACTTTGTAGAATACAAGAAATTCCAAAAACTTCATTAAGATGATCAAAATAATCAAACATTAAAATGGAGACAGATTTACTTTTACTATGACCAGCTTGGAGTAAAAATATCATAAGTATTTCATATTTTATCCAAAAGGGGTGAATGAATTTTCAAAACACATCTACAGACAAAGGGCTACGTGTTATATGTTTTGTGCAGAAGCAAAATCGGAAGTCTAAGGCATCAAACATGCCAATTAAAGTTGGGTCAATGTATTGACATTCAAGGAGACAAGCACCCACCAACTTTACTATTCCATATTTAATGAGTCTTGGACTCTTTCTCTCATTTAGCCTATAAATAGATGTGTTGTATAAAAGTTTGAGTGTGCAAGAGTGTAGAGAAGTCCTCATTTGTAAAATAAATATTGTGTGTGTGAGAATAAAAGTTTGAGTGTGCATATTTCTCAAGTTCAAGTATGAAATTTATTTTATCCTTACTCTTGAGTTTCATGTTCATGGCAAGCTAAATCTTTTTATGTCAAGATGAAAAGGTTTCATTGTTGGTCAAGTAATATTGTTTATATTTTGTATATTCTTCTCTTTTTCTATTTCTATTTTGTTTTTCTAATTGATCCTTATTTGTAGGTATAATTTTGGATGATTTGTTGTTATCTATTTACATCAAATGCTTGGTACCTTGAATGTGGTTACCTTGATTTGTTGTCAAATATGATACAATAAATACTACAATAATTATATACTATAAATATAAGTATCTATTTATAATAAAGTCATATATATTATTTAGATGATAGCGTGACACTGTCGGTTGTTCTAAATAATATATTGTGATTTGAACTAACATTTACTTTCTCGCATCTAACTTTTACTTTATCGCAACTAACATTTACTTTTCCGCAACTAACATTTACTTTCTCGCATATAACATTTATTTTATCGCAACTAACATTTACTTTATTGCATCTAACATAAAGTCATATATTTTATTTAGACGATAGCGTGGCTCTGCCGGTTGTTCTAAATGAAATATTGTGATTTGATCTAACATTTACTTTTATGTCAATTTATATTTATGCATTTATATATATATTATGGGTACCATGTATTAAATATCGGCTGATATTAATATAGTGGAAACTATATTATATGATATACTTGTTTAAATATTTAATTGTTCTTTTTATGTTTATATTTATTCATCTATATATATATTATGGGTACCATGTATTAAATATCGGTTAATCTGATATTAATATAGTGGGAACTATATTATATGATATACTTGTTTAAATATTTCATTGTTCTTTTATGTTTATTCTTATTTTAGTTTCTTTTATTTAATTTTATTAAGCAATCTTAAATAAACCAACAATGAACCTTTGAAGCCTTGAAAATTTTATAATTTGTGTATTTGAAGTTTTATAATAATATTTTCATCTATAATATATTATTGCTAAAATTAAACTTACAACATCCTCTCCGTGGATCGATCTCGTACTCACGAGTATATTACTTGCAGACAACCTACACTTGGGTGAATTAGAATTTAAGTTGTAGCAAATATCAGTAGATGCAACAATGTATCGAGGTCTAATAGGGTCATTACTTGTAATATCCCGGTCCCATTTTATAAGATTAAGTTGCTACTCATGTTTAGATTTAATAAAGCATGATTAAGAAATTTTAATAAGATCTAACAAACCAAGTAATTGAGTCCAGAATGCCTGAAAAATACTTACTGGACTTATTTGGGCTCGGGCGGTTTGGAGGATCCGAACCCATAGGACTTCAGAAGCTTTGTTTTGGTTCGGAAGGTGGTGATATCGGACGATCCGATCTTGGGATCGGATGGTACTAACTCCCCAAGACAGTTTTCAAAAGGATTTTTACAGGTGTTTTGGTCGAGTAGGATCAGACGATCCGAAAAGAGGATCGGACCGTCCGAACTTGGCCTGCATGTGTAGTGGCCCGAAACCAAATAAAAAGATTAAGGAACTAATCGTAATTACTTGAGTTGAGTTTGGAGGCTCTGTTGTCAAGTTCGGATGGTCCGAAGGTTGGTTCGGACGCTCCGATCGTGCTGCCGACAGCTGTCATGGATGACGTCATTGTGCTGACGTAAGCAATGACGTATTATCGGGTTCGGACGAATCGAAGCTGAGATCGGACGATCCGATCGTGTTCGGAGGGCCCAAAGCCAGTTCGGACGGCCCGAACTCCGTCTACAAATAGGAGGGCCGAGATTCATTTTCAGATGCACCATTCACCTCTTCTCTCTTGATTCCTCGATCTTTCAGCTTAGATCTAGGGCATTCTAGGCGTCCCGTTGGGAATCCGGAAGTGGGTTAGCAGTTCAGGCATTCTAGCGAATCTGTGGCCTAGTTTCGAGGCAATCGATAGCAAAGGGCTAACGACGGACGAAGGTATATCTTTTGCTTCCTATAAATATTTAGGAGTATGCAATAGCTTAGTTAAGGCTTTTAGAGCACTATAATGATAGTAGTATCATTTGGCAGTGTAGTGCGGACTATAGGCGTGGACTTAGAGCTGGTTTATCTTTCCTAGCATTTGAGGTACGAAATTACTGTTCGAGATATCCTGACTGAGTATGCATGTATTATGTGACTGCATGATTTATATGCCATGATTTTATGTTGCATACATTTGCATCTTGCTGCTATCTCTTTTGAGATGTCTGTTAGTAGGGTTGTACCCTATCCTGTTAGTGGTTGGACTTCCATCGATTTGGGTCCGGCATATTCACTAGTATCTCGATATGTGAGCCACCTCCTGAAGCAACGGCACAACGTGCTACATACCCGGGCCCGGTGTGTCTCTGTTATATGTTTCTTGACCTCTAGTCAGTAGGCGGTTCACTTGCATTCATGTGTACTCATACTCTCGTGCTGAGCGTTTTATGCTCACGTCTCGTACTCTCTGTGTTTCTGGACACCCTATTCCATGGGGCAGGTTTGCGATTGGACGAGGCGGGTGGATCCAAGAGGGGCTAGGCAGTGGTTGGCCAGCTGGAGCTTCGTCTAGGTTTTTATTCTGTTGTATTGGGTTGATACAGCTATTCGATCTGGTTGTATAATATTTGGGTATTTACAGATTCCTTTCCTTGGGATTGTATAATGTTTATGGTTTCCGCAGTTTAATTATGATTACTGTTTTGATTAAGTTAATTGCATGCCTAAGTTCTGTTTAGTAGCTGATCTCGGTAAGGGTCACTACATTTATGGTATCAGAGCATGCATAGTATTCTTGGGATTTGGATTTTTCATAAGATGACCACGAGGTTAATTTTGTAGATGGCGAACTACGATGACCAAAGTAACTATAGTAGTGGAGGTGGATGCTGGGGAGATGATGATCGCGAGCGTTGTCGGGAACGTCATCATCGTCTTCGTGATGAGGATCATTTCAGCATACGACGATTCTTACAGATGGGCCCTAAGCCCTTGGTTGGAGGTGAGTCTCCGGAGGATGCGGAGAACTGGCTGGACCGCATGGAGATGACCTTTCAGACGTTGCACTGCATCGAGGAGTAGAAGATGGAGACACTTGGCTATCTTCTGGATGGACGTGCCCGCAGGTGGTGGAGGTTTACTTCTATACCCTTTGTTATGGCGAGAGGAGTGGCCACCTGGGCTGAGTTCCGCACAGCTTTTCAGAAGCTGTATTTTCCTCCTGCACTCCGTCAGACAAAGGCAGGTGAGTTACTGAGCTTGCGGCAGGGAGCTTTGTCTATCAAGGATTATCAGCAGAGATTCTTCGATCTGTTGTCTTATTGCTCGGAGATTGCTGACAGCTCTGAGATGAAGTATAATATGTTCCTTCAGGGCCTTAACCCTGAGATCCATGACCGTGTGGCGGTCGGTGACGACATGTCCTACGAGGGTTTGGTGAGCCGTTTTCACCAGGCAGAGGACAACATTCGACGAAACAGGTCATTTTATCAGTCGAGGCCGGCGAGTTCTTTGGGTCCCCGTGCCCAGTATTTCAAGAAGTTCGGATCTACTTCTTCTTCCTCTGGTTCCACTGGTGTTGTTTGTTTCGGGAAGAAGGAGAAGTGTGATCACTGTGGGAAGAACCATCCGACCGACCGATGCCGCAAAGCTTCAGGGGCTTGTTTCCGATGTGGAGAGGTTGGTCATCTTTGGAGGGATTGTCCATTATCTGGGGGAGGCGGTTCTGGTTCAGGATCTAGTTCTCAGGCCACCTTTCAGCAGAGGTTGCAAGGATAGTCTGCTGGGAGTTCTCATTTGAGGCCGCGGGCTTCTGTCCAGGTGTTTGCCTTGAGGCACGACTAGGCAGTGGAGGAGAATAAGAAGGTCATCGCAGGTACTTTTTTGTTATATGGTATACCTGCTCTTGTACTTATTGACACTGGTGCATCTCATTCCTTCATTTCTGCACGTTTTGTTAAGAGGCATAAACTACCATGTATTGCACTAGACGTAGTAGTATCTGTTTCTACTCTAACGGGTCAGTCTGCTTTAGCTAAGCTTCTAGTGATGGGTTGCCCTTTAGAGTTCGAAGGGAACATTCTGATATCGAATCTCATGGTTCTTGCGATGGATGATTTTGATTGTATTCTTGGAATAGACATGTTGACTACCTATCGAGCTTCAGTGGACTACTATCAGAGATTAGTACGCTTTCATCCGGAAGGGAGTGATAGCTGGTTTTTCTATGGTGAGGGAGCGCGACCCCCGATGCCTTTGGTATCATATTTGAGAGCCTGTCGAGCTCTAGAGTCTGGCGGGGAAGGCTATCTTATCTGTGCAGTTGATTTGTCTGCTGAGAGCATTGGGATAGAGAGTATTCCGGTTGTGGATGAATTTCTAGATGTTTTTCCTTATGAAATTCCTGGTTTTCCTCCTGTTAGGGAAGTCGAGTTTGGCATAGAGTTGATGCCTGGTACTTCTCCTATTTCTCGAGCACCGTATTGTCTGGCTCCATCAGAGATGCGAGAGTTGAAGAATTAGTTACAGGATCTCTTGAACAAGGGGTACATTCATCCTAGTGTATCTCCTTGGGGAGCTCCTGTTCTCTTTGTGAAGAAGAAAGATAGATCTATGCGGTTGTGCATTGACTATCGACAGCTGAACCGAGTTACTGTGAAGAAAAAGTATCCTTTGCCTCGTATTGATAACTTGTTTGATCAGCTGCAGGGTACTTCAATTTACTCCAAGATTGACTTGAGGTCTGGGTATCATCAGATGAGAGTCCGAGATCAGGACGTAGCCAAGACTGCATTCCGTACTAGCTATGGGAATTACGAGTTTCTAGTGATGCCATTCGGATTGACAAATGCACCGGCTATATTTATGGATCTAATGAACCGTGTTTTCAGGGAGTATTTGGACAAGTTTGTCGTGGTTTTCATTGACGACATTCTAGTGTATTTGCGTAATGCGGAAGAGCATGTTTCTCACTTGCGGTTGGTACTGCAGACTCTTCGGGATGAGCGATTGTACGCCAAACTAAGCAAGTGTAAATTCTGGATGGATCGAGTGGTCTTTCTTGGTCATATTATATCCAGGGAGGGAATTTCTGTTGATCCGAGCAAGATTGAGGCTGTGCTTAATTGGTCACGCCCGACGACGGTAGCTGAGATCCGTAGTTTTCTGGGTCTAGCGGGATATTATTGTCGCTTCATTCTGAACTTCTCTCAGCTAGCTCGACCATTGACACAACTTACCCGCAAGGCTGTTGATTTCGAGTGGTCCTCCGAGTGCGAGGAGAACTTTTGTGAGCTTTGACGGCGTTTGACTTCTGCGCCGATGTTGGCTTTACCATCAGGATCTGGAAGGTATGTGGTTTACACGGATGCTTCTCTTCAGTGGTTAGGTTGTTAACTGACTCAGAATGGGCATGTGATAGCATACGCTTCTAGACAGTTGAAGTTGCACGAGGATAATTATCCAGTTCATGATTTGGAGTTGGCAGCGATTGGGTTCGCTTTGAAGATCTGGCGTCATTATCTGTATGGCGAGAAATTTGAGATCTTCACCGACCACAAGAGTCTCAAGTATTTGTTCACTCAGGCGGAGTTGAACATGAGGCAAAGGCGTTGGATGGATTTTCTTAAGGACTATGATTGCGAGATTAAGTACCATCCGGGAGCTGCTAATCTCATTGCTGATGCCTTGAGTCGCAAGGTGCGACTATGCGCACTTCAGACTTGTTCAATGTCTAGTGCGATTGAAGATTTTTGTTCTTCAGGGTATACCTTCAAGAATAAGAAAGGTAAGCAGAGTATCCAGATGTTTGCGATATTATCTGAGCCAGCTTTGTATTCGTGGATTCGAGATGCTCAAATGTCTGATCCGAAGACCCATCGTTTGGCTCGTCTAGCCAATGAGGGTAGCACGTCTGGATTTCACTATCAGTCAGATGGCTTTCTGTGTTTTTTTGGTAGGCTTGTGATTCCATAAGATGTAGAGTTGTGAGAGGAGATTTTGCCTTAGGCACATCGCACTAAGTTGAGCATTCATCCGGGGAGCAACAAGATGTACAAGGATCTACGTACTCGATTTTGGTGGAAGGGAATGAAACACAGTGTTTATCAGTTTGTTTTGAGATGTTTGGTGTGTCAGAAGGTCAAGGAAGAACACCGACGACCTGGAGGTTTGCTTCACAGTCTGCCTATTCCTGAGTGGAAATGAGAGTTTATCACGATGGATTTTGTGACCCATTTGCCGGTATCTTCGAGGAACTATGATGCTATCTGGGTTGTGGTGGACCGACTCACCAAGTCAGCTCATTTCATTTCCTATAGCCAAGAGTACAATGTGGATCGTATGGCTCGGTTGTACATTCAGGAGATCGTTCGACTTCATGTAGTGCCTGTGAGCATTATCAGCGATCGAGACCTCAGGTTTACTTCTAGGTTCTGGGGGAGTGTTCAGCGTGTGATGGGCACTACTCTCAGTTTGATTACTGTCTATCATCCAGAGACAGATGGTCAGTCAGAGCGCACTATCCGTACTTTTGAGGATATGCTTCGAGCGTGCATTATGGATTTTGGTTCAGCCTGGCAGGATCATTAGCCTTTGATCGAGTTCGCGTACAACAACAGCTATCATACTATCATTGGGATGACACCTTTTGAGGCGTTGTACGGATGAAGTTTTCTTACTCCACTCTTTTGGGAAGAAGTGGGGGAGATACAGGCTGAAGGACCGGAGTTAATCCAGCAGACAGCGGATGTTGTTGATCAGATCAAGAAACAGATTAAAACTGCACAAGATCGTCAGGCCAGCTATTCTAATACCAAGCATAGACCTTTGCAGTTCGATGTCGGGGAGAAAGTGTTTCTGAGAGTGTCACCTTTCCGCAGGATTCTCAGATTTGGCCTTAAGGTCAAGTTGTCTCCCAGATATATCGGTCCGTTTGAGATCTTGGAGAGCATTGGCGATTTGGCTTATCGGCTAGCCTTGCCACCGTATTTTTCCAGTATTCATGAAGTTTTCCACGTATCTCTGTTGCGACGGTATGTGGCGGATGAGTCTCATATTCTGCAGCCGTCTGAAGTTCAGGTGGACAAGGATTTGACTTATGTTGAGAGACCTATTCGTATCCTGGATCATAAGGATAAGGTCTTGCGGAATAAAGTCATTCCTATGGTTTTAGTTCAGTGGCAGCGTCGAGGCACTGAGGAAGCTACTTGGGAGCTTGAGAGCAGGATGCATTCAGACCATCCTGAGTTGTTTTGATTTTAGTTTTGAGTTGTATTCAGTTGTAAAGTCTGTAATCGTTTTAGTGGAATAAAAGAATGTTTCTTCATGCTATTTTACATTCCGTACTTAATATCTGATTTGAGGACGAAATATCTTAAATGGGGGAGAATTTAGTGGCCCGAAACCAATTTAAGAGATTAAGGAACTAATCATAATTACTTGAGTTGAGTTCGGAGGCTCCGTTGTCAAGTTCGGACGGTCCGAAGTTCGAGTTCGGACAGTCCGAAGGTTGGTTCGGACGCTCCGATCGTGCTGCTGACAGCCTTCATGGATGACGTCATTGTGCTGACATAAGTAATGACATATTATCGGGTTCGAATGACCCGAAGCTGAGATCGGATGATCCGATCGTGTTCGGAGAGCCCTAAGCCAGTTCGGACGGCCCGAACTCCGTCTATAAATAGGAGGGCCGAGATTAATTTTTAGATGCACCATTCACCAATTCTCTCTCGATTCCTCGGTCTTTCAGATTAGATCTAGGGCATTCTAGGCGTCCCGTTGGGAATCCGGAAGTGGCTTAGCAGTCCAGGCATTGTAGCGAAGCTGTGGCCTAGTTTTGAGGCAATCGACAGCAAAGGGCTAACGACGGACGAAGGTATAGCTTTTTCTTCCTATAAATATTTAGGAGTATGCAATAGCTTAGTTAAGGCTTTTAGAGCACTATAATGATAGTAGTATCATTTGGCATTGTAGTTCGGACTATAGGCGTGGACTTAGAGCTGGTTTAGCTTGCCTAGCATTTGAGGTACGAAAGTACTGTTCGAGATATCCTGACTGAGTATGCATGTATTATGTGACTGCATGATTTATATGCCATGATTTTATGCTGCATACATTTGCATCTTGCTGCTATCTCTTTTGAGATGTCTGTTAGTAGGGTTGTACCCTATCCTATTAGTGGTTGGACTTCCATCGATTTGTGTTCGGCATATCCACTAGTATCTCGATATGTGAGCCACCTCCTGAAGCGACGGCACAGCGTGCTACATACCAGGGCCCGATCTGTCTCTGTTATCTGTTTCTTGACCTCTAGTCAGTAGGCGGTTCACTTGCATTCATGTGTACTCATACTCTCATGCTGAGCATTTTATGCTCACATCTCGTACTCTCTGTGTTTTTGGACACCCTATTCCATGGGGCAGGTTTGCGATTGGACGAGGCGGGTGGATCAAAGAGGGGCTAGGCACTGGTTGGCCAGCTAGAGCTTCGTCTAGGTTTTTATTCTGTTGTATTGGGTTGATACAGCTATTCGATCTGGTTGTATAATATTTGGGTATTTACAAATTTTTTTCCTTGGGATTGTATAATGTATATGGTTTCCGCAGTTTAATTTTGATTACTGTTTTGATTAAGTTAATTGCATGCCTAAGTTCTGTTTAGTAGGTGATCTCGGTAAGGGTCACTACAGTATGCAACGTGGACATCATGCAAGGATTGGACCGTTTGAAGAGGGGTTCGGACAATCCGAACTCGGCCTATAAATAGGGGTCCGAGGGCTCATTTTGATTTGCCAAAATTTCTCTCCTCTCCCGGTAATTTCTCTATTTTTAGGGCTACGGGACTTTTTCTTTAAGAGTTGGAGTTATTAGTATATTTTTTTAGCGGACAAAGTCCGCAGTAGAAGCCAGGCGTCGGAGCTCTGGCGAGGCATCCAGGGGTCGTAGCTTGGCTATGCCCAGGCTCTCGGGCATGCGTCATCAACATGCTAAAGATGGATGAAGGTATGGCTTTGGTTCTCTATAGTAAATAGGGAGTAAGGTATAGTTTAATTAAGGATTTTAGAGCCTAGTAGGTGATGTTTGGCATGCTAGGTAATGCATGGTTATTTATGTTGTAGTGCTGCATGGTAGGCTTGGATCTAGATGGGGGCTTCTAGGACCTGCCTTATAAAGGTACGGAAGTATTATTCGAGATATCCAGATTGAGTACGCATGTATTATGTGCTTGCAAGGATTATGTGATTGCATGTTTTATATGACTTTATATGTAGCATGTCACGACTGTATGTTGTATACATGAACATATTGAGCCTTTACCTTAGAGTTAACCTGTAGTAGGGCGCTCACCCTACGAGTTGTGGATGGTTGGATACGTAAGTCTTGTGTCAGGTTAGCGTGATGGTTGGACACTTGTACTAGTATCAGGTCACCATTATCCACTGGGTATATGAGCCACCTCCTGATGCGACGGCGCAGAGTGGTATATACCTTGGGCCCAGTCTATGAGCTTGTTTCTTGACCGGAGTGTCTTGGTACCCAGTTCAATTTCATACATGCACACATAACATTGTATACTCTTAATCTCATACTGAGCATGTTAGGCTCACTTTCGGTTATTTTCTGTTGGCTGGATGCCCTATTCCATGGGGAAGTTGCAGATAGTTTTCCCGGGGACAGGGAAATTAGGTGGTGACCAAGGCTGGATAGTAGGGTTGACCAATAAATTTTTTTTACCTGGTATTTGCCTTATTTTAATTCCGCAGTTACTCTGATTAAGATTATTTTATTGTTTAATTGCATGCTTAAGCTTTTGATTAGTAGGTGATCACGGAGCGGGTCACTAAATTTATGGTATCAGAGCATGCAATAAGATTTTATGGGATATAATATTGATTTTGAGTTATCCTTTGTAGGATTACAAGTTGGATTTGATAACGATAGCAGTATCAGGAATTGGAATAGCAAGATATCTATGCTTTTCCAAGGTCGTCATTGCCAAGGTTGGTAGCAGAGATTCATATTATGTGGATTCCAGTAGGATGGAGCTGGAAGAGAAGATCCAGTTTTCAACGCCAGGAAATTCTCAAGGTTGAACGGAATGTGTGACATATAGTCATCCATTCTGCATCGACCAAGGAAGCCACCTCGGAATACTCCCCACTAGTAGTTGGAGAGATTTACGGAAAAATATTGTCTCATCTACCAGATAAGGAACCCAACAATATTGGAAGGATCTAGTGGATTAGAAAGATTTAATATTTTAGATCTTGTGATGAAGAAGGACTGCTGACCTGAGTGGCAGACAGAAAACTTCATGTTCAAGCTCAGTATACGGAATGAAAGAATTCCACAAGAATTTAAACACTGTGTTTCAGTTGTAATAAGTTGAATCAGATTTATTAAAGATTTCAGTATTTGATGTGCTCAGTTAATTGTTGTAAATTTATATCTTTTAGTGTAATATTTTGATTAAGTTTTGTATTACATGGGATTGTAATAAGATTGTATTAGAACCTGGATTAGTGGTTCAAGCATTGTAATCTTTGAGATTATCTTGGTTTTATTGAATAAAGATTGATCATTTGTTCATGTATATTTGAGATTTTGCACTTTTAGGAGGAATAGTTCTAGATGTTTTACATATAATATTCTAGTAAACCAAGTGTTTTCCAGGGATGATGTGATTTCATCAGGGGGCATGAATGTTTGTTCTAGACGTATTTCCTTAGAGCAGTAAGCTGTTTTGACCTCTTTAGGTTGTTGCTTTGTGATGATGGATTTCATTAGGATGTCAGGATAAGTAATACCAAGAGCTGTGGATTGTGACAAGGACTAGACATGAGGAGGCGCGACCCTTAGTCGGTATTCCTCTGGAAGTTTTCATACTTCAAAGATTTTTTGGAAGCCTTTGTTCTCCAGGAACTATATAGGGAAGGCTACTCAGTCTGGAAGTTTGGAAACAGTCATAACAAGGTATAACTTTGGATAGGAAAGATACCAGGTGTGCTATCAAGGTTTGGTTATAGTTTGTTAGGAATGCTGATGTCTAGTTGTCAGAACAGTCTTGGAATGGATTTTCCTTGACATGTAATCGTTATGAGCAAATGGAATTTGGCCTTGAAATTGTAGTTTCAAGGTTTTAATTCAAGAGTTTAGTTGAATTTATATTCAACAAGATTTTTTATGTCAGATGTTTACAGACTCGGGATTTGAGTAGTGCTTCTGTAAAGAATTTTCCTTGACCAGTGATTTTGATCTAGATAAGAATGTTGCATAATATCAGAGACCCTGGGATGAGTTATGCTGGGATGCTGATGACTGTCGGATTCCGAAATGGTATAGTAAGTGCAACCTTATGTCGGTGTACTCTAGAAAGATTTTTTTATTCCAGTTTGGCATTATAGGAAGACTTACCTCAGTCTCGTTGTATGAACAATCATAGCAAGGGGTATAACTGTCATGAGAATATTCAGGATTTATTGAGTCTTCTAGAATTATTCATGGTGCTGGGTTAGTGCCGAAGAATTTGATTAGAAATCAACTGACTTCATCAGAGATAAAAACTTTGGTTTCCGTGGACAAAATAGTCTTGGAAAGGATTCCCTGACAAGTGTTTATTCTAGACGGATAGTTCTCGCACGTGATACTGGGGGAGAACTAGGAGGTTTTACCAGTATTGTCTGATTCAATCAGAGGTATAATTAGTGATCAGAGTCTTGATTACTAGATGAACAGAGAATTCTAAGTTATGAGTTTACTTAGGTAAGTTTCCCTGTAAGAACTGGAAATTAATTGATGGGTTATCAAGCAAATATGAGTTTTATCAGGACACTATGATGACTTATACTAAGAGACGTGAACTGTGATCAAGACTAGACTTTGTGAAATATATTTCCATTGTTATTCTGGAAGTCTTTTGTACTTCAAAGGGTTGTGGAAATTTATTCAGTCTAGAGATCATTGCCACAGTTACGTTAAACTATAATTTGATGCCAATTTGATAACCTTGCAAAGATATTTGATTTTATTAGCAGATAAGTTCTGTGATTAGATAAGTTTTTCCTCGCTAGGAACATTTCTACATCAATAGGATTTGATCTACCAGATGATTGATCTAGTTAAGTAATTGACAGATTTCATGAGCCTGTTGAGTTACAACATGGATTCGTCAGTATGAGAATTCGCTTGGATATTGAAATTTGAGCACTTGGGTGTTTTTGTCTGCTTTGAAATGATCAGTTAAACTGGTGCAAGTTTTGTGTCAAGTGACTAATTGTGACTATTTGTCTGAGGTAGTCAGGGATGGACATAGTTGTTTTCAAAGGAACTGATAGGATGAGTGCAGTACTCAGATATTCAGTTCTCATAAACGTTTCTGCAATACTTCAGGGATTATATTGTCAGAAAATGATCTAGCAAATGTTTGAATTTTTATGGTTACTAACAGGATAGCATCTAGTGTTTAGACATGGAAAAAGGACAACATCTGAGATCTAATTTACCAGATCTAGCAAGATTATTGTCACTGATTTTTCGGGATGTCTAATGGATACGTTAGGCCATTGATAAGTCTGATTTGATGAGATCAAATAAGGGATTAGCTAGATTGTTTTGATTTAAGGACTTGGCAAGGAAGGATAAAACATTTTTGTTCATATTAAGGTGCAAGTCAGAATTCACCAAGAAATTATTATTCGTGACAGTATAAATATTGATATTTTCAAGAAAAGAACCTGAAGGGTTCAGGAAATCAGAATTTTTGGACAACGAAGTTGTCACAGGTGTTTTGGACTAGTGTTAGCCATTTAGTATGAGAATCCTTTTGGTATACAAGGTTCTAGTGTAAAGGAATGAAGAGGAGTGTGTACCAGTATGTTTTTAGATGTTTGGTGTGTCAGCAGGTCAAGGCAGAACACCGAGAACCTTGAGGGTTTCTTCACAGTTATCCATTCTTGAGTGGTAATGAAAGTTGATCGTGATGGATTTCGTGACCCATTTACCGTTGAGCTCGAGGAATTATGATGCTATCTGGGTTGTGGTGGACCGACTCACCAAGTCAACGCATTTCATTCCTTATAATCGGGGCTACAGTTTTGACAGGATGGCACCATTGTACATCATGGAATTTGTCCGATTGCACGGAGTGCCAGTGAGCATAGTCAACGATCGAGACTCCAGGTTTACTTCCAGGTTCTGGGAGAGTCTTCAGTGAGCTATGGGTACTACTCTTAGTTTGAGTACAACATACCACCCAGAGACTTACGGGCAGTCAGAGCACACGAATTAGTACTCTTGAAGACATGCTGCGAACGTGTTCTTTGGATTTTGGTCCAGCTTGGAAAGATCAGTTGCCATTGAATATTGAGTTTGCGTCAACGATAGTTACCATCGTAGTATTGGGATGGATCCATTTGAAGCGTTGTATGGACGACAATGTCGTACTCCAATGTTTTGGGAAGAAGTGGGGGAGCGACAAGTAGAGGGACCAGAATTAGTCCAGCAGGCTGTTGATATTTTTGGACAGATCAAGAAGAGAATCAAAACTGTGTAAGATCGGCAGGCTAGTTATGCGAATGTTAAATGCAGACCCTTGCAGTTCGAAGTAGGCGAGAAAGCATTCTTGAAAGTCTCACCATTTCGCAAGATTTTGAGATTCAGTCTCAAGGTTAAGCTATCTCAGAGGTACATTAGTCCATTTGAGATTTTGGAAAGTGTTGGGCCTGATGGCTCCAAGGATAGCCGTACAACACAAAATGATCACCGCGTCTCTTGGCCTTGATGACTTGAAGGATAGCCGATACAACTCAACACACTTGGCCTTAAGGGCTCCAAGGATAGCCACAACAAACAATAACAACTCGGGCTTCACACTCGAGAATACAACGATGCCTCAACAACTCACAAACAATTTTACAATAAACTCTTTAATTGAAAGAATATATATAGAAACTCAAGATTGAACACTTGAAGAATGGAAGAGACGATTTCTTGAGTTGTGTTGGAAATGGCCTCAAAATGCATCTATTTATAGTTGCTGATTCGGGCAGGTTCGGACCGTCCGAACTGGACTTCGGAGCCTCTGAACGCGTCTGATTCAAATTCAAAATGGCGCGGCTGTTGAACTGTTCGGATGGTCCGAACTTGACTTCGGACCGTTCGATCGGCTCTTGTCTCCAGTGTCTTGGAAATTTCTCCGACAAAAAAATTTGACTCGTTGAAAGAGAGTCTAGATGGTCCGACCTTGACTTCGGACCGTCCGATCCTGGCCTTTGTATCATCTGAACTGTGCCTCTGAACTGCACTGCGCAGCTAACTTGAAAAATTCATATTTCACAATCTAACCGTCAAATTGGGCTGAAATTTGGACCGTAGCTTGAAAACATCCAAATCAACGGTGGAGATTTGATTTGGATGTCTCAAAATTAGTAATTTTCTAAAATTGAATCTTCACATTTTTGCTCCTTTTCTGCAGAAGTGGGTTCTGCGCGGCAAATTTGAAAAAAATAATATCTCACAATCTAGCTGTTGGATTGATCAAAAATTTATATAGCAGGTTTAAAACATCCTAAGCTTGATTATGACCGGTGGAGATCGTATTTGGTTGAATCAAAAATTCCCATTAATTTTTGGAAGTTTCTTCATAATTTCACTTCTTCTTGTTACTTTTTCTCATATCCATCGTTAGAATGTTCCGTACCATCTATAGAACATTGCATCCATTCTATGAAAAATAAGAGACTTCATAAATACTTTTATAGCTTCAAAATAGCTTCTAAAGATCTAATCTGCAAAGTCTCACTTTAAACAGTTAGTAACAATTAACCGAGTTTTGTAATCATCAAAATATTATAATATGAGACTTGTTAATGCATTAAAAACATTAATATCATAACACAAGATTTGTATGCGTTTAAGGCTTAACAATCTCCCCCTTTTTGATGATCACAAAACTTGATTAAATAGGAGAAATAAATGTACAATATTAAATAAACAATTTAAATTTTCACAATAAAATTGCATAAATATAACTATGCATGTATAAAACTCCTTCTAAATTAAACAATTAGTTAAGAACAAGTTTAACAATTTGTTTATCAAATAACCAATTTTATTTTTTCCTTTATGTCCCCTTTAAGTATTTAATGCATTTAATCAAACTAATTCTACCACTTAGTTAAAGTATTTAACCATTTTTATTCTCCCCTTTTTTGTGATAATCAAAAAGACTGGAAAACAAAATGCAAAACAAGAAATTTTAAATATGATTACATAAATTAATACTAAAATACAACAACAATAAAAACTAAGAATCGATATCTGCAACATTCCGAAGAAGATTATCTTCCAACTGAGCGACTCTTAAGTTTATTGTTATTGCAATTAAGTCTTAAAAACACATAAATTCGCATAATTAACAGAATATGAGCGTATAATATTGAATAAATACAATTAATTTGTATTATCCAAGATTAAGTTGCTCGAATTTATTATTAAGCTCTCCCTTAATATGACATTAAATTTCAATTTATGTCCACAAGTGATTACAACTTAATCATGCCAAGTTCACCACGCAAACGAATAAAAGTATTTTCAACTAGTGGTTTTGTAAAAATATCGGCAATTTGATTTTTAGTGTCAACATATTGAAGTTCAATTTCATTTCGTTCGATGTGGTCACAAATAAAATGATAACTAATGTCAATATTTTTAGTGCTATAGTGTTGAATCGGATTCTTTGTTAGACATATGACGCTAGTATTATTACAAAAAATAAGAATTTTTGAAAAAGATACGCCATAGTCGATCAATTGATGCTTCATCCAAAGAATTTGCACACAACAACTTTCGGCAGCCATATATTCGGCTTTGGTCATTGACAACGCAACACAATTTTGTTTCTTTGAATCGGCAATTTGATTTTTAGTGTCAACATATTGAAATTCAACTTCATTTTGTTCGATGTCGTCACGAATAAAATGATGACGAATGTCAATATGTTTAGTGCTAGAGTGTTGAATCGGATTCTTTGTTAGACATATGACGCTAGTATTATCACAAAAAATAGGAATTTTTGAAAAAAATACGTCATAGTCGAGCAATTAATGCTTCATCCATAGAATTTGCGCACAACAACTTTCGGCAGCCATATATTCGGCTTCAGTCGTTGGCACCGCAACACAATTTTGTTTATTTGAAAACCAAGAAACTAAACAGTTTCCTAAAAAGAAACAAGTTCCACTAGTGCTTTCTGTCCACCTTATATCCACCAAATTCGGCATCACAGTAAGCTTTTAAATCAAAGAAATAATTTTTGGAATACCACGAGCCTAGATTTGGAGTATTTGAAAGATATTTAAAAATGAGTTTTAAGGCAAACAAATGTGATTCATTTGGACATGATTGAAATCGTGCACACAAGCAAACACTAAAAATAATGTCTGGTCTACTAGCAGTTGCATAAAGTAAGGATCCAATCATACTACAAAAACAGGATTGATCTACAGATTTACCATTTTCATCTTCGTCGAGTCTGACTGATGTGCTCATCGGTGTTGATGATGATTTTGTGTTTTCCATCCCAAACTTCTTTAGAATCTACTTAATGTATTTGCCTTGGTTTATAAAGAAACCATCCTTGCACTGTTTGATTTGCAATCCAATTAAATAGTTAAGTTCCCTTATCATGCTCTTCTCAAAGTGATCCTGCATAAGCTTGGAGAATTCTTGAAAAAGAGTTTCATTGATAGAACCAAAAATTATATCATCAACATAAATTTTCATAATCAGCAGATCATCTTTGACATTTTTAGTATGAAATTTTTAGTAAACAGAGTAATGTCAATATTTCCTCTTGAAAAAGCATTTCAAAGAAGGAAAGTTGATAGTTTTTCATACCAAGCTCGAGTAGCTTGTTTCAAATCATACAAGGCTTTGTTTAGTATATACACATGATCAGACAATAAAGGATCAACAAAGCCATTAGATTGCTCAATATAAACTTCTTCTTTTAAATCACCATTTAAAAATGCACTTTTAACATCCATGAAATAACTTGAAATTTCTAGAGCAAGCAAAAGCAAGTAGCATGCGAATAGATTCTAGTCTAGCAACAAGCGCATATGTTCCATCATAATCTATGTTTCCTCTTGACTATATCCTTTTGCTACAAGCCTAGCTTTATTTCTAGTGATAGTTCCATTCTCATCAAGTTTATTCCTAAAAACCCATTTAGTGCCAATAATTGATCTATCATGCGGCCTAGGAACAAGAAACCAAACATCGTTACGTTTAAATTCATTTATATCATCTTGCATAGCAATAATCCATGCATAATCTAATAGAGAATCATCAATGCACATAGGTTCAATATGAGAAACAAAAGCAAGATGATTGCATATATTATTAAGAGAAGATCGAGTGGTTACTCCCCTAGAAGGATTTCCAATGATAAGATCCATGAGATGATCTTTATGAAGAGTTCATTCCTTTGGTAGTGGAGTTTCCTCAACAGAAGAATATTTATCATTTAAGCTTGAGGAAGCCATCTCTTCTTCGAGTAAATCTATGTCATCATTGTTAGTGCGAGAAACTATAGACATAGATTCATCAAATATAACCTGCATAAATTCTTTAACAAGAAAATTACGTTTATTAAATACTCTATGAGCCTTACTTGAGGTAGAATATCCGAGAAAGATGCCCTTGTCGGACTTGACATCATACTTACCGAGGTTGTCCTTATTATGAATTTAGCATTTAGACCTGAAATCTTGAAAGTACGAAATGTTAGGCTTTCTCCCTCTCCATAATTCATATGGAGTTTTCTTGAGAATGAACCTTATTGATACGCGATTGATGATATAACAGGCAATGTTTATTGCTTCAGCCCAAAAATATTTTGGTAGAGAATGCTCACATATCATGGTCCTCGCAATCTTCACAAGTGTCCTATTTTTCCTCTTAACGACCCCGTTTTATTGAGGAGTCCTAGGACAAGAAAAATTGTGACCGATGCCTTTATTTTCACAAAAATTTGTAAAATTTTTATTTTGAAATTCAGTTCCGTGGTCACTGCGGATCTGTTTTATTGAAAGATTTTTCTCATTTTCAACTCGTTTGAAGAAAGTTTTAAAATAATCAAAGACATCATTTTTTTGAGCTAAAAACAATGTCCACGTGAAATGTGAGAAATAATCCACAATGACAAATGCATAAAACTTTCCTCCTAGGCTAGCGTTCCTAGACGGACCACATAGATCTAGGTGGAAAAGTTCAAGGGGCATAGAAGTTGATACAAAATTTTTGCTTTAAAGGATTCTTTTGTGTGTTTGCCAAGTTGACAAGCATCACAAACATAATCTAATTTTAAATTGAGTTTGGCATACCAAAAACTAAATAAAGTTAAAAAGTTTTTTCAATGGTACTAGGACCAACATGACCTAGTCAACATTCAAGGATACAAAGCTTTTAATATTTGTCAAATATAAATTATTTAAAAAAACCTTGTAGACATTTTCACTTTTATATTCTTTGAAATTTATGGATTTGTCAATCTTCAGTGATATAGTGCAGTGTTGGGGAGTGAATTTGACTTCATAACCTCTATCGAAAAATTGACTTATGCTTAGTAGATTATGCTTAAGTCCTTTCACTAGGAGTATATCATCAATCAAGCACGATTTAGATATACATATTGAGTCGATTCCTTCAATTACTCATTTGTTATTATCTCCAAAGGTGACATTTCCCTTCTTCTTTGGTTTGACTTATTGGAGTATCTCCTTGTTCCCCGTTATATGTCTAGAACATCCAATGTCTAGATACCATATGCTAGGGAGAACATTTTTCCTAATTCCCTGCAAAAATTGTTTTTGGTACCCTTTAGTTCTTTTGGGCCCACAGTTGTTAGAAAAGAGAAATATAAAATAGATTTCTAAGAGTTAAGTCTCTCATAGCGACATCATCGACACTTCCAAGAGTGCTCTCAGTAGTAGGTAGGTCTAAGGCCTCTTTAAAAACCTATTTCCTTAGACAGAGCAGCGTTCATCAGGAAAACCAGTCGCAATTCAAGGTAGTTTAAACTGGTCTGTGATGAACTCCCTTAGATCATTTCCCATAATGCCGACTGATGAGTTGTTAAGTACTCTTAGGCCTCCATTTCATATAGCTCTTTTTATCATATTGATATTTTAATGATCCACATTTATGTCTAGCATGACCAATTTTACAACAGTAGGAGCATGTAGGGGGTGATCTCATTTTAGCTTTAGCAATAAGGCTAGTAAAGTCTATAGATTTTTTACCATACCCTATTCCACCCTTGTCAAAGCAACATTTTTGCATGCTTAGTAAATTATTTAGTTTATTACTGCTCATATTGAATTTGTCAAATGATCTTTCTAAGTGAGCTAGATCATCCTTTAACCTTAGGTTTTCACGCTCCTTAGTTTCTAATTCATTTTTAAGATTTCTATTTTTTTTTCTAAATGATTTAGCCATATCAAACATAATTTTATATGCATGCAATAGTTCATCGTAGGAAGGTACCTCATCATCATTGTTAGAGATGATGTCATCATACCTAGTCATGAGGCATATGTTGGCTTCCTTCTCATCGTCATCACTGTCGCTCCAAGTAGCTATGAGGGCTTTCTTCTTGCCTTTGTCATTTTTATTCTTGAGAGGGCATTCATTTTCATAATGCCCTTGTTGTTGACAGTTTTAGCACATCACTTCTTTGTACGTCTTCTTTTCTTTCTTAAATTTGTTTCCTCGCATGAATCATTTGAACTTTCTTGCGAAGAGTGTCATGTCATCATCTTTTTCTTTTTTGATTTGGCTGGATAAGGCAATCCCCTTTGCCTTGGGTTTTTCATCTTCCTTCTTTATCTCTTTTCCTGTAGATAGTTCCAACTCATGGGTTTTTATGGTTCCATGAAGTTGGTCAAGATCGTAGGATGCGGTGCCACCTTTGTTGGACTCAATGATGGTCATTCTCTTGGCATCCCACTCCTTGGGTAGGGGGCGTAGAGCTCTTCTCCAAACTTGCTTGAATGAATATTGTTCTCCAAGTTGGGCTAACTCATTGATGATTTGAGTGAGCCTTCGGAAATCGTATCAATATCTTCATTGGCTTCCATCTCGAAGGTCTCATATTTGAGTTGTAGGAGGTCAATCTTAATTTCTTTGACTTTATTGGTTCCCTCGTGGTCCAATTTGTCCCAAATCTCTTTTGCGGAGGAGCACATCAATATTCAATTGTACTCGTTCATAACTTGGGAACCATGAATAATATTCATAGCTTTAGCATTTTGATAAATTAATCGCATATCCTCCTTTG
This sequence comes from Henckelia pumila, assembly GCF_033568475.1. Taxonomy (NCBI): domain Eukaryota; kingdom Viridiplantae; phylum Streptophyta; class Magnoliopsida; order Lamiales; family Gesneriaceae; genus Henckelia; species Henckelia pumila. The sequence continues at coordinate 200,467,212 of NC_133123.1, read as the reverse complement.
AAAAGTCATCCATTCCCTTAGGAATTTTAACCCCTTCAACCTCTTTCATAGGTATATTAGGACCTTTTACTATTACTTTCCAAATGTCATAATCTACGAATTGGATATATAGGGACATTCGGTTTTTCCAATATCCATAGTTTATGCCGTTGAAAAGAGGAGGACGGTTGGTTGATTGCCCTTGAGCGTAATCCCTTGCTAGATTTGCCATTATAAACCTTTTGAAATTTTTTCAAAAGTGTGGATTTGATACCACTTGTTAGAACCTAATTGGGGTGGGGTGGGGTGGGGGGGGGGGGGGGAGAGATTTTGATTCTATTGGCAACTTTAGCAATTTTAAGCGATTATGCTGGTACGCAAGCGAAAGACTTAAAGCAATAAAAATAAATTCGGTAAATAAATGCGTAAAGTAAATAAAGCGATAAATGAGATAGGATATGTTTATGGAAGTTCAACAATAAATCATTTACGTCTCCTCTTCTTGGTTAAGATCGATTAACCAAGGATCCACTAGCACTTCAACGTCTTGGCCTTGATGGCTCCAAGGATAGCCGTACAACACAACACGATCACCACGTCTCTTGGCCTTGATGACTTCAAGGATAGCCGATACAACTCAACACACTTGGCCTTAAGGGCTACAAGGATAGCCACAACAAAAAATAACAACTCGGGCTTCACACTCGAGAATACAACAATGCCTCAACTAGGGATGGAAAATTTCAGAAAAATCCCGACCCTTCCCGATTCCCAACCCGTTCTCGTCCCAAATTTTTCCCGTCCCGAACTTTTCTCGACCCGAGTGGTCGAGATTTTTCCCGACCAGATCAATTTCGGGAACGGGATCGGGATCGTGATAGGTAACTTTACCCGACGGGATTCCCGACCCGACCCGAATATATAAATAATATTTTTTTAATAATATTTTTAATTAAAAAAATAAATTTTTTTATAATTTTATGTTTTAATATTAATGTTTTATAATTATCTACCATATAATTAATTTTTTATATTTATATTTATCTTTTTTAATATTAACATTGAGTTATAAATTTTTATTTTTTTATTATTATGAATAATTATATGTTTTTATTGTATTAATCAAGTAGTTGTTATTATTTGTAATATACTAAGAAGATTTTTAGTTTTTTAATGGTTATATACAAAGAATTTTAATTTATTTGTAATATACTAAGAAATTGTTTGAGTTTCTTCATAATTTTTTTTAAAAATATTTTCATAGAATTTTTTTTTAAAAAAAATATTGTTCGAAATTACCCTATCCCGACCCGATGGGATTCCAAACATTCGGGTCCCGACACTTTTTGGGTGCGGGATCGGGGGAAAAAAATATTCCTATTCCAATTGGGACGGGAATCGGATAAGGGGGTTACGGGACGGGTCCCGACCCGATCCCACCCCTAGCCTCAACAACTCACAAACAATTTTACAATCAACTGTCCTATTGAAAGAATATATATATAGAAACTCTAAATTGAACACTTGAAGAGTGGAAGAGAAGATTGCTTGAGTTGTGTGGAAATGGCCTCAAAATGCATCTATTTATAGTTGCTGATTCGGGCAGGTTCGGACCGTCTGAACTGGACTTCGGAGCCTCTGAACGCATCTGATTCAAATTCAAAATGGCGCGGCTGTTGAACTGTTCAGATGGTCCGAACTTGACTTCGGACCGTCCGATCGGTGCCTGTCTCCACTGTCTTGGATCTTTCTCCAACAATAAAAAATTGACTCGCCGAAAGAGAGTTCGGATGGTCCAAACTTGACTTCGGACCGTCCGATACAGGCCTTCGTATCATCCGAACTGTGCCTCCAAACTGCACTGCTCAGCTAACTTTAAAAATTCATATCTCACAATCTAACTGTCGGATTGGGCTGAAATTTGGACCGTAGCTTGAAAACATCCAAAATTTATTATGAACGGTGGAGATTTGATTTGGATGTCTCAAACATTTCCAGTAATTTTCTGAAATTGGATCTTTATATTTTTTCTCCTTTTCTGCAGAAGTGGGTACTACGTGGAATATTTGAAAAATTCATAACTGACAATCTAACCGTCGGATTGGGATGAAATTTTTGCAGGAGGTGGAAAAAATCCTAAAATAGATTATGATTGGTGTAGATTGGATTTGGATGTATCAAACATTTCCACTACATTTATGAAGTTGCTTTTTTATCTTTTCGCTTCACGTTCTGCGCGACAAAGATGAAAAAATCATAACTCACAATCGAGCCGTTGGATTGGTCTAAAATTTGTATAGCAGGTTTAAAACATCCTAAGATATTATGACAGGTGGAGATAGGATTTGGTTGAAACTAAAATTCCCAGTAATTTTCGAAAGTTTCTGCTCCATAATTTTACTTCTTCTTGTTACTGTTTCTCATATCCATCGTCAGAATGTTCCGTACCATCTACAGAACGTTGCGTCCATTTTATGAGCAATAAGAGACTTCATAAATACATTTACATCTTAAAAATAGCTTTCAAGAATTTAATTGTCAATAAGGATCTAATCTGCAAAGTTTCACTTTAAATAGTTAGTAACAATTAACCGAGTTTTGTAATCATCAAAACATAATAATATGAGACTTGTTAATGCATTAAAAACATTAATCTCATAACGCGAGATTTGTATGCATTTAAGACGTAACAGAAAGTGTTCTTGAAAGTCTCACCATTTCGCAAGATTTTGAGATTCAGTCTCAAGGGTAAGCTATCTTCGAGGTACATTGGTCCATTTGAGATTCTGGAAAGTGTTGGGGATTTGGCTTACAGATTGACTTTACCGCCGTATTTGGAAAGTATCCACGACGTGTTCCATGTTTCATTGTTACGATGGTATGTGACAGATGAGTCTCATATTTTACAACCGTCTAAGGTACAGTTGAATTCAGATTTGACGTACGTGGAAAGACCATTGCGTATCTTAGGTCATAAGGATAAGGTGTTACGCTACAAGACCATTTATCTTGTTCTAGTTCAGTGGTAGCGCCGAGGCACTGAAGAGGCCACTTGGGAACTTGAGAGTCGTATGCATATAGATTATCCAAAGTTATTTTAAAATTATTGTATTTTCAAATTGTAACTTGTATAATGAATCAGTTTGAATAAAATATGTTTATTCAGTGATAACTGCATTCAATACTTAAGATTGTTCGAGGACAAAATATCTTAATTAGGGGGAGAATGTAGTAGCCCGATCCCATTTTACAAAATTAAGTTGCTAATCATGTTAGATTTAATAAAGAATGATTAAGGGATTTTAATAAGATCTAAGAGGCCAAGGAATTGAGTCCAGAATGCCCGAAAATACTTGCTAGACTTATTTGGGCTCGGGCGGTTTGGAGGATCTGAACACGGGTTCGGAGGGTCTGAATCCACAGGACTTCGGAGGCCCTGTTTTGGTTTGGAAGGTGGTGAGATCGGACGATCCGATCTTGGGATCGGATGGTCCTAACTCCCCATGATAGTTTTCAAAAGGATTTTTACAGGTGTTTCGGTCGAGTAGCATCGGACAATCCGAAGAGAGGATCGGACCGTCCAAACTTGGCTTGCATGCAACGTGGACATCATTCAAGGATTGGACCGTTCAAAGAGGGGTTCAGACGATCCGAACTCGGCCTATAAATAGGGGTCCGAGGGCTCATTTTGATTTGCCAAAATTTCTCTCCTCTCCCGGTAATTGTTCTATTTTTAGGGCTTCGGGACTCTTTCTTTAAGAGTTGGAGTTGGAATTAGTATATTTTTTTAGAGGACAGTGTCCGCAGTAGTAGCCAGGCGGCGAAGCTCTGGCGAGGATTCCATGGGTCGTATCTAGGCTATGCCCAGGCTCTGGGGCATACGTCATCAGCGGGCTGACGACGGACGAAAGTATGGCTTTGGTTCCCTATAGTAAATAGGGAGTAGGGTATAGTTTAATTAAGGCTTTTAGAGCATAGGAGGTGATTTTTGGAATTCTAGGTAATGCATGGTTATTTATGTTGTAGTGCTGCATGGTAGGCTTGGATCTAAATGGGCCTTCTAGGATCTGCTTTAGAAAGGTACGAAAGTATTATTCGAGATATCCAGATTGAGTATGCATGTATTATGTGCTTGCATGGATTATGTGATTTCATGATTTATATGCCTTTATATACAGCATGTCACGACTGTATGTTGCATACATGAGCATATTGAGCCTTTACCTTAGAGGTAACCTGTAGTAGGGCGCTCACCCTAGGAGTTGTGAATGGTTGGATACGTAAGTCTTGTGTCAGGTCACCGTGATGGTTGGACACTTGTACTAGTATCAGGTCATCATTATCCATTGGGTATATGAGCCACCTCCTGATGCGATGGCGCAACGTGATATATACCCTGGGCCCAGTCAATGAGCTTGTTTCTTGACCGGAGTGTCTTGGTAGCCAGTTCACTTGCATACATGCACACATAACATTGTATAATCTTACTCTTGTACTGAGCGTGTTAGGCTTGAAAGAGTTGATGCCCCGTTAGCCAACTTGTGGCTAAGGGCTTTGAGAGTCTCTTTTTGTAAATAATCTTTGTTTAATATAATATACGTTCTTTAAATGGCGTTCACTTTATCTTATTATTATATAATGAGATATTGTTTCTATTTTGATAAAGACCTTGAATATACTAAAGTAAGATGAGATAGTGAATATAGAGAGATCACTGTCATGAAACACATCTTATGTTCACTGTATATTCTAAACAGTTCCTAGTCAATTGAGTCATCCACAAATAAGGATAAGGATCGCTCGAGATTGAGACTAGCATTTGCGATGCCGAGTACCGTGTTTCATTGGTATGGAACATAGAGATGTTCGAAGCATGCAAATGGATATTCATATGATGAATGATCGAACTACCCTATTCGGACTTTCCAAGTGGTTATCACTTATTGAGTGGATATAGTCCGCGGTTTTGGTTGTACACCATTAGTCCTTATTACTTGAAACATCATTGAAACTCTATATGCTAGTACTGTGCTTTGACTCGTTTACCGACTCTATTAGGGTCATCAGGTGTCGGGATTGGATACAGTTACGACACATAAAGGAGTCGATGCTTTGTTTTCAAGGATTCACCGCACACTTTCGAGTGTGGATATCCTATGCAATCTGAGGAGATATTAGTGTGACGAATCTCTGGCCAGAATACATGATGTGTTTTAGGTTACTTGGTTTCCTAGTAGCACATGCGATGTCACTATTTGATCTTCAAGATGCATTGCATAGTTATCGAATCTCGAACGACTCTCGATGTACCAATGGTTGTTGATTCGATCGGGATATATGGATGAAGGGACCGTACTGTACGCTAACCAAAATCTACTGGTTCTTGCAGGCACTATCAGTGATACCTAGGGAATCATGGGGCGATGTTTCTAGACGCTCTTACCATTATTCGATGGACAAGTCAGAAATTGTTGTTCCGAGTCACAAGGAGTTGTGAGCCCACGGCTAGTTGTATCCCTGAACCATTGAGGGTCACACAAGTAATGGATTTCTAATCTCCGTTGAGATAATTAAATTTAAAGAGTTAAATTTAGTGGATAAAGAACTAGGACTTCTTATTTAAAAGTAGAGGGAGTAAGATTTCCTAAAATGACATATTGATGGACATTTTTGGAAACCACTGAATTCGGATTCAAAAAATTTGTCTTGACTTTAAAAGATGCAGAAATGGTTTCTGTGCACATTGGTGAAATTGGTTTATCAATCTGAGTCACGATGAATTTTATATTAATTTCTGAACATGCGGGCTTTGCTTGTCAGGCTTGAACTTATGACTAATGGGCCCTAAGCTGTTAGCAGCCCACATTATAAATAAGTTATTGCAGTACAGAAATTGAGACAATCACAGGCATAATTTTCGAAAACCTAGAGCCTCCTCTCTTAGGGTTTTCGGCCGCCCCTCTCCCCTACTGTGTTCAAAAATTCAGTCTGCAAATTTTTGAATTTGCAGTCTGATTTAACAGATCAAATCTCTTATTTCTCTTCGTAGAAACTTCTAATAGACTTTCTAGTGCAGTCTATCAGAGGGATTAAACTTTTGTTCGTGAATCTGATTGAAGAAACGTTCGTTCATCAATTCCTGGGATATACAACAAGAGCAGTTTAATCTGTTGGTGTCCATAATCTCGTTTCGAGATTTTAAGGTAAAATTTACATTGTTTAAATTTTATGTTATCAATTTTAATCGTAGGAATTTGATACTCATATGGAATCATTCCATATAAAAAATTTTAAAACTTCCGCTGCATCGGGTATCGCTTTCTTTTTCGATCCGGAGAACAACCGTGTTCCAACAGTGGTATCATAGACAGGTTGTTCTCGGATTTTACGATTAAAATTTATTCGATTGTACCAGCCTCGATTTTTCAGAAAAAAATAAAACGAAAATTTTAAATTAAATTCCAGGGCAATCGGGCAGCGAGTGTCGCTGCCCGGGGCAGCGATTGGCTGCCCACCTCCACGTGGGCAGCCCTATCCCATGTGGAGGCTGGGCTGCCCAGGATTGTCCCGGGCAGTCCGGAAATTTTAAAATTTAATTTTTTGATTTTTTGAAATTTTTGAAATTTCAGTTTTTGGTCCGATTGAAAATTATTTTTGATTGGTCCACGAGGCATCGGATCAAATTGTTTGAGTCCGAAATTTTAAAAATTGATTTTTGGATAAATTTGAATTTTTGGAAAATTTATAAATTTTATCCATTAAATTAGATTTTATAAAATTAATAACTTTGGTACAATTGATAATAAAATATGATTTTATGTATAAAATTGGATTTTATATGTAAAATATGATTTTATGGATAAACAAGATAAAATATGATTTTATATATAAAATAAGATTTTATGTATGAAATATGATTTTATCTATTTATATTTATTGTCATTGCATGATATCCAATAAATTAATTTTTGAATTAAATATTATTGGATAAGGATGATCGATTGTCATGACCAATATTATAGGTGTATGTTAGGTTGTTTACATTTGGTTTTAATTATTGTTGTTGGATTTATTAATGAGCCTGGTTTATGGCCTAATATGAATTGTCATATGTAATAAAATTGGGCCTGGTTTATGGCCCGTTCCCACCCCTTAAATATGTATCACCTGCTTGTCATCGAAATTTATTGTAAATTTTAGACTTAGTCGGAGATGAAGATTTGAAGACAAAGGTGGGCCCAGCAGACAATAAAGACCGAAAAAAGTAAATTGAAAGCTCAATGTAATAGGATTGCATTGCATACTTGCATATTACCTAGGATTGGACTTAGACTCGTGATTGGCAACCACGGGTCGATTAGTAATGAAATCGATCATCCTAAAATAATATATGATATTATTGTTGTATGCATGTTTAGACTAAATTATATGAATCCCGCAAGCATACAAATTTTAAATGATGAGACAAATTTTCGAAATTAAAATCCTTCATTTTAAATATGATTTAAAATTTATATCAAGATAAACAAAAGGGCATTTAAATATTGTTTAAATGTTCCTACCTTCCATCAACGATCAATGTATGAGATGCTATCCGCGGATACGGTCCGGCTCATATTATTGGGGGGGCCCGCTCGTCGGAAAGCTGTACATTGGATCGACACATGTTGTAAGTTGGATGGAACTCCCATGGGATTGGCTCATATTATTGGGAATCCACATGGCGACCGTCCATCACAACTTAATATTGATGGGTCATCTTGACATGTCACAATAAACGGCATCATATTATTGGGCCCTTACTGGACATGAGGTAAATAACATGGGGATTGTTTTGGAAACAATTGGGCTCTACCTTTTGAAGAGCATGGTTGGCTGATATTATTCGGGACCATGTTTTGTCAATTGGGCTCCATGTTCCCACTAAAGAAAATAATTCTCTCGTTTTCACTAGAGGGTGGTGGAATCGTTAAAATAGTGGGAGTGTAATTCATAAAATTAAACTCGCCTTATTTTATGTCTTAGTAAATTAATTAAAAAATCACTGATTATTGTCTGTTTCTTTTCAGTATTTCATTAAGATGAATTCGCGCAATCCACTATTCTCTATTCTCGAACAAAACAAACTGACTGGCGCAAACTATACGGAATGGTTCCGTAAGTTGAAGATTGTCTTGACCTCGGAGAAGATGTTCTACGTGTTTGAAATATCTCCTCCGAAGGAAGCACCAGCTGATATAAGTCCGGAAGAGTTGGCCAAACTTGATAAATGGTGGGACCATGATATCAAGGCCAAATGCTATATGCAAGCTTCGATGTCTGATGAACTCCAAAGGCGATTTGAGGATACCGTGAATGATGCTAACATTCACGTACAACTCAAGAAACTTTTTGGGGCTTAATCGAGAGCTAAAAGGTTCGCTACTGTAAAAGAGTTAATGACATGTCACATGCGTGAAGGGACTTTGGTCCGTGATCATGGGGTACGCATGATTTGGCTCATTCAGAAGTTGGTAACGCTTGAATTGATATTGGAGCATGAACTCAATGTAGACTTATTACTTCTCTCTCTTCCTTCATCGTTTGACGGTTTTGTGGTGAATTTTAATATGAACAAGATAGAGGCCTCCCTTGAAGAGATGGTCAATATGCTTGTAACTTATGAAGCCACTTTAAAGAAGGATAAACCGGTTCTCTTGGTGGGCTCCTCTTCTTCTGCTAAGAAGGGGCCAAGTACAAAGGGTAAGAAATGTTCTGCCCCATCCAAGAAAACCGGACCCGAGAAGAAGAACAGGACAAAGGCTTCAAACGTGGAAAAATCCAAGGATGTTTGCCATCACTGCAAGAAACCCGGTCATTGGAAACGTAACTGCAAGGAATATCTCGAGCAGTTGTGAACTGCGAAGGGTATATTTTATATTGAAATAAATGTTTCACTTAATACTACTTCTTGTGTATTGAATACCGGATGTGGATCTCACATTTGCAATGATTTGCAGGTGATGACAAGAAGTCGCAAGCTTAGGATGGGTGAGACCCAGCTGAGGCTCGAAAATGGTTCTCGAGTTGAAGAAAAAGCTGTGGGAGACATTTGTTTAATTTTGCAGAATGATTTTAAGTTATTTTTTAGAGATGTTTTATATGTGTGAGATTTGGTTAAAAACATTATTTCTATTTCTATGCTTGATAGAGATGGTTTTTCTTGCAATTTTGTGAATTGGGATTTGCAATATTTACAAGAATGAATGTTTAATTGGATGTGGACAACTTGAAAACGATCTATATAACTTAAAATTAAAAGACGTTCCAATTAATTATGTTGATAAACCGGTAACAACAAATAAAAGGAAAATTGATAATCAAAACCCGGCAAACCTTTGGCATGCTAGGCTAGGTCATGTTTCCTCAAGGAGGATGAACAAGCTAGTGGGAGAGGGCATGTTTGATATGTCTGATATTAACTCTCTACCTACTTGTGAGTCCTGCCTGAAAGGAAAAATGACTAAATCTCCTTTCAAAGGAAAACCTGAGCGTAGTCAAAATCTATTGGATGGTGTTTCGGAGCGTCGCAATCGAACCTTGTTGGACATGGTTTGATCTATGATGAACTTCACTGAGCTCCCACCTTCGTTTTGGGTCTATGCTCTTGAAACGGCGGTATTGTTGTTGAACAACGTCCACACTAAAGCAGTGGAAAAAACACCATACGAGTTATGGAATGGCAAAGCTCCTAAGTATTCGTACTTGAGGATTTGGGGATGTCCTGCTTACGTAAAGCAGACAGTGGGAGATAAGTTGGATAGTCGATCCACCATATAATATTTTGTAGGGTATCCGAAGAATTCAATCGGATATTATTTTTATCATCCTACTGAAACAAAAGTGTTTGTTTCAAGGAATGCCACCTTCTTGGAGAAGGAGCTCTTATTGGATAAGAAAGGCAAGATGATGGAACTCGAAGAAATTCGAGAAGAACCCGAGATACAAAATAACGATCCTATACCTTAAGAATCATCACAAGACACGCCTATTACTAGAAGATCCGAGAGGACTTCTAGGCCTCCTATTAGATATGATCTTCTTCTTGAAGGGGATCAAAGTGAACCCGACATTGGATGTGATCCAAGAAACTTCAAGGAAGAAATTTCTGATGCTGATTCAAACTTATGGCTTGAAGTTATGCAGTCGGAAATAGACTCGATGCATGCAAACCAAGTTTGGTCTTTAGTAGATCCTCCCGATGGAATAGTTCCAATAGGGTGTAAATGGATCTACAAGAGAAAGCTTGGGTCTGATGGTAAGGTACTGACCTACAAGGCACGATTGGTTGCAAAAGGTTACACTCAAAGACAAGGTGTTGACTATGATGAAACTTTTTCATCAGTCGCAATGTTCAAGTCCATAAGAATCCTTATTGTCATTGCTGCATGGTATGACTATGAGATATGGCAAATGGATGTGAAGACTGCATTCCTTAATGGAAACATTAAGGAAGAGATCTATATGATGCAGCCCGAGGGATTCACATCCATGGGAAGCGAGCATAAGGTATGTAAGCTTCAGAGATCGATCTATGGTCTCAAACAGGCATCAAGAAGTTGGAACCAGAAATTTGATGAAACAATAAAGGACTTTGATTTCATCAAGAACCCGGAGGAACCGTGCGTGTACAAGAAATTAGTTAAGGATGCTGTGACATTCTTAGTACTTTATGTTGATGACATCTTACTCATTGGGAATGATGTAGGGATGTTGCAGTCAACAAAGATATGGTTGTCAGGTAGATTCTCGATGAAGGATTTGGGTGAGGCGTCCTATATTCTAGGGATACAGATCTATAGAGATAGATCTAAGAGAATGATAGGACTTACTCAAGCTACCTACATCGACACTATATTGAAAAGATTTTCAATGGATGAGTCCAAGAGAGGACATCTACCTATGTGTCATGTATTCTCTCTATCCAAGTCTATGTGTCCCAAGACTGACGAAGAGATAGAGAAAATGACACACATACCATATGCGTCAGCCATAGGGAGTATCATGTATGGGATGATATCTACCAGATCGGATGTGGCATTTGCTCTGAGTGTCACAAGCAGATATCAAGCCAATCCCGGTCAAATGCATTGGAAAGCCGTGAAGGATATTCTTAAGTACTTGAGAAGAACTAAGAATGTATTCATGGTTTATGGAGGAAGAGATCTGAAATTGGAAGGCTATACCGACTCTAGCTTCCAAAGTGACGTGGATGACTCGAAGTCAACCTCTGAATTTGTGTTCATGCTCAATGGCGGTGTTGTCTCTTGGAAGAGTTCCAAGCAGGACACCACAGCGGATTCCACCACTGAGGCAGAATACATTGCGGCATCAGCTGCTGCTAAAGAGGCCGTTTGGATGAGGAATTTCGTCCAAGAGTTGGGCGTTATTCCTGAAGCTGTTGGTCCAATCCCGGTGTACTGTGACAACACAGGTGCCGTTGCTCAGGCAAAGGAACCAAGGTCTCATCAAAGATCCAAACACGTACTGAGGAAATACAACATCATCCGGGAGATCGTGGAAAGAGGAGACATCACTGTCGAGAGAGTGGCCTCTGCAGACAATATCGCTGATCCACTTACTAAGCCCTTGCCAGGACCATTATTTGACAAACATCGCGAAGCAATGGGACTACGTAGTATGACTAGTTGGCTTTAGGGCAAGTGGGAGATTGAAAGAGTTGATGCCCCGTTAGCCAACTTGTGGCTAAGGGCTTTGAGAGTCTCTTTTTGTAAACAATCTTAGTTTAATATAATATACGTTCTTTAAATGGCGTTCACTTTATCTTATTATTATATAATGATATATTGTTGCTATTTTGATAAAGACCTTGAATATACTAAAGTAAGATGAGATAGTGAATATAGAGAGATCACTGTCATGAAACACATCTTATGTTCACTGTATATTCTAAACAGTTCCTAGTCAATTGAGCCGTCCACAAATAAGGATAAGGATCGCTCGAGATTGAGACTAGCATTTGCGATGCCGAGTACCATGTTTCATTGGTATGGAACATAGAGATGTTCGAAGCATGCAAATGGATATTCATATGATGAATGATCGAACTACCCTATTCGGACTTTCCAAGTGGTTATCACTTATCGAGTGGATATAGTCCGCGGTTTTGGTTGTACACCATTAGTCCTTATTACTTGAAACATCATTAAGACTCTATATGCTAGTACTGTGCTTTGACTCATTTACCGACTCTATTAGGGTCATCAGGTGTCGGGATTGGGTACAGTTACGACACATATAGGAATCGATCCTTTGTTGTCAAGGATTCACCGCACAATTTCGAGTGTGGATATCCTATGCAATCTGAGGAGATATTAGTGTGACGAATCTCTGGCCAGAGTACATGATGTGTTTTAGGTTACTTGGTTTCCTAGTAGCACATGCGATGTCACTATTTGATCTTCAAGATGCATTGCATAGTTATCGAATCTCGAACGACTCTCGATGTACCAATGGTTGTTGATTCGATCGGGATATATGGATGAAGGGACCGTACTGTACGCTAACCAAAATCTACTGGTTCTTGCAGGCACTATCAGTGATACCTAGGGAATCATGGGGCGATGTTGCTAGACGCTCTTACCATGATTCGATGGGCAAGTCGGAAATTGTTGTTCCGAGTCACAAGGAGTTGTGAGCCCATGGCTAGCTGTATCCCTGAACCATTGAGGGTCACACAAGTAATGGATTTCTAATCCCCGTTGAGATAATTAAATTTAAAGAGTTAAATTTAGTAGATAAAGAAGTAGGACTTCTTATTTAAAAGTAGAGGGAGTAAGATTTCTTAAAATGACATATTGATGGACATTTTTGGAACCACTGAATTCGGATTCAGAAAATTTGTCTTGACTTTAAAAGATGCAGAAATGGTTTCTGTGCACATTGGTGAAATTGGTTTATCAATCTGAGTCACGATGAATTTTATATTAATTTCTGAACATGCGGGCTTTGCTTGTCAGGCTTGAACTTATGACTAATGGGCCCTAAGCTATTAGCAGCCCACATTATAAATAAGTTATTGCAGTACAGAAATTGAGACAATCACAGGAATAATTTTCGAAAACCTAGAGCCTCCTCTCTTAGGGTTTTCGGCCGCCCCTCTCCCCTACTGTGTTCGAAAATTCAGTCTGCAAATATCTGAATTTGCAGTCTGATTTAACAGATCAAATCTATTATTTCTCTTTGTAGAAACTTCTGATAGACTTTCTAGTGCAGTCTATCAGAGGGATTAAACTTCTGTTCGTGGACCTGATTGAAGAAACGTTCGTTCATCAGTTCCTGGGATATACAACAAGAGCAGTTTAATCTGTTGGTGTCCATAATCTCGTTTCGAGATTTTAAGGTAAAATTTACATTGTTTAAATTTTATGTTATCAATTTTAATCGTAGGAATTTGATACCCATATGGAATTGTTCCATATAAAAAATTTAAAACTTCCGCTGCACCGGGTATCACTTTCTTTTTCGATCTGGAGAACGATCGTGTTCCAACAAGGCTCACTTCTGGTTATTTTCTATTGGCTGGATGCCCTATTTCATTGGGCAGTTGCAGGTAGTTCTCTCGGGGACAGGGAGATTAGGTGGTGACCAAGGCTGGATGGTAGGGTTGACCACTAGATTTTTCTTATCTGGCATTTGCCTTATTCTAATTCTGCAGTTACTTTGATTAAGATTATTTTATTGTTTAATTGCATGCTTAAGCTTTTGATTAGTAGGTGATCATGGAGCGAGTCACTACATTTATGGTATCCGAGCATGCAATAAGATTTTTTGGGATATAGTATTGATTTGGGTTATTCTTTGTAGGTTACAAGTTGGATTTGATGACGATAGCAGTATCAGGAATTGGAATAGCAAGATATCTAAGCTTTTCCAAGGTCTTTATTGCCAAGGTTGGCATCAGAGATTCGTATTATGTGGATTCCAGCAGGATGGAGCTGGAAGAGAAGATCCAGTTTTCAATGCCAGACACTTCTCAGGGTTGAACGAAATATGTGACATGTAGTCATCCATTCTGCATCGACCAAGGAATCCACCCCGAAAGACTCCCCACTATTAGTTGGAGAGATTTACGAAAATTTTTTTGTCTCATCTACCAGATAAGGAACCCAACAATATTGGAAGGATCAGGTGGATTAACAAGATTTAATATTTTAAATCTTGTGATGAAGAAGGTCTGCTGAACTGAGTGGCAGACGAAAAATTTCATGTTCAAGATCAGTAGAAGGAATGAAATAATTCCGCAGGAATTTAAATACTGTATTTCAGTTGTAATCAGTTGAATCAGATGTATTAAAGATTTCAGTATTTGATGTACTCAGTTAATTGTTGCAAATGTACATCTTTTAGTGTAATATTTTGATTAAGTTTTGTATTACATGGGATTGTAATAAAGATTGTATTAAAACCTGGATTAGTGGTTCAAGCATTGTAATCTTTGAGATTATCTAGATTTTATTGAATAAAGATTTATCATTTGTTAAAATTTATATTTGAGATTTTGCACGTTTAGGAGGAATATTTCTAGATGTTTTACCTAGAATATTCTAGTAAACCAAGTGTTTGCTAGGGATGATATGATTTCATCGGGGGTCATGAATGTTTGTTCTAGACGAATTTCCTTAGAGCAGTTAGCTGTTTTGACCTCTTTAGATTGTTTTCTTGTGATGATGGATTTTCATCAGGATGTCAGGATAAGTAATACCAAGAGCTGTGGATTGTGACCAGTACTAGACATGAGGAGGCGCAACCCTTAGTTGGTATTCCTTTGGAAGTTTTCATACTTCAGAGATTGTTTGGAAGCCTTTGTTCTCCAGGGACTATATAGGGAAGGCTACTCAGTATGGAAGTTTGCAAATTTTGCAGCAGGGTATAACTGTGGATAGGACAGATACCAGGTGTGGTATCAAGGTTTAGTTATAGTCTGTTAGGAATGCAGATGTCCAGTTGTCAGAATAGTCTTGGAATGGATTTTCCTTGACATGTAATCGTTCTAAGCAGATGGAACTTGGCCTTGAAATTGTAGTTTTGAGGGTTTAATTCAAGAGTCATGAGATGCTGTATATAAATGCATATAAAACATTCAATCACATAATCCATGCAAACACATAATACATGCATACTCAATCTGGATATCTCGAATAATACTTCCATACTTTATTAAGGCAAATCCTAGAAGCTCCCCCTCTAGGTCCAAGCCTATCATACGACACTAAAACATAAATAACCATGCATTACCTAGCATTCCAAACATCACCTACTAGGCCCTAAAAGCCTTAGTTAAACTATAGTCTACTCCCTATTTCCTATAGGGAACCAAAGCCATACCTTCGTCCGTCGTCAGCCCGCTAATGTTGCATGCCCCAGAGCCTGGGCATAGCCTAGCTACGACGCCTGGACGCCTCACTAGAGCTCCGCCGCCTAGTTGCTACTGCGAACACTGTCCGCTATATAAAAATATCTAATTACTGCTCCAACTTTTACAAAAAAAAAAAAAAAAAAGAGTCCCGAAGCCCTTAAAATAAAGGCATGATGAGAGAGGAATATTTGGCAATTCAAAATGAGTCCTTGGACACCTATTTGTAGTCCAAGTTTGGATCGTCTGAACTCCTCTTTGGATGGTCGATCCTTGCATGATGTCCACGTTGCATGCAAGCCAAGTTCGGATGGTCCGATCCCCTCTTCGAAACGTCCGATCTTCATCATTCGATACACCTGTAGAAATCCTTTTGACATCTGTCCCAGAGGAGTTCGGACCGTCCGATCTCACTACCTCCCAAACCAATATAGGGCCTCCGAAGTCCCTCGGGTTCGGACCCTCCGAACTACTCGAGCCCAAATAAGTCCAATAAGCAATTTTCGAGCATTCTGGACTTAATTTCTTGGTCTGTTAGATCTTATTAAAATCCCTTAATCATGATTTATTAAATCTAAACATGATTATCAACTTAATCTTATAAAATGGGACTGGGCTACTACATTCTCCCCCTACTTAAGATATTTCTTCCTCGAGCAATCTTAAGTATTGAATGAAGTTTTCACTGAATAATCATCCATTATTCAAACTGATTCATTTTACAAGTTATATCTCAAATACAACATTCCAAGCAACTCTGGGTAATCTAAACGCATATTGTTCTCATGTTCTCAAATGGCTTCTTCAGTACCTTGATACAGCCACTTAAATATAAAAAGAAAAATAATTCTTTGTTGAGTGAACTATAATATCTCATGTCATTGTTCAATTAAATTAGACCAATAAAATCTAGATATATCTCTTTGATAAACTAACTGTACCAATCTTTGGTTAAATAATTTCTGGTCCTATCACTTGTCGCTCCCCCACTTTATTTCTGAACAGTGGAATATGAATTCATTGCCCTTATAATGCCTCGGATGGTGTCACTAGTTGTACGCGAAATCAATTAGTGGCAACTAATCTTGCCATGTTGGACCAAAATCCAAATAACAATGCTCACAACATGTATTCAATAGTCAAAATCATGTGCTCTGACTGTCCGTCATTCTCTGGGTGATATGTTGTACTCAAGCTAAGAGTAATACTGTAGTGACCCGCACCGTGATCACCTACTAATCAGAACTTAAGCATGCAATTAATTAATAAAATAATCTTAATCAGAGAAACTGCGGAATTAAAGTAAGTCAAATACCAGGTAAGCAAAACCTAGTGGTCAACCCCGCTATCCAGCCTTGGTCACCACCTAACCTCCCTGTCTCCGGGAGAACTACCTGCATCAATCCCATGGAATAGGGCATCCAGCCAACAGAAAATAACCGGAAGTGAGCCTAACATGCTCAGTACGAGAGTATGAGTATACGGTGTTATGTGTGCATGTATGCAAGTGAACTGGGTACCAAGACTCTCAGGTCAAGAAACAAGCTCATAGACCGGGCCCAGGGTATATAGCACGCTGCGCCGTCGCATCAGGAGGTAGCTCATATACCCAGTGGATAATGGTGACCTGATACTAGTACATGTGTCCAACCATAAGGTGACCTGACACAAGACTTACGTATCCAACCATCCACAAACTCGTAGGGTGAGCACCCTACTACAGGATACCTCTAAGGTAAAAGCTCAATATGCTC
Source organism: Henckelia pumila (assembly GCF_033568475.1). Classification (NCBI taxonomy): domain Eukaryota; kingdom Viridiplantae; phylum Streptophyta; class Magnoliopsida; order Lamiales; family Gesneriaceae; genus Henckelia; species Henckelia pumila. The sequence goes on along the minus strand of NC_133123.1, from coordinate 200,450,064 downwards.
ATGTATGCAACATACAGTCATGACATGTTGTATATATAAAGGCATATAAAACATGCAATCACATAATCCATGCAAATACATAATACATGCATACTCAATCTGGATATCTCGAATAATACTTCCGTACCTCATACACTTGGCAAGCTAGACCACCACTATGTCCAAGCCTACAGTCCGCACTACAATGCTAAGTACTCATGCATTACCACTTTATTCTAAAAGTCTTAACTACGCTATAGCATACTCCCTATTTACTATAAGGAGCCAGAGCTATACCTGCGTCCGTCGCCAGCCCACTGATGGCGATTGCCCCAGAACTTGGGCACCACTCCACGTAACCCTGGAGCGCCTCGCCAACCTCCGGACCAAGCCTAGGAAGGCCGGAAACACCCCAAAAAGCTCCTAGAATGCTCTAAAATCGAGAGAGAAAGAATATGATTTGGTGTGAAAAATGAGGCTCTCGGATGGCCTATTTATAGGCCATGATCGGAAGCTCCGATCGTAGGATCGGAAGCTCCGATCGGTGCATGTTAGCCACGTTTTGGACGGCCGAGATCGAAAGCTCCGATCGCAGGATCGGAAGCTCCGATCTGCTCGGAAGCTCCAAACTGTTTCTCATGTTTCCGAACTGGTTTTGGGCCCCCAAGACCCCCGGGACCTACCCCACCATTTTCGGACGTTCCGGATCTGATTTTCCACTTATTTTTACCAAATAAGGAATCCTTAAACATGTTTTGACACTTTTAAAATTATATTTCATTTTCTAACATGTTTAAAATCACTTAATCTTGTAAAATGGAACCGGGCTACTACATTCTCCCCCTACTTAAGATATTTCGTTCTCGAACAATCTTAAGTACTGAATGCAGTAAAACACTGAATAAACATCTTTTATTCAAACTGATTCATTTTACAAGTTACAATATGAAAATACAACAATTCAAAATAACTCTGGATAATCTGTACGCATACGACTCTCAAGTTCCCAAGTGGCCTCCTCAGTGCCTCGACTCTGCCACTGAACTAGAACAAGAGGAATGGTCTTGTTGCATAACACCTTATCCTTATGACCTATGATACGCAAAGGTCTCTCCACGTATGTCAAATCCGAGTCCAACTGTACCTCAGACGGCTGTAAGATATGAGACTCATCCGCCACATACCATCGTAACAGTGAAACATGGAACACATCATGGATTTTTGACAAATACGGTGGTAACGCCAACCTGTAAGCCAGATCTCCAACACTTTCCAAAATTTCAAATGGACCAATAAACTTAGGAGATAGCTTACCTTTGTGACCGAATCTAAAAATCCTGCGAAATGGTGAGACTTTCAGGAATACTTTCTCACCCACCTCAAACTGTAAAGGTCTACGCTTGACATTCGCATAACTAGCTTGTCGATCCTGCACAACCTTAATTCTCTTCTTGATCTGTCCAACAATATCAACAGCCTGCTGGACTAACTCTGGTCCCTCAACTTGTCGCTCCCCCACTTCCTCCCAGAACAGTGGAGTACGACATCGTCGCCCGTACAACGCCTCAAACGGAGCAATCCCAATACTGCGATGGTAACTGTTGTTGTACGCGAACTCAATAAATGGCAACTGATCTTGCCACGCTGTACCAAAATCCATAGAACATGCTTGCAACATGTTTTCAAGAGTACGGATCGTGCGCTCTGACTGCCCGTCAGTCTCTGGGTGATATGCTGTACTCAAGCTAGGAGTAGTACCCATAGCGCGCTGAGGACTCCCCCAAAACCTGGAAGTAAACCTGGGATCTCGATCGCTGACGATGCTCACAGGCACTCCGTGCAATCGAACAATATCTTGGATGTACAATCGTGCCATCCTATCAAAACTAAAGTCTCGGTTATAAGGAATGAAATGTGCTGACTTGGTGAGTCGGTCCACCACAACCCAGATAGCATCACAATTCCTTGAGCTTACCGGTAAATGGGTCACAAAGTCCATCGTGATCAACTCACATTTCCACTCAGGAATAGGTAAACTGTGAAGCAACCCTCCAGGTCATCGGTGCTCTGCCTTGACCTGCTGACACACCAAACATCTAGAAACATATAGATACACACTCCTTTTCATTCCTTTCCACCAGAACCTGGTACACAAATCCTTGTACATCTTGTTGCTCCCCGGATGAATACTCAATTTAGAACGATGAGCTTGGGATAAAATCTCCTCCCTTAGAGTATCATCCTTTGGAACAACAATACGGCCAGATAAACAAAGAAAACCATCTGACTGATAATGGAATCCGGATGAACTATCATCCCTGGCTAAACGAGCCAAACGCTGGGTCTTCGGATCAGCCATCTGAGCATCTCGAATCCGAGAATACAAAGCAGGCTCAAATAAGATCGCAAACATCTGGATACTCTGCATACCTTTCTTATGCTTGAAGGTATATCCTGAAGAACAACAATCTTCAATTTCACTTGCCACAAAACAAGTCTGTAGTGCGGACAGTCGCACCTTGCGGCTCAAGGCATCAGCAGTGAGATTAGCAGCTCCTGGATGATACTTAATTTCACAGTCATAATCCTTAAGAAAATCCATCCAACGTCTCTGTCTCATGTTCAATTCTGCCTGAGTAAACAAATACTTGAGACTTTTGTGGTCTGTGAAGATCTCAAATCTTTCTCCATAAAGATAATGACGCCAGATCTTCAATGCAAATACAATAGCTGCTAACTCAAGATCATGCACTGGGTAGTTATTTTCATGAACTTTTAACTGTCTAAAGGCGTATGCAATCACATGCCCATTCTGAGTTAGGACACATCTCAGTCCCTGAAGAGAAGCATCCGTGTACACTACATACCCTCCAGATCCAGACGGCAAAGCCAACACAGGCGCAGAAGTCAACCGTCTACGAAGTTCACAGAAATTTTCCTCACATTCTGAGGACCACTCAAAATTCACGCCCTTCCGAGTAAGTTGTGTCAAAGGTCGAGCGAGCTGCGAGAAATTCGCGATAAAGTGACGATAATATCCTGCTAGACCCAGAAAACTACGGATCTCAGCTACCGTCGTCGGACGCGACCAGTTCATTACAGCCTCAATCTTGCTCGGATCCACAAAAACTCCATCTCTGGATATAATGTGGCCAAGAAACACCACCCGATCCAGCCAGAACTCACACTTACTCAATTTGGCATACAACTGTCTATCCCTCAGAGTTTGCAATACCAGCTTCAAATGGTAAGCGTGTTCATTTACATCATGTGAATACACCAAGATATCATAATAAATACAACGACAAACTTGTCCATAAATTCTCTGAATACACGATTCATTAGATCCATAAATACAGCCGGTGCATTAGTCAACCCAAATGGCATTACTAGGAACTCATAATGCCCATACCTGGTTCTGAATGCTGTCTTGGCTATATCTTGATCTCGAACTCGCATCTGATGATATCCAGATCTCAAATCAATCTTCGAGTAGACCAAAGTACCCTGCAATTGATCAAACAGATCATCTATACAAGGCAAAGGATACTTATTCTTGACCGTTACCCTGTTCAACTGGCGATAATCAATGCACAAACGCATAGACCCATCCTTTTTCTTCACGAATAGAACAGGTGCTCCCCAAGGAGAAACACTTGGACGAATATAACCCTTGTCCAATAGATCCTGAAGCTGCTGCTTCAACTCACGCATCTCTGATGGAGCCAGACGATACGGTGCTCGAGAAATAGGCGAAGTCCCTGGCATCAGATCTATACCGAACTCAACTTCGCGTAGTGGAGGAATTCCATGAATTTTTTCAAGAAATACATCTAGGAATTCGTTCACAACAGGAATAGCTTCTATACCAATACTTCCAGCGAATGTATCAACTGCATAGATGAGGTAGCCTTCCGCGCCAGATTCCAAAGCTCGACAAGCTTTCAAAGGTGATACCAATGGCTTCTGAGGTCGCGCTCCCTCACCGTAAAAGAACCAGCTATCATTGCCAATCGGATGAAATTTTACCAATCTCTGGTAACAATCCACTGAAGCTCGGTATGTAGTTAACACATCAATTCCCAAAATGCAATCGAAATCCTCCATTGCTAATATCATGAGATTCACCATCAAGACATTCCCTTCGAACTCTAAAGGGCAACCCATCACTAGACGCTTAGCCGACGCAGACTGACCCATGGGGGTAGAAACAACAACCACTGTGTCTAGTGAAATGTATGGCAACTTATATTTCTTAACAAAACGTGCAGATATGAAAGAATGAGATGCACTAGTGTCAATGAGTGCAAAAGCAGGTATATCAAATAACAAGAACGTACCTGCTATAACTTTCTCATTCTCATCCACCGCCTGATCATGTCTCAAGGCGAATACTTGAATGGAAGCACGAGGTTTCAAATTAGAACCCCCTGTCGACTGTCCCTGTGGCCTCTGCTGCACTGAAGCCTGAGAACCAGAACCTGAGCCAGAACCAGCTCCCCCGGCCAGTGGACAATCCTTATTCAGGTGGCCAATTTCTCCACATCGAAAGCACACCCCTGAAACCTTCCGGCACCTGTTGGCAGGATGATTCCCGCCACAATGCTTGCAAGGACCTTGATTCTTTCTGCCGAAACGCATCACCTCCCCGGATCCTGAGGAAGAAGAAGTAGAACTAGACTTCTTGAATGACTGAGCACGGGGACCCAAGGAACTTGCGAGTCTAGATGAGTAGAAGGATCTGTTACGGTGGATGCTGTCCTCTGCCTGGTGACATCGGCTCACTAATCCCTCGTAAATCATGTCATCTCCCACAGCAACTCGGTCATGAATCTCCGGATTAAGACCTTGCAGGAATAGATTATACTTCGCCTCCGTGCTATCATAAATCTGGGGGCAATAGGGCAGTAACTCAAAGAACTTCAACTGGTATTCCTCGATCGACATCGATCCTTGCCGCAAACCCAGAAACTCACTTGTCTTCGTCTGTCGGAGAGCAGGAGGAAAATACAGCTTATGAAAAGCCGTGCGGAACTCATCCCAGATAACAACTCCTCGGGCTGCAATAAAAGGCGCAGAAGTAGAATCCCACCACTTCCGAGCTCGTCCTTCGACCAAGAAATCAAGAGTCTCCATCCGCTGCTCCTCAGTGCATCGAAACTCCCGGAAACAAACTTCCATATGTCGTAGCCAGTTTCCCGCATCCTCCGGTGACTCTCCTCCGACTAAAGGCTTCGGACCCATCTGCATAAACCTATGCATGCTGAAACGCCTGTGATCATCATGGCGATGGTGATGACGGCCCCGACGATGCTCTCGATCGTCCTGATCACCCCAGCATCCACCTATGCTGCCGTGACTACTCTCATCACCATGACCCGCCATCTACACGATGATTAAAAGTTAATCCCAATTTCAACAATCTAGATCCCAAGATTATTATGCATGCTCTGATACCATAAATGTAGTGACCCGCACCGTGATCACCTACTAATCAGAACTTAAGCATGCAATTAATTAATAAAATAATCTTAATCAGAGAAACTACGGAATTAAAGTAAGTCAAATACCAGGTAAGCAAAACCTAGTGGTCAATCCCGCTATCCAGCCTTGGTCACCACCTAACCTCCCTGTCTCCGGGAGAACTACCTGAATCTGCCCCATGGAATAGGGCATCCAGCCAACAGAAAATAACCGAAAGTGAGCCTAACATGCTCAGTACGAGAGTATGAGTATACGGTGTTATGTGTGCATGTATGCAAGTGAACTGGGTACCAAGACTCTCAGGTCAAGAAACAAGCTCATAGACCAGGCCCAGGGTATATAGCACGCTGCGCCGTCGCATCAGGAGGTGGCTCATATACCCAGTGGATAATGGTGACCTGATACTAGTACATGTGTCCAACCATAAGGTGACCTGACACAAGACTTACGTATCCAACCATCCACAAACTCGTAGGGTGAGCGCCCTACTACAGGATACCTCTAAGGTAAAAGCTCAATATGCTCATGTATGCAACATACAGTCATGACATGCTGTATATATAAAGGCATATAAAACATGCAATCACATAATCCATGCAAACACATAATACATGCATACTCAATCTGGATATCTCGAATAATACTTCCGTACCTCATACACTAGGCAAGCTAGACCAGCACTATGTCTAAGCCTACACTCCGCACTACAATGAAAAGTACTCATGCATTACCACTTTATTCTAAAAGCCTTAACTACGCTATAGCATACTCCCTATTTACTATAAGGAGCCAGAGCTATACCTGTGTCCGTCGCCAGCCCACTGATGACGATTACCCCAGAACTTGGGCACCACTCCACCATAACCCTAGAGTGCCTTACCAACCTCCGGACCAAGCCTAGGAAGGCCGGAAACACCCCAAAAAGCTCCTAGAATGCTCTAAAATCGAGAGAGAAAGAATATGATTTGGTGTGAAAAATGAGGCTCACGAATGGCCTATTTATAGGCCACGATCGGAAGCTCCGATCGTAGGATCGGAAGCTCCGATCGGTGCATGTTAGCCATGTTTTGTATGGCCGAGATCGGAAGCTCCGATCGCAGGATCGGAAGCTCCGATCTGCTCGGAAGATCCGAACTGTTTCTCATGTTTCCGAACTGGTTTTGGGCCCCCAAGACCCCCGGAACCTACCCCACCATTTTCGGACGTTCCGGATCTGATTTTCCACTTATTTTTACCAAATAAGGACTCCTTAAACATGTTTTGACACTTTTAAAATTATATGTCATTTTCTAACATGTTTAAAATCACTTAATCTTGTAAAATGGAACCGGGCTACTACAAGTACCCATAGCGCACTAAGAAATTCCCTAGAATCTGAAAGTAAACCTGGGATCTTGATCACTGACTATGTAGACAAATAGTTCATGCAATCGGAAATCTCTTGGATGTACAACCGTGTCATCCTATCAAATTGTATTCCCGATTATGAGGAATGAAATGTGATGACTTAGTGAGTTGGTCCACCACAACCCAAATAGCATCACAATTCCCCGAGCTCATCGATAAATGGGTCACGAAGTCCATCGTGATCAACTCCCATTTCCACTCAAGAATGGATAAACCGTGAAGCAATCCTCCAGGTCGTCGGTGTTCTGCCTTGACCTACTGATACACCAAACATCTAGAAACATACTGATACACACTTTTCTTCATTCCTTTCCACCAGAAAGAACCTCGTACACAAATCTTTGTACACCAAAAGGATTTCTCATACTTTATGACTAACACTTGTCATAACACCTGTGAAAACTTCGTTGTCCATAATTCTTGATTTCTTGAACCTCTCAGGTTATCTTCTTGGAAATATCAATACAATTATTTTGTTGATTCACAAATCGATTAGTACAATCTCTAGTACCAATATATATTGACATCTATCACATAACTTGAGGTAACACATGAAAATGAGAATACTGATTATCCTGCCACGGATAATTCCTTGCTAAATTTTGACTTGCGCTACTATTTGAACAAAAATGTTTCATCCTTCTTTGGCAAGTCCTTAAATCAATACAATCTAGTTAATCCCCAATGTCATCGAATCGGACATATCAATGGCCTAATGCATCCAATAGACATCTGTAAAATTAGTGACATCAATTCTGCTAGATCTAGTAACCTTTGATCTCAGCCGCTGTCCTTTTTCCGTGTCTAAACACTTGATGCTATCCTGTTAGTATCAATTGAAATTTAAGCACTTGCTAGATCAATTTCTATCGTTCTTCTACAAGAACATTTTCCTCCCCCATCACGGGGTTACAACATCTGTATCTACTACAGATAAATTAGAAGTAAAACTTCTTATCAACTTCCCTTAAGTAGAAGGAAATCCAAAGGATGAACTAACATATTTCTTGGAAACAACTAAGTTCATTTCTGACTGCCACAGACAAAGAGTCACAATATGTCACTGGGCACTAAACTTGCACCAATTTAACTGACCATTTCAATACACACATGAACACCTAAGTGTCCAACTTCCACTATCCAAGTGAATTCTCTTACTGTAAAAACCATGATGTAACTTAGCAGACTCATGACATCCGTCAATCACTAATCAATTATCTCATAGATCTCAAACTCTTTGATGTATAATGTTCCTATCTAGGAAACACTTATCCATAAAAATTATCGAACTGACACCAAACATAAATGTTACAATGATATCTAGACTGAGTAAATTTTTCATCCCCTTTTGAAGTACAAAAGACTTCCAGAATATCATTGGAAATGCACTCCCCCATGTCAATCATTGATCACAGTTCACGTATCCCAGCATAAATCATCCATGTATCTTGATATAAACTTGTATTTTCTTGACAATCCAACAATCGAATACTAGTTCTTATAGAGAAAATTGTCTAAGTAAATCCATCACTTAGAGTCCCAATTTAATCATGATGATCATATCCCTGATCATTAATTGCTTTTCTGATTAAATCAGACAATACTAGTCAAATCTCTAAGTTCTCCCCACCCCCCCCCCCCCCCCCAAGTATCACGTGTGAAAGCTATCCGTCCAGATTAAATACTTGTCAACGAATTATTTCCAAGAATATTCTATTCACAGAAACCAAAATCTGTATCTCTGATGAATTTAGATGATAACTCATATCCTTTGGAACTAATCCAGTACCAAGTATAATTCCAGAAGACTCAAATAAATTCTGAATATTCTCCTGATACTTATACCCATTGCTATGACTGTACAAACAATGAGACTCAGGTAATTCCTATAATGCCAAACTGGAACAAAATAATCCTTCCAGAGTACACCGGAATATGGTCGCACTTACTATACCATCTCGGAACCCGACAGTCAAGAGCATCCTGGCATAACTCATCCCCGAGTCTCTGATATTATGCAACATTCCTATCTAGACCAAATTCACTAGTCAAGGAAATATTCTGTACAGAAGCACAACTCAAATCCTGAGTCTGCATACATATGACAGTTGAATCATGTTGAATATCAACTCAACTAAACTTTTGAATTAAATCCTTGAAACCACAATTCAAAGGCCAACACCAATCTGTTCAGAATGATTACAAGTGAAGGAAAATCCATTCCAAGACTGTTCTGACAACTGGACATATGTATCCCTAACAGACGATAACTAACTTGATACCATACCAGGTATCCATCCAATGCAAGGTCATACCTTGTTGTGACTGTTGCCAAATTTTCAGACTGAGTAGCCTTCCCTATATAGTCCTTGGAGTACCAAGGCCTCCAAACAATCTCTAAATTATGGAAACTTCCAGAGGAATACCGAATAAGGGTCGCGCCTCCTTATGTCTAGTACTGATCACAATCCATAACTCATTTTATTACTTGACCTGACACCCTGATGAAATTCTATCATCACAATATAACACCCTAAATAGGTTAAATCATCCAACTTGTTCTAAGGAAAATGTCCTAGAAAAATCACTCATGCCCTTGATGAATCGCATCACTCATGGCATTATTCATAGATGATTAAGTCATCCTAGGAAAAACTCCTTGTACTGACCAACTGAAAGCATACATAATTCAATCTCAATTATACACATGATTAAACAAATAACTGATCCTTTATAAAAACCAAAATAATCTCAAAAGATTACAACACTTGAACCACTAATCCAGGTTCTAATACTATCCCATGTAATACATAACTTAATCAAAAAGATTACACTGAAATATGTACAATACAAAGAAATTTTAGTACATCGAATAACATAAATCTTTAATACATCTGATTACAACTGAAATACTGTTTACAGCAAAATACATTATTTAAATTCCTGAAAAAGTCTTTCAGTCCGTCTACTGATCTTGAACATTAAGTTTCTCGTCTGTTACTCATGTCAGCAGACCTTCTACCTCGCAAGATCTCAAAGAATTTAATACCAAAAACTACCAATTCAATGGTTCAATCTCCGGTAGGATCTTCCGACAATCTCTCCAACTACTAGTGGAGAGTCTTGTTGGGTGGCTTCCTTGGTCGATGCAGAATGGATGACTACTTGTCACTCATTCCCTTCAACCATAGAAGTGTCTGGCGTTGAAAACTGGATCTTCTCTTCAGCTAAATCCTGTTGGGATCCACATAATACGAACTTCTGATGCCAACCTTGGCAATGAAGATCTTGGAAAAGCCTAAATATTCAGCTATTCCAAATCCTCATACTGCTATCATCATTGAATCCAACTTGCAATCCTACAAGGAATAAACCAAAATCAATATTATGTCCCAAAGAATCATATTGAATGCTCTGATACCATAAATGTAGTGACCCGCACCGTGATCACATACTAATCAGAACTTAAGCATGCAATTAATCAATAAAATAATCTTAATCACAGTAACTGTGAAATTAAAGTAAGTCAAATACCAGGTAAGCAAAACCTAGTGGTCAACCCTGCTATTCAGCCTTAGTCATCACCTAACCTCCCTGTCCCTGGGAGAAATACCTGCAACTTCCCCATGGAATAGGGCATCCAGCCAACAGAAAACAACCGGAAGTGAACCAGATGCTCAGTACGAGAGTATGAGTATACACTAATATATGCGCATGAATGCAAATGAACTAGGTACCAAGACACACATGTCAAGAAACAAACTCATATACCGGGCCCATGGTATATAGCACGCTGCGCCGTCGCCTCAGGAGATGGCTCATATACCAAGTGGATAATGGTGAACTGATACTAGTACAAGTGTTCAACAATCACGGTGACCTAAAACAAGACTTATGTATCCAACCATCCACAAACTCATACGGTGAGCGCCCTACTACAGGAAACCTCTAAGGTAAATGCTCAATATGCTCATGTATGAAACATACAGTCATGACATGCTGTATATAAAGACATATAAACCATTCAATCACATAATCCATGCAAACACATAATACATGCATACTCAATCTGGATATCTCGAATAATACTTCTGTACCTTACTAAGGCAGATCCTAGAAGCTTCCCCTCTAGGTCCAAGCCTACCATTCAGCACTACAACATAAAAAACCATGCATTACCTAGCATGCCAAACATTACCTACTAGGGCTTAAAAGCCTTAATTAATATATAGCCTACTCCCTATTTCCTATAGGGAACCAAAGCCATACCTTTGTCTGTCGTCAGCCCGCTGATGTCTCATGCCCTAGAGCCTGGGCATAGCTTAGCTACGACCCCTAGACGCCTTGCTAGAGCTCCGCCTCCTAGCTGCTACTACGGACACTGTCCGCTATATAAAAATATACTAATTCCTGCTCCAACTCTTAAATAAAGAGTCCCAAATCCCTTAAAAACGGGAAATGAGAGGAATATTTGGCAATTCAAAATGATTCCTCGGACCCATATTTATAGGCCAAGTTTGGATCGTCCGAACTCCACTTCGGATGTTCTGATCCTTTCATGATGTCCACGTTGCATGCAGGACAAGTTTGTACGGTCCGATCCCTTCCTCGGATCATCCGATCTTCATCGTCCGATACACCTGTAGAAATCCTTTTGACATCTGTCCCGGAGGAGTTTGGACCGTCTGATCCCAAGATCGGATCATCTGTTCTCACTAACTCCCAAACCAAAACAGGGCCTCAGAAGTCCCTCGGGTTTGGACCCTCCGAACCCTAGTTCGGATCCTCCGAACTACCCGAGCCCAAATAAGTACAATAAGCATTTTTTGAGCATTTTGGACATAATTCCTTGGTCTGTTAGATCTTATTAAAATCCCTTAATCATGTTTTATTAAATCTAATCATGATTTGCAACTTAATCTTGTAAAATGGTATTGGGCTACTACATTACCACTATCATCTTTGTCGAGTCTTATTGATGTTCTCGTGTGTAGATGATGATTTTGAGTCCTCCATACCAAACTTCTTCAGAATTTCCTTAATGTATTTTCCTTGATTGACAAAGAACCCAGCTTTGCATTATTTGATTTGAAATCTGAGGAAATAATTATGTTTTCCTACCATGCTCATCTCAATGTGGTCTTGCATGAGCATAAAAAATTCCCGACAGAGAGTTTCGTTAGTAGAACCAAAAATAATATCATCCATATAAATTTTCACAATTAACATCTCATAATTTTCACATTTGGTAAACAAAGTAATATCAATTTTATCTCTAGAAAAACATGTGAGGTACTAGGACCAACATGACCTAATCTTCTATGCCAAAGAATGTTGTCATCAACATTCAAGGATACAAGGCTTTTTATATTTGAAAAGGATAAATTGTTTAAAGAAACCTTGCAAATATTTTCACTTCTATATCCTTTGAAATTTATGGATTTACCATTGATGAGTGATACAGTGCAGTGTTGGAGAGTGAATTTGACTTCATAACCTCTATTGCACAATTGACTTATGCTTAAATCCTTTCACGAGAAGTACATCATCAATTAAGAAAGCGTTAGATATACCTTTTGATCTGATGCTTTCAATCACTCTTTTGCTATTATCTCAAAAGATAACAGCACCTTTCTCCTTTGGTTTGATTGATTGAAGTAGCTTCTTGTTTTCAGCCATATGTCTGGAGCAGCCACTATCAAAATACCAAATGCTTGGAGGAATATTGTTTCCCAATTCCTGCAAACATAATTTTTTGTACCCTTTAGTTCTTTTGGGTCCACAGATGTTAGGAAAAAGAGAAGTACAAAATAGATTTTTAAGAGTTACGGTCTCTCATAGAAACATCATCGACACTTTCCTTTTTTGAATTTGTCTCCTCGCATAAATCTTTTGAATTTTCTTGCGAAGAGTGCCCTTGTCTTCATCATCTTCTTCTTAGAATTGGCTTGATAAAGCAATCCCTTTTGCCTTGGCTTTGGCATCCTCTTTTATCTCCTTTCTTGTAGATAGTTATAAGTCATGGTTTTTTAGGGTCTCATGAAGTTGATCAAGATCATAGGAGGCAGTATCACCTTTGTTTGATTCGATAATCGTCGTTCTCTTTGCATCCAACTCCTTGGGTAGGGCTCGAAATGCTCTTCTCCAAACTTTTTTGGTTGGATATTGCTCTCCAAGTTGGGCTCGCTCATTGATGATTTGGCTAAGACTTCGAAACATTGCGTCGATGCCCTCTTTGGTATCCATCTCGAAAGTCTTGTACTTGAGTTGTAGGAGATCAATCTTTGTCTCTTTCACTTGATTTGTTCCTTCGTGACATATCTCCAATTTGTCCTAAATATCTTTCGCGGAGGAGCACATAGATATCCAATTGTAATCGTTCATATCTAAAGAACAATGCAACATATTCATATCTTTAGCATTTTGTGAAATTAATCTCATGTCCTCTTTTGAAAAGTCATCCATTCCCTTAGGAACTTCAATCATATCAACTATTTTCATAGGTGTATAGAGACCTTTCACCGTCACTTTCCAAAAATCATAATCAACGGATTGGATATATAGAGACATTATATTTTTTCAATAGCCATAGTTTATGCCGTTAAAAAGAGGAGGACTATTGGTTGATTTCCCTTGTGCATAATCACTCGCTAGATTGGCCATTAAAACCTTTTGAAAATATTTTTAAAAGTGTGGCTCTGATACCACTTGTTAGAACCTAATGAAGGGGTTTTAGGTTCGATTAGCCCCTTTAGCAATTTAAAGTAATTGCAAATACGCAGGCAGAAGACTTAAAGCAATCAAAACAATCAAAGCAATAATAAATAAAATAAATAAATGAGGTTAGTAAATAAAGCGGTAAATAAGAGATGATATGTTGATGGAAGTTCGACAATAAATTGTCTACGTCTCCCCTTCTTGGTTAAGGTCGATTAACCAAGGATCCATTAGCACTTCAATGTCTTGGCCTTGATGGATCCAAGTTAGCCGTACAACAACACAACCACCGCGTCTCTTGGTCTTGATGGCTCCAAAGATAGCCGATACAACTCACACACTTGGCCTTAAGGGCTCCAAGGATAGCCTCACAACAAACTCAACAAACTCGGCTTCACACTTGAGTATACGATAACAATTTTCAAGCACTTATACAACTCGATACAAAGATATATATATTCAGGGACTCGAAATAGGCTTCAAAATGCTTGAAGGATTGCTTGAATGATGCTTGAGAGAATGAGAGACTCAAGGTGAGTTGGGATTCATCAAAACCCCAGAATGCCTTTTATTTATATGCTAATTTTGGTGAGATCGGAAATTCCGATCCACGAACGGAGCTTCCAATAATCATTAATTTCAAATATGAATTTTATGCATCAAGGTGAGATCGGATCTTTTGATCCCGGCATCGGAGTTTCCGATCGGCGGCATTAAAAATACACTATCGGCCGAAGTATTTCGGATAAGATCTTGTCGTAGCTATCGGAGATCGGAACTTCCGACTGGAATCAGAACTTTCGATCCCTGGTTTTCATAGCTTCCAAAGTGCTTCCAAACATTAAATGAATGGCTATAAATAGATCGGAACTTACGACTCTGTGATCGGAGCTTTCGATCCCGTCGCTGGTGCCAAACTAGCTTTCGAACATCATCGGAGGTTCCGAACTCCCATCGGAGCTTCCCATCTGGTAGACATCCATATCTTTGAAATTTGATTCTTAAGTAATCTCCAACTTGTGTGCAATTCGTCCTTTGAAAATTTGAACTCCAGTTCAATTTTAATTTTTAACTCTGCAAATTGCTTACTGTAGACATTAGTAACGTTTAACCTAGTTTTGTAATCATCAAAACATAATATTTTAGACTTTTTAATGCATTAAAAACATTAATCTCACAACACGAGATTTGTATATGTTTAAGGCGTAACAGTCCGAACAAGATTTTGGAGCGTCCGATCATAGTTAGGCCATGGAAATTGTGAGGTGTCAACACTGTTTGGACACGCAGATTATCGGAGCATCCTAATGTGAGATCTGAACGTCCGAACTATGCATTGCTGCAACGTGGCAAGCATGCAAGATCGGAACATCCAAAGTAGGGATCGGAGCGTAAGATCTTCGCCTATAAATATGGAATCCGAGGCTCATTTCAAATTTGCCAATTCACATGTTCTCTCTCTCTCTCTCACACACACACCTCTTGAGTAGTTTTAGGGGTTTTCTAGTCTATAGACGAGGTCTGGTGATAGCTAGGCTCCACCAAGGTTGTAGTGGAGTTGTGCCCAAGAGTTTGGGCTTTCGGCATCAGCGGGCTGATGACAGACAAAGTGATGGAATGTAGATGCCTGGAGTTTTAGGGAGCTCAGCCCATGTTAGGACGTTTTGATACTGAGATTCACAATGACTGTAGGGTCAAGCGGACTTTAGTAATCTATATGATATTTTGATCCACGTCCAATTAGTAATGAGTGGATGTACCAAGTGATTTGACTTCCCGTCGGTATTGCTAATATCCTAGGAGCCCGTCTGAGCATATTCTGATTTGTTTGTCCAAGATATGGATACACATACATTACATTATATGCATCATATTTGCTACTAGTGTCCTGATCTTTAGCGTTCACGTCCATGTGTTCTGTGTTTCATGGACACCCTATTCGACGGGACATTTGCAGGTATTTCTCCCAGAGAATTGGAGATTAGGTGGCGACCAATGCAAAATTGCAGAATTACCCACTAGGTTTTACTTTATTTGTATTAAGTTAATTTGATAGGGTTATATTATTTGGATCTTGTAGAGACCCCACCCGGATCCACTACCTAATCAGATTTTAATTAGTGCATGCATTAATATTAAAAGCGTAAAGAGCAGAATAATTAAAATACAAAAAATCCAATCGGCAGAATACAATCGACGACAATAAAGTGTATAAATACTTTTATACAACCAGATCGAAAGCCTTAGGGTAATAAACCCTACCACTAAAACCTCGCTGCAATAGGTAACAACGTCAACCCTGCTGCGAGGCACCTAGACCGTCCAGCCTCAAACCTGCCCCGCCACAAGGAATCCCAAATAAAAACCAACACAGGGGTGTGAGCGAAAACTCTCAATACGAAAAGCAATGATATATAGACTAATATGCAGCAAGCAAATGACTTTAAAATACTGATTAAAACAGTCTACTCAGGGCGCCATGAATACACAGTACCGTGTTAAGAGAGCGACTCCACGGGGTATTCGTGTATTCCCCTATCTACTATAGCGTCTACTCCACCGTTGTGGTCTCTCCTAGTGATAGCAAACCAGGGGCTGAGTGTCCCCAGACACGAATCCATAAGGAGTAAACTCATCACCGATGGAAACTGTCATGACTCACATCATACCAGATGCAGTCCGGTGTAAAAGCATGCATGTGCTAAAGCCGTAAAACATGGTAAAACATATAGCACATACTCATACAACATATAAGCATATATATCATGCCGGATATCTCGGTCAGTGCTTACATACCTCTAACACTTCAGGCAAATTCTAGCACCACTGGTCTAGATCTCATGCCTACTAGTCCACACTAAGGTGTCTACAATGCAAATACTCATGCATCATTAAATAAGCTCTAAAAGCCTTAACTAAGCTATTTCATACTCCTAAATATTTTTAGGAAACCAAAGTTATACCTACGCCCGTCATCAGTCCTTTGCTGTCGATATCCTCGAAACTAGGCCACAGCTCCGCTACGACGCCGGGATCGCCATGCCGCTTCCGGATCCCAAAAAGAACGCCTAGAAACCTTTAAAACCAACTAAAAGAGCTAAGTATTGAAGAGAGGAGGGAAAATGGTGCATATGAAAATGACCCTCGGCACCCCTATAAATAGTACACTACCGAAACCTCCGATGCATCATCGGAGCTTCCGATCTTCCTTATCCACCACGTGCCAGTTCCTCACTGGCTGGCCATGGATAAGTAGAATCGAAACCTCCGTTCCAGATCGGAGCTTTCGTTGTCTCACACGTCATGGCTGAAGTGATATTATCGGAACTTCCGTTGCACACCGGAACTTTCGATCACCATCGGAGCTTCCATTCTGATCATGACCATAATTTCTTATTTTGCATTGATTAATCCCTTAATTACCTTTAATTAGTTACGGGTCACTACAGATCTTTTTACCAGTTTTATTCTGCCGGTTCGGGATTTTAAATATTATTCTGCAGTTATACTGGTTATGTTTATTTTATACTTTTATTGCATGTTTAAATTTTTTATTAATAGGTGATCACGGTACGGATCACTACAATTTTAGTAACGTCAACCTCATTAAAACTTCGCTCCTAGCTAATAATAAAACACAAATAATGTTATGTATATAGTTTTGGTGTAGTGAACAACTATTGTGAGCACTTATGTGAACACCTACTCGCGTGGCGTTCACTTAGTGGTAAGAATGGCAGCGAGGCGGGTTTGGGCAAACCCGAGACCTGCACCGCCTCCCCTTGGACCCGCCCCGCCCTGCCCCGCCCCGCCCCGCCCTTGAACCCGGCGAGTCCAATCCGAGTTAGACCCGTTGGACACGCCAAATTTTATATAATTTAAATTTTATTAAATAAAAAATTATAATAAGTTAAAAAAATTTCAAAATTCATTAAATTTATATTAACAATATTTAAGACAAAAAAATATTCTCACAAGTTAAAATGTAACATTTTTATTTAATTAATAATTAAGAAATAAAAAAAATTTATAATAATATATTTTATTATTAAATCATGATATATTAAAATTATTTCAACCCAAAAATATTATAAACTCAAATTATGGATGAAATATTGATTATTTAATATAAAAAATATAATTATATATTATTAATATATATATATATATATTATATTTATAAATTAATATAAATATTTTTGGTGAGACGGGTCCAAAGCGGGTCCGGCCAAACCTAGGACCCATCACATAATTTCTCTGTTGGTTGTTCACCATATCAAAACTGTCACGCCCCGTTCCCGTGGTCGGGTGATATCGTTGTTGCTTTCAAATAAAATTCGATAACAACCAGGCTCTTAGTACATAATTTAACTAAAACTAATATATTTCATAGATAGAATTCATAATAAATATTTTGTACAAATCAAAATTCTCAAAAATAGAATAAACTTTGTGGAAACGTCTTGCAACTTAAAAATAAGAATAATAACGATAAAAGCTAAGTCGTCATATTCATCGTCTGGGAGGGAAAAAGTTAAGGGGATGAGCGTTTTGGAAAACACTCAGCAAGTGGGATCCAATCGATCATACAAAAAATACATATATATATATATATATATATATATATTCATTGGAGAAAACTCATACTTGAATTTCGAACATGTCGTATTTCAAAACATATCATCTCATAGCATGTCTCATCATAGCATAGCATAAACATCATAATCATAAAAAAATTGACATGATTTACATATTTTGGCCAGACATTGAAATTCATCTCATTATTTGTGGCTAACTGATCAGTACCTTATATGTAATCCCTCTAAGGGGTGAGGTCATTTGTCTGTTATTATTACCCACCGCATCTGGGCCATAACATAACATAGTTCAAAAATTTCATCTCCACTCCTAATTCGAGTCATAAAAATGCTAAAACATACTTTTAACAAAATCATATCACGAATAATAATTATATAACAAGATTCCAACAAATATCAGGAACGATCAAAATTTTTCAAACATACATAAGATTATAAAACAAAAGTCCACTTACCAAATTTATTCATGCAAGAATCAATAAATTGAACAGGCGCAGCTTTGACCAAAAAATTAAAAGCAAATGCTCGAAAATTATGAATTGAACTTTCGAAAATTCCACTTTGCGTTCTCAAGTGTTGGGAAATTATTGGACAAGCTTTTCTTCCCAATTTCCTAGGCCATATCACGTGAATATGAAGATAATTGAGACAAATCTTTAACTCCAAGTTAGAGACGGAGGGAAAGGGAGCGGTGGGGGCAGCCGCCCCCCTCAATTTTTCAGGTTAACAAAGGGGTTGGGGGTAGAGGGAGTCAGTGGGGTGGGGGTGGCAGGGGGCGAGTGGGAGTAGCCAAATTTTTTGATTCTTAAATAAAGATTAAAAAGTTAAAATAAATAAAATAAAAATTGTACATTGAAATTTTATTTTTTATCTAAGTTATTTATTTTTTGTTTGACAATTTTTTATTTTGTTGAAGTAATATTTTGTCCTATTATCTTTCTCTTGAAATATATGTGTTATTCATTTAGCCCATGGTTCGCAAAAACGGTCACGGAATGGGTGGAACAGCCGTTCTGAAATGGGAACGGCAGCTGTCGCGACAAAGTTACGGGGAAAAATGGTTGATTAATATAACATTGTTTTTCTTTAAAATATCGGCAATTTCGCAGACGTCGCGAAACGAAACGGCAATTTCACGGATTTCGCGGCCGTCGCGGAACGTTTTAGATAATTTTTTCTATTAAAATTTTAGCAAATTATATAATTATTTATATTTTTATTATAAAAATATTCCGCGACAATAACCGCGACCGTTCCGTGAAATTCCAATAAAATCGGAACGACATCCTCCATGACCGCAACTGCGAACCATGATCTCGTCCCCCCTATTTGATTTTTCTGGCTCCGTCCCTGCTCCAAGTGAGAGCTTACTCTTCCAAATTATGAAGGAGAATTGGCAGCCTTCATAAGCCTATTGCTAGCCTAGCTTTTCTCGAAAATATGAAGAGAAAAAGATAAAATGAGTGATTTTTTCTTAAAATATGAACCACTGTTTATAGGCACTCAAAAGAATAAGCTTAAGATAGAAAAATATTAATATTCCAAGTTTGTATAAAATTTTAATTTCTTGAGATTTAATTCCGTATAAATCTAGATCTTATAATATTTGAAACCTTAATTATAAAGATACATAAAATATACTAATTATCCCATAACTTAAATACTTTATTAAAATTTTCACTTTAAGTAGGAAAAAATCGGTCTTCACATCGTCCCCTCCTCATTGGAAGTTTCGTCCTCGAAACTTGATTTATCTTAATTGTCTAATAACATATGACAAAACTATTTCAACAATAATGTTCAAACTTAAATCCCAAAAATTATAACTTAATTTGTCAGTCTAAATATAAAACTTATCACAAAAATTATAACTTAATATGCAAGACCTAATTTCAAAGTCAAACTTAAATCTCAAATGTCAACTTAAGTCTCCAAAATCAAAACATAATCTAATTCCCAAATGATTCCTTATGAATCCAAAAATCACGACTTAAATAATTTTATCGATCATGTGATCAAAGCACTAATCCAAAATCAATATAACTTAAACAAAGAATCACTCCCAAAATAAATCCAACTTAAGGCCAATAAATAAATTTCAAATTTTATATTGCATATTCAATATAAATACTAATCTCAAGTGATTTCTCTGCATTCTAAATCATAGTCTCCCATAAAGGTCATATATTCTAAATCACAATCTCTCATCAAGATCATGAACCTAGTTTTGCTTTGATACTATTTCTATCACGCCTCGCTCCCGAGGTCGGGTGACATCGCCATTTATTTCAAATAAAATTCGAAAACAACCATGCTCTTGGTATAGAATTTAATTAAAACAATTCTATTTCATAAATAAAATCCATAATAAATATTTTGTACAACTCAAAATTCTCAAAAATGGAATAAACTTTGCAGAAATGTCTTACAACTTAAAAATAAGAATAATAACGATAAAAGCTCAAAAATTATCTTCCTCGACATCCCAATACATATCTTGTTCTTGCTCATCTAAGTCGTCATCTTGATAAAAAGTTAAGGGAGTGAGCGTTTTGGGAAACACTCAGCAAGTGGGAGCCGATCAATCATACCAAAAATACATATATATAGATATATTCATTTGAGAAAACACATACTTGAATTTCAAGCCTGTCATATTTTAAAACATATCATCTCTTAGCATGTCTCATCATAACATAGCATAAAACATCATCATCATAACAAAATTGACATGATTTACATATTTTTGCCAGACACTAAAATTCATCTCATTATTTGTGGCTAACTGATCAGTCCCCTATATGTAATCCATCTAAGGGGTGAGATCATTTGTCGGTTATTCTTACTAACCGCATCAAGGCCATAACATAACATATTTCAAAAACTTTCTTTTCACTTATAATTCGAGTCATAACAGTTCCAAAGAATACTTTTAGCAAAATCATATCACGAATAATAATTACATAACAAGATTCCAACAAATATCATGGACGATCGAAATTTTTCAAACATACATAAGCTTTTAAAACAAAAGCCCAAGTACCGAATTTATTCGTGCAAGAATCAATAACTTGAATAGGCAAAGCTTATGCTCGAAAATTATGAATTGAACTTTCGAAAATTCCACTTAATTTGCTTTCTCAAGTGTTGGCAGATTATTGGACAAGATTTTCTTTCCAATTCCCTATGCCATCTCACGTTAATATGAAGATAATTGAGACAAATCTTTAACTCCAAGTGGCAGCTTACTCTTCCAAATTATGAAGGAGAATTGGTAGCCTTCAGAAGCCTATTGCTAGCCTAGCTTTTCTCGAAAATATGGAGAGGAAAGAGAGAATGAGTGATTTTTTCATAAGCCATGAGCCTTTATTTATAGGCACTTACAAGAATAAGCTTAAGATAGAAAAAAATTTTGATATTCTAAGTGTGTATAAAATTTCCATTTCTCGAGATTTGATTCCCTACAAATCTAGATCTTCTAATATTTTCAACCTTAATTATCATTACAACAAAAATTCTCATACACAACACTTAAAAGACAATGTTTTTTTTCAAAAAAACGCTCATAAACAATGCTTTTTCCAAAAAGCGTTGTCGTTTTTTAAATTACAACGCTTTTTAGGTCAAAGACAACGATTTGAAAAAGTTTTTTCTATTAGCGTCTTTTCTCTATGTATAACAACTATTTTTAATAAGTGTTGTGGATGAATTTTTTTTTAAAATAAATAAAACTTAAAATACATCTACCAAACCTTCACGTTGAAAAAATAAACCCAAAATCCCCAAATCCTTGTGACCATTTCTCCCTCTCGTTTTTGCTTTCTTTCGATTCCAACTCTTTCTTTTCCATCATTCACGATTTTTTCCGCTCAGTTGCAAAAATCTTGTAGTTGACGAGCTTGAAGAAGGCCTTGAAGAGGGACATCTTGTAGTTGACGAGCTTATTCGCAGTCCGGAACCTTGTTCTAGTACTTGGCGACTTCGGCGACGAGGCGATGGCCATAAGGTCTAGGGCTTTGCGACATCAACACATGCCCATCGTTGCCATTTCTCACCCCCTGCCTTCTGTCGCAGTCTCTCGCAGCCAAGCCGTACGTGTTCAATTCTTCTGGCCTCTCTTTAGCCCTAACTTGTACACCCCTCTTTTTTTCCCTTCATATGTATGTGGGGGAGGATTTATATCTTTTTAATGGATTTTTGTTTACTTGGGCTTCTGTTTTTGTTCCGTTTTGTTTTTAGCAGGATACAGGTGTCGGAGCTGGTCAAGGAGAGGTGGCGAGAATGGGGGAAACTTTTGAATTTGGTAATGTCGGCGGAAGGAAAATGAGAGATGAAGAGCACGAGAGTAGATCTGGGAGTGATATTATAGACGGAGCCTCAGGAGATGAGCTAGATGCTGCGAACAAACCTCTGATGAAGAAAAGATACCACCAACACACTCAGCAAATCCAAGAACTTGAGGGGTGTGTATTATTCATCGCTTTAATTATAATGTTGATTTTGTTGGTAATATTTTTTGTTGATATTTTGTTTTTGGATGTCTCTTTTATTTTTAGTCTCTTTAAGGAGTGTCCTCACCCTGATGAAAAGCAAAGAATGGAGCTTAGCAGAAGGCTTTGCCTGGTTTATAGACAAGTCAAATTTTGGTTTCAGAATAGAAGAACTCAAATGAAGGTATGTACTAGGAAAGCCTTTTTGCCTCTTTAATTTTCTTTTGCATAATTGGTGGGTCTTTGTCCTAATCCCAGCCGCCCCAAACATGAACCTGTTATAGATTTTCAGAAGGTTTACAAAAGCTTCCGAAGGAGGAGAAAGCTAGCTGATTGCGCAGTTATTGTAGAACAGAGTTGATGGAAGCTATTGGATTTTGCAAAATTGAAACACAGTTCCATAGCTTTCTTTGACATTGATAAGCATGAGACTGCGATTTCACGATGGTCACGGGGGAGAACAAGAGCTGCTAAGGTATTTTTTTGCTTTTGAATATCGTTTGATGTCTCTAGCTAGCAATCTAATGCTGCGTTTTGCAAGTTGGAAAGGGTTTATCCAAGAATTTCAATGCCCACGAACTTTCTTTGCAACATTCGCTCGAAGCTCTAAATACATTGAAACTCTTCTACTTTCTTGAGTAGAGAGTAGGTAGCCAAGTGATCAAGAATTCATAATGATTTATTCCATTTTTTCGTTTAACGGATTGATCCCCATCACGGTATGGGCACAATCTACATTTCTATTAAACAAAATGGTTGAATTCTCAAAGCAAAGAGCCCTTCTTTTACTAGTATATATATATGTGTTCACTTGATAATTAATTAGATATAATTTTGTGTTGCTACATGCTAATAAACAATGCAATTTGTGCAGGCTTGATGTAGGAGAAGGAAAGGATGCTAATCTCGTTTTATTCTTTCATTGGTCTAAACCGAATATGTCTCCATAGGTACTGAAATTTGAGATTGACACATCACATCTCTACCTTAATAATGGTAGAATAGCTTCTCAGTCAATTAAAGTAAGCTTCAATAATAGTATTGTATCATTTTGCCAAGTTTAAGTTTTTGGAGTTTTTATTAAAACTTTATAATCAGATTGAAGGAGTCATTATGGCAGGGATCTTTACTTGGATTTAGGGTTCAAGATCCTTTTATTTTATTTGAAGTTAATTATCAACTATATATAGGCTCCAATTATGATCAAACGCATTAGCTCATTTAATATTAAATAAATTATTATCTAGTTATGTTGATGAATTTGCTAGACTTGGTAGCTATTGATCGTGATTTGGATTCCAATTCGGCTCTAAAGTATGTTTGGACCAGTTTTTAGCTTGACTAGTCTTTGATACTTTTAAAGACGAATCAAATGATATTTGAGTTTGATTCATAGTGAGATTCGAACCTCGGGACCTTTTGAGGGTTGATCTCTTTGTATTTTCAGTTGCTTTTATTTTATCCATCAAAATGATCATTAATATTTTTTATCAGGAGTTGTCTTGGTGCTTTCACTATTCCATGTTTCATTTGATAGTTTTACAGTGATTATCTTATTTATTCTTCTTCCAATCTGTTAAGTTTGTGGTGGTTCATTTTGAGCAGAAAGAGGTAGAATTTGTGTTCAACGACATCCCAGAGCCACTCGGTGTGTATTAAGATTTTATCTTTTTGTATCGAACTGTCATGCAAGTGGAAAATACATCTATCTGGCAATTGAGTTTTGATTAGTTTTGTGGCTTGTTTAGCCTATGTTGGTATGCTCCCCTATTTTTATTTATTATTATTATTATTATTATTATTATTATTATATTATTATTATTACTATTACTATTATTATTATTATTATTATTGTTATTATTATTATTATTATTATTATTATTATTATTATTATCATTTTGAGCTTTTTAAATGATAATTTGATTGCAGATTTATTGTGAGATTATGATGACTTGTTTCTCTGAGCTGTTTATTTATCCTTTGTTATGGAAATGAATTCTACAGTGAGAATGCTTGTTGTTTTTTTCTTGAATTCTTTCCATTGTATTACCAAGTATTTATGTGAAATTTAGGTTTGCTTGGTTTTTCATTCGTAATTTATGATTTATGATGCGGAGTTTTTGTTGTATTAAACAAGTAGATGGTGGCCAGCTTAATTTGGTGTGGTGACTTCAGAGGTATATATGCTTTAGATGCCACCACTGCAATGGGACTTTCAAGGTTTGTGTTTTAGATTCTTATATCTATTCTCTTTGATATGCATATCTTGGATCCTTAGATGAGTTTGGGCTTCTAGATCTCTGTGAATAGGTTGTTCTTGATCAGGGATGGAACTTAAAGTGAAAATATTTGATTAGGAAGAAATCACAAGTTTAGACAAAGGCTGATCTTATTTTAATGTTTGAGCATGATGTTTAGCTAATAATAATTTGTTCGGATCAATTAGTTTTTGCAAATCTGAAAGTAGTGATGCTAAAGTTGCTTCAATGGATCTACTTCAAATCAAGTTCGGAGAACCTAGTTTTCGAATTAACGGAGTAAAGATTTGGGTATATTGCTGACAATCTTGTGGTGAAATGTAAAATTGCAGCTGGCGAACTACAATTCTTTTGAGGGTGTTGTGTATTGTAGGACACACTTTGATCAGCTCTTCAAGAGAACTGGCAGCCTAGACAAAAGCTTTAAAGGTAAATCACAATTATAAATATAGTCAGTTTCAATTTTTTGATTTGCATAAGAAGACCACTTTATATTCTTGCGCTTGTGTTAATCAGGAACGCCTAAGATTGCAAAATCGGAGAAGCCTGGCGATGTTGAGGTAATTTAGAAGGCTTATAATTGTTGTGCTTGGGATAATTTTCAGGTTAGATAGGCAGACACTATAGACATAAACAATTGGAACCTGCTGTCTCGTATGAATTCATGGATTTGTTTCATTACAAAAATAAACAAGAGGCAAGATTTCATTTTCTATTTTTAAGTTTGTGTGTTGTATTCAGTGTAATTCAGATACCTTGCATCGATATTGTCACATAGACACCTTCCTTTCATTTCTGTAAGAACTGTACTGTACCAAGAGAAACACTGATGACAAAGTATGGTGTCTTTATATACAAGAGGCAGTAACAAAGGCTAAAATATTGCACTATGAGCTCATGCATTATAACGACAGTTTCAAGGTTACTTCAATGCTTGTAGCCATGATTCTGCCTCTTAGTTTTCTTTTTTCTTTCTCTTTTGTTGTCTTATTTCTCATATCTAATAGAAGATTCTACATGTTCACCACTGTGCTCAAAGCTTGTAGGATTCGTACATGATCACGTAAACTAGATCAAAGTTTTTAAATTCTCTTCTGATACCATGTGAATAAGGATCGGATGGGGCAACAGCCCCTGTTGGCCCCCTTTTTGTTCTGCCATTGTGAAGTGGACTTTGAATGAATCTATCTGTTATCATATCTCTAAGGTTTAAGATGTCTTGACTCGTGCAAAACATTATACTTTTCAAGGCCATGGTGCTCCCTTCAGATGTTGCTTTTGTGAAAATATTTTTTCCCCAGGAGGTGTATCTATTGCGTTTTTCACATACACATCAAATTAAAGTGTTTCGTTATTGCGTCATATTTGTTGTATGTTTGGTTGTTCTTAAATATTTATGTTTATTTTTCACTTTGATCCATTCATATTTGTTTTAAGTTTTTTTGTTCTTATTTTTAATAATTTACAGTATGAAGATAAAAATTAAAGGAAAAGAGATT
Source organism: Henckelia pumila (assembly GCF_033568475.1). Lineage (NCBI taxonomy): Eukaryota > Viridiplantae > Streptophyta > Magnoliopsida > Lamiales > Gesneriaceae > Henckelia > Henckelia pumila. The sequence goes on along the minus strand of NC_133123.1, from coordinate 200,423,632 downwards.
CTTGCGGCTTTTATGAAAGTTCGGGACGCTAACATGTGTTGAAGGGAAGGATCAAAGTTTTTCGAGATTATTGATTAGTTTTTTCATAGAGTTCATTGATTTAGATTTCATTTAATAATACTGGAAGATTGTATATTAAATTTTATTTTAGAAATTTTTGAATTTCAAGTGATTTATAATATTGAAAATTTGTGATTTAATTTTTTTGTTTTTTATTTAAAAAAAGACAACGCTTTTTATGTGTTATTTTTTTATCAAAAACGACTACGTTTTTATTAAACGACAACGCTTTTTATGCGTTACAATGTTTTTTATGCGTTGTTTTTATCAGAAACGACAACGTTTTTTACGCGTTGTCTTTGCCCAAAACGACAAAGTTTTTTATGCGTTGTCTGTGCCCAAAACGACAACGCTTTTTTCGTATTGTCTTTGAGCGTGGTCAAATCTTACCGATCGAGCGAGCTCAAAAACTACAATTCTCTGTTTTGTATTTTAAGGCCTCGCTCGATCGGTCAAATCTTGCCGATCGAGCGGCCTCTCTGCCCAGAAAATCTGCATAATTTATTTTGCTGTCAAAGCTGAAATCCAATCCCATAATTCATACAACATCAACTCAAAACATGATTTATGAACTCAGGAACATGCATATATACATATATGAAGCCTCAAACATCAATTCATGCATAATATACTAGCTTTTACAACAACTTCTAGATCACAAACTAATTAAAAGCATGATATTACACAACTTGTTCAAAAGTTCTTCCAACATATCAAGCTAAAGTATTCTATCATGCTAGCCAAACTTCTAAGTGCATATACAACCCGAGTCCTCACGTGCTAGACTTTCTCCCGGCTGTCTATGACGTCGATGACTAGCTTCTGCCCCATCTGTTGTTATGCACACATACAAAACAAGACAACAGCCGGATAAACACTGGTGAGAAATCATTCTCAGTATAATCGACATATATAAAGCGTTAACGTAATCATATCAACTCCATTCATACTCGACTCAACAATAGAGTAAATAACGCATATATCGATTAAGAATTGATTCATAAAACGTCACTGCCATCAAGATTCGTAACCGATCTTAACATGGATATCCATCTATCGTAGTCATCTCGGCTAGAAAATAAGGTTAACCGCAACCTTGACATAGAATCAATTCAATATACTATCATATCGACTCAAACTCAAAGATCCACTACCTGGGATAGATCGACAACATCATAATCAATTCAAAACAATAAACAAGTATGTTATTTTGGCGGGACAACTCAAGTAATGTCATTCTCGAGTTACAATTCCCTGACTTGCGATGTCATCATTATACCTTCAAATATCTCGGTTCTAAATTCTTCAATCTGAAATATAACAATCAAAATACTCATATCAAACTTCATTCAAGCTTATTATATCATAAACGAATCAAAACCATCAATCGATCGTCAATCAAACTTATTTCAAACCTCAACTCTTTCTTCTTCGGTTTAACTCGGCGTCTTGAATCGTTGGCCTTCAAAACTCAACTGAAACTGAAGAATAAAAATGCTATAACATTCATAACATCTAGATAAAGACTTCAGCTCAGTCATAGGCTATCAAAACAGTCTAAAAACACGATTCAACGGCGTAGCGATTGAAAATCGATAACCGACGAAATATCGAAATCAAATCTAAATTCAACTCAATTGATACGTATATTCAATTCAATAACCAGCATCCAAATCTTCATACCAACTACTTAACATATCAAATACAAGCTGGAATTCATGGTTGAGTACAAATATCATAAGCTATTCAATCCAGTTTTGAATATACGAGCAATAGAATCTCAAGAACATAATTAAACCATAAAATCTGATCTCTGTTCATATCTGATTTCGAAACCTAACTAAAACATCATAACACTTACACGAGATCGAAGCCCTCGTCGTAAGGATTCAAGAACACTTTTCAGAATCGAATTCGGACAACCGGAGCAAAAGTTACAAAGATTTGAAAATCACAAATCCAAAGGAAAAGAAAGGATCTCGGCTTCTCCTATCAAATTTTGAATTGGAATGAAGATTACACGTGCACATGATGATACATCAAATAATAATCTGATAACTTTAATTATATTCACTTTAGTCCCTCAAATCTTCAATATTTGCAGTTTGGTCCTCAGCCATTATATTAATTCAATTTCAATCCTAAATAATTTAAGAATATTAGAATTTAAATCAAAACTCTAAATATTCTCAAATTAAATATACTTGGATTAAAATTTATTAAATAATCCTGGATTAAATAAAATAATCCCGGGTCTTACATTTCTCCTCCACTAAGACATGAGTTCGTCCTCGAATTCGTAAGCAGTATAAATATGCAGTATGTATACTCATAAGAATAACAGAAAACTGAATAAGAACTCACATCAGTGGAATAGATAAGGAAATATCTGTTTCATGTCATCTTCAACTTCCCATGTCGCTTCTTCAACTTCGTGCCTACTCCATTGAATCTTCACCAATGGAATGGTCTTCGTCCGGAGTTGCTTTGTTTTTCTATCGAGAATCTGAATAGGTTGCTCAAAGTAGCTAAGAGTATCATCCAACTCAGCTTCATCAGATCGAATCACATGAAATGCATCAGATATATACTTCCTTAACATCGATACATGAAAGACATCATGTATTTCAGATAAAGACATAGGAAGAGCGAGTCGATAAGCTAGATTACCTATCTTCTCGAGAATCTCATATGGCCCAATATATCATGGAGATAACTTTTCTCGTTTGCCAAATCTGACTGTGCCTCTGAATGGTGAAATCTTCAGAAGCACTCTATCCCCCTGTTCAAAAGATAATGGCCGTCGTCGTACATTCGCATATCTGGTCTGTCTGTGCTGTGCTGTTCTCATTCTCTGCTGTATCAGCTTCACTTTCTCAATCATTTGTCGGATCAAATCTGGTCCTAATTCAGGTACCTCAGAAACATCATCCCAATACAGTGGTGATCGGCATTTTTTCCCATATAATGCTTCAAAAAGAGCCATCTCTATACTTGTCTGATAACTGTTGTTATAAGAAAATTCCACGAGTGGTATAGAATCTTGCCATGTAATACCAAAATCAAGTACTACAGCTCTCAGCATATCCTCAAGCGTCTGAATAGTTCATTCAGATTGGCCGTCAGTTTGAGGATGGTAAGCAGTACTCAAATGTAAACGCGTACCTAGAGCTTCCTATAGGATATGCCAAAAGTGCGAAGTAAACCTCGGATCTCGGTCAGATACAATCGACTTTGGCACACCGTGTAGTCTTACCACTTCTCGAATATAGAGATCAGCCATTTGATCATGACGATAAGTCATTCGATATGGAATAAAGCATGCAGATTTCGTCAATCGGTCAACGATCACCCAAACAACATCACATCCTCGAGATGATCGTGGCAACTTCGTTACAAAGTCCATGGAAATGTGGTCCCATTTCCATTCAGGAATCGATAAACTCTATAATAAGCCACCTGGTTTCTTTCTTTCAGCCTTCACCTGTTGGCAATTCAAACATTTGGATACAAATTCAGTCACGTCAGACTTCATTTGTTTCCACCAGTACTCACTCTTCATGTCGTTGTACATCTTTTTGCCTCCAGGGTGAACACTGAAGCGACTGTAATGAGCTTCTTTTAAAATATTCTGTCTCAAGTCTGCATTATTGGGAACATCTATTCGGTTATTCACATACAGAATATCATCATCACTAACCTTGTACTCAGATTGATGTCCTGATTGAATCATTTCAATTGATTTCTGTACATTCTGATCGGCTTTCTGCGCTTCTTTGATACGAATCAGCAATTCTGGCTCAGCACTGATTGCATATACTCTCATCGGCCTTCTACCTGTCACAAATACATACCCAGAACTACAACAATCCTCAATCAAATTAGATACACCTACCGTAGACAAGGATAAAACACATATCTTTCTACTCAGGGCATCCGCTGCTGCATTAGATTTCCCCGGATAGTATTTGATTTCACAATCAAAATTCTTCAATAAATCAAGCCATCGTCTTTGTCTTATATTCAATTCAGATTGTGAGAACAGATACTTCAAACTTTTGTGATCAGAAAAAATTTTAAACTTCTCGCCGTATAAGTAATGTCTCCAGATTTTCAATGCAAATACGATTGCAGCCAATTCAAGATCATGAATCGGATACCTGACTTCATGTGGATTCAATTGTCGAGAAGCATAAGCTACAACATGTCCTTTCTGCATTAAAATACATCCCAAACCCTGGTGAGAAGCATCACAATAAACTACAAAATCACCAGTACCTGTAGGGATTATCAAAACTGGCGTTGTAGTCAATCTCTTCTTTAATTCGATAAAACTCCTTTCGCACGCCTCAGACCAAATAAATGGTGCATTCTTCTGTGTAAGCTGTGTAATAGGCTTCGCTATCGATGAAAAATCTCAAATGAATCGACGGTAATAACTAGCTAAGCCCATAAAATTTTGAATTTCTGGCACAGATGTCGATCTCTGCCAACTAATCACAGCTTCAACCTTACTCGGATCAACTGAAATGCCATCTCCTGAAATTATATGGCCAAGAAAAATAACTCTCTGCAACCAAAATTCACATTTGGATAACTTGGCTTACAATTTCTCTTCCCTTAATGTCCTCAGTACAATTCGGAGATGATCAACATGTTCACATAGATTCTTAGAGTATATCAAAATATCATCGATAAAGATAATCACAAAGTCGTCTAAATATCTTAGAAATACTCTATTCATCAATTCCATACAAACTGCTGGTGCATTTGTTAGACCAAAAGGCATAACTATGAATTCATAATGGCCATACCTGGTTCTAAATGAAGTCTTAGGAATGTCCTCGTCTCTAACCCTCAACTGATGATAACCGGATCGTAGATCAATCTTTGAATATACCAACGATCCCTGCAATTGATCAAATAAATCATCGATACGAGGTAAAGGATAGCGATTCTTTACCGTTGCTTTATTCAATTGCCGGTAGTCAATACATAATCTCATCGATCCGTCTTTATTCCTAACAAATAGTACCGGAGCTCCCCAGGGTGAAACACTCGGTCTGATATATCCCATGGCCAACAAATCTTCGAGTTGGTCTTTCAGTTCTTTCAGTTCAATCGGTGCCATACGGTAAGGTGCTTTCGATATCGGCTGTTTACCTGGCATCAATTCAATACTGAATTCTACCTCTCTAAATGGTGGCAATTCCGGAATCTCATCAGGTAATACATCAGCAAATTCATTTACCACTGGCAGATCAGTCAATTTCGGACTAGTCTTTAGTACATCAATTGCATAGATCAGAAATCCCTCTGCTCCCCTCTGTAACAAATCATTCATAGCAATAACAGATATCAAGGGAATTTTAGATCTAGCACCCTTACCATAAAATTTCCATTCGTCAGCCATCATTGGTCGGAACCTTACCATCTTCTGAAAACAGTCAACTATTTCTCTGTACTTGGTTAGCATATCGATACCGATAATACAATCAAAATCAGACAAACAAGAACGATACAATCGAGCTCAACTTCATTACCTTCATACTGTAGTACACAGTTTCTAACAGACTTCACTGATACTATACCTTTTCCCAACGGTGAAGATATAGACACTACAGTAGTTAATGACTCAACAGGCAATGAATACAATGTAACAAATTGTTCAGAAACGAAGGTATGCGACGCACCAGTATCAAATAAGACATAGGCAGGATAACCATAAAGAGAACAGTTACCTGCAATCACATCGTCCGGTGCCGCTTGTGCTTGCTCCTCTGTCAATGCAAACACTCGTGCTTGTTGCCTCGGAGGTTGATTCACCGTCTGACCTTCCTCCTCTACTCTGTGCTGCTGACTGTGGTTGGAAAGAATGAACAGAAGTCATTTGTCTTTCAGCCTGTGCTACTGGTCTAGATGATCCAGTACCCTGAGCACCTTCAGAACCTCGCTGTGGATAGACTCTCGCAAAGTGTCCCATCTTGTTGCAAATATGACAGCTGCCAAACACACCTCGGCACTGCTCATTGGTATGTCGACCTCCACATTTGGTGCAATAAACATCTGACCTCTGTCCAGCTCTAGACTGTCGGGAACTACCTGAGCTAGAAGAGCTACTACCACCTGATCTCTTGAACTGTTTGCTCTTACCCTTGAAGAAACTTTTCTTTCCACTGCTGCTACCTCCAGCTTCAAATCGAGGTGGCTGTGGAATCTGTGGTTGTTCTTGTGGTTGCTTCATAGGTTGGGAAACAAACTGAGCTCCTCTTTGTTTCAGTATTCCTGCTTCTGCACCCTTTGCACGATTCAGAGCATCGGCAAAAGTATTCGGTCTTCTCGAATTGACAAGAGTGAACACATCGGGATTCAAGCCATTTATAAACTGATCAGCTTGAGCTTCGTCACTGGCAGCGACATGTGGAGCAAAATTCATCAAACTCGTAAATTTGGAAACATAATATTCGATATTCATTTGACCCTGTTGCAAACTTGCGAATTCCGCTCCCTTGTCCTTGCGATAAGACATAGGAAAGAAACGTTGATAGAAAGCAGTTCGAAATACAGACCAGGTAATAACAGTACCTTGATTTTCCAACGCTCTCTTCGACGCTATCCACCAACTCTTGGCAAGGCCATGTAGTTGATGAATTACCAGTCTCACACGACGATCATCTGTATAATCAAGGGACTCGAATAACTTCTCAATATCTTCCAGCCAATTCTCGCAATCCACAGCATTCTCAGTTCCTTGCAATTTCGGTGGTTTGAATGACTGGAATCGTTTCAGAAGTTTTTCCATCGGATTAGCATCACTAAACTCATCAATAGAAGTACTACCCTGTCCATGTTCAGTTGCTGTCATCGGTATCTATGCAGCATTCGTCTGTTCGGGCTGATTCATGGCCAATGTCTGTCTAACCCTCGGTGCTGGTTGGGGAGGCATATCTGATAATCAAATAGATTAGTGCACAATTCAATCGCAGCTATAATAAATCTGTTTCAGTCCGCCTCTGATAAACACACCATGCCTTCTCAAAAGATCGAATCTGATTCAGTTTCAATCCAAAATGCTTCCAATCATATCAGATAACAGATAGCATGAAATTCGTAAGTAAATCAAGTCAGATAATAACCATGCTTCACGAATAAATAAATCAGAATACAAGACTCGATCTACCCCGCTCATCTATTCTCAGTCCGAGAAACATAAGCTCTGATACCACCTGTTGTGGGGACCTCGGGTTGCTAATCTCATCTTAGGGCAATTAATGATTAATAAACAATTAATCAAGTGTTTAAAAGAATACTCAAACCAAAAAAAAACATTTTTAAATCTTGCACCTCGCTCGATCGGTTAAATCTTACCGATCGAGCGGGCAAAGAAATCTCAATTCTCGGGTCTGAGTAAATTTTGTCCTCGCTCGATCGGTCAAATCTTACCGATCGAGCGAGCTCAAAAATTACAATTCTCTGTTTTGTATTTTAAGGCCTCGCTCGATCGGTCAAATCTTGCCGATCGAGCAGCCTCTCTGCCCAGAAAATCTGCATAATTTATTTTGCTATCAAAGCTGAAATCCAATCCCATAATTCATACAACATCAACTCAAAACATGATTTATGAACTCAGGAACATGCATATATACATATATGAAGCCTCAAACATCAATTCATGCATAATATAATAGCTTTTACAACCACTTCTAGATCACAAACTAATTAAAAGCATGAGATTACACAACTTGTTCAAAAGTTCTTCCAACATATCAAGCTAAAGTATTCTATCATGCTAGCCAAACTTCTAAGTGCATCTACAACCCGAGTCCTCACGTGCTAGACTCTCTCCCGACTGTCAATGACGTCGATGACTAGCTTCTGCCCCATCTGTTGTCATGCACACATACAAAACAAGACAACAATCGGATAAACTCTGGTGAGAAATCATTCTCAGTATAATCGACATATATAAAGCGTTAACGTAATCATATCAACCATATTCATACTCGACTCAACAATAGAGTAAATAACGCATATATCGATTAAGAATTGATTCATAAAACGTCACTGCCATCAAGATTCGTAACCGATCTTGACATGGATATTCATCTATCGTAGCCATCTCGGCTAGAAAATAAGGTTAACCGCAACCTTGGCATAGAATCAATTCAATATACTTTCATATCGACTCAAACTCAAAGATCCACTACCTGGGATGGATCGACAACATCATAATTAATTCAAAACAATAAACAAGTATGTTATTTTGGCGGGACAACTCAAGTAATGTCATTCTCGAGTTACAATTCCCTGACTTGCGATGTCGTCATTATACCTTCAAATATCTCGGTTCTGAATTCTTCAATCTGAAATATAACAATCAAAATACTCATATCAAACTTCATTCAAGCTTATTATATCAGAAACGAATTAAAACCATAAATCGATCGTCAATCAAACTCATTTCAAACCTCAACTCTTTATTCTTCGGTTTAACTCGGCGTCTTGAATCGTTGGCCTTCAAAACTCAACTGAAACTGAAGAATAAAAATGCTATAACATTCATAACATCTAGATAAAGACTTCAGCTCAGTCATAGGCTATCAAAACAGTCTAAAAACACGATTCAACGGCGTAGCGATTGAAAATCGATAACCGACGAAATATCAAAATCAAATCTAACTTCAACTCAACTGATACGTATATTGAATTCAATAACCAGCATCCAAATCTTCATACCAACTACTTAACATATCAAATACAAGCTGGAATTCATGGTTGAGTACAAATATCATAAGCTATTCAATCCAGTTTTGAATATACGAGCAATAGAATCTCAAGAACATAATCAAACCATAAAATCTGATCTCTGTTCATATCTGATTTCGAAACCTAACTAAAACATCATAACACTTACACGAGATCGAAGCCCTCGTCGTAAGAATTTCAGAACACTTTTCAGAATCGAATTCAGACAATCGGAGCAAAAGTTACAAGGATTTGAAAATCACAAATCCAAAGGAAAAGAAAGGATCTCGGCTTCTGCTCTCAAATTCTGAATTGGAATGAAGATTACACGTGCACATGATGATACATCAAATAATAATCTGATAACTTTATTTATATTTGCACTTTAGTCCCTCAAATCTTCAATATTTGCAATTTGGTCCTCAGCCCTTATTTTTATTCAATTTCAATCCTAAATAATTTAAGAATATTAAAATTTAAATCAAAACTCTAAATATTCCTAAATTAAATTTACTTGGATTAAAATTTATTAAATAATCCTGGATTAAATAAAATAATCCCGGGCTTTACAGACTCCTTTCTTCAAATTAAGTTCACGACTAGTCAAACTAGTTTCACTCTTAATATGCACTAGAATATTTAGAGCATTTTTCATTGAGATTTTTTTTGCCTTTTCTCCCAAGATGAAAGACAAAAATTGGAGAATAATGGGGATGAAGGGGACGACCACTACATAGAATGAGAGAAGGAATATTGCTTGTCTTGATATTTAAAAAGTGTGTTATGACAAAAGACAAAGCGTGCATGAAAAAAGTAAAAGCATGCATAGAAAAGTGTGCATTTTGTATTTAACCCTTCATATTCACTCTCTCTCATGTATTGTATATATTATATATATATATATAGAGTTTTTTTATGGTGCCCAACTCATATGCCCAACTCCATGCCCACCATGTACAATATGTGAGTTGACCAACACAATTGATGAGTTGACTTATCACATATTGTACATGGTGGGCATAGAGTTGGGCATATAGAGTTGGGCACCATAAAAGAACTCTATATATATATATATATATATACATGGTTCATGAACTTAATATTTAATTAATTATCAAACTCAAACACATGTAAGTTTAATCAATTAATTAAATTTAACTTGAACTCATTCAAGCCCACTAGTATAATCATTATTCAACACTATTTCTATTTGGACTCTACAAGACCCAACATTGTTTAATTAATTCAACACTTAAATTAATTTAATTATTTGGACTCTACAAGGCCACTAGTGTTTAATTAATTAAACACTTGAATTAATTTAATTAAGTTCATAATAATAATTTTGAAAATCACAATTTTCAAAAATAATTATTTTTCAAATCAACTTTTAATCTTGGAACACATTCACAAAATTAAAAGTTACTTTCCCATTTATTCTTCTTTAGAAGTCATACTTCTAATTTATTTCACTTATAAACTCCTTCATAAGTCGTTCAACACATTGAACTAATTTTATTCTCAACGGGATCTAGAAAGCTCATACTTGTGTGAACATCAATGGTTCATTGATACAACTAGCAGTGGGTTCACATCTCCATGTGATTCGGGATCAACAAGTCCATTATATGAGCATACCCTATATAGCTCCATTCTTATTTATCAACTCCTTGATAATAAGAACGTAAAAAAACTCAATTCTGGAAGTACCCAACAAATCATGGTAAACGTCTAGCAGCATCGCTTAAATGACTCCCTAGGTATCAAATGATAGTGCCTGCAAGAACCATTCAATTATGGTTAGCGTACAGTACGGTCCCTTCAACTCATATCTCACGACCGATTCGACAACCATTGGGTTTTCGAGAGTTGTCATTGAATCGATAACTATGTGTCATGTCATAGTTGCATCGAATGTGTAATTCAAAAAACCCCTGTCTTAATTACCACCTATTCTGATCAGAGATTTCAAGCTACATATGCATGAGAACACATAGGATATCCATACCTGTAGGTAAGCGGTGAATCTCAGAAATGCATTGATTCATATATGTTTCGACACAACACCCAACATTACCACCTGATGACCTTAGTTGAGTTGATAAACAAGTCAAAGTGAAGCTCTAGCATATAGAGTCTCCATTGTCCCAGGTTATAAGAACTAATAGTGTACAACCATAAACTAGGACTATTCCACTCGATAAGTGATAACCACTTGGAAAGTTCTTTAGGGAGGGCTGTTCAATGCACTCTACAAGGACCACCTATTTTCATGCTTGGACATCACCATGTCCTCTACCAATGAAACGTGGTACTCACATCGCAAATATGAGTTTAGAATATACAGTATTCCAAATATGAGTTTCATGATAGTCATCACATGACCATCACATATTCTTTCTATACAAGGGCTTTATCTATGCATCTAACATGGGTATGCAGATAAAGGTGTGCCAAATTAAATAATATCAAATATTATTAAAATAAATATTGTCATATAAGAGTTCTCTCAAGGACCATCGGTCAACACTTGGTTCGAAGGGCACCTACCCTAACAATCTCCCACTTGCACTAGAGCCAACTACACATTCTTCAAACCCATTGATTCGCGATGCTTATCGAACAATGGTCCTGGTAAAGGCTTAGTTAGTGGATCAACAACATTATCTGCGGAGGCGACTTTGTCTAAAGACACCACTCCTCTTTCCACAATCTCTCGGATGATGTGGTATTTTTTCAAAACACATTTGGATTTCAGATGAGACCTGGAGCAACTCCATTAAGAATAAGGTCCAACTCTTGGACGAAATTCATCATCCAAACTACCTCCTTGTTGCATCTAATGCAACAATTTATTCGGCCTCAGTGGTGGAAACCGCATTGTTGTCTTACTTGGAACTCTTCCAACAGACAGCAACACCATTGAGCATGAATACAAATTCAAAAGTTGACTTTGAATCATCGATATCGCCTTGGAAGCTAGAGTCGGTATAGCCTTCCTGTAGTGACCCTGCATGGTAAAAATGTAGTGACCCTGCACGGTATCACCTACTAACTGGCAACTAATTGCATGCATTAAACTTAATACAGCAAAATAACTTAACAGAGTAAAACGTGCGGAAACATAACCATAAATTACATATCAGCTTAGTATAAAAATGTCAAGCTTATTCATCAGTAGTGATACAACCATATCGAAATACTTAAAAGTAAACATTATACAGCTATAACGAATCCTGCTGTATAACTAACTCCTCAAGGCCTGCTCCCTAATCCTGCCTTGAACCACCAGCTCCGTCCATCCTGCGACCTCCCTAATGGAATAGGGTGTCCAAGATAACAACTAGGACGTGAGCGCTAACGCCCAGTACATAAACATGAGTACACGTATAAATATGATGCATGCAACATGATGACAGACAAAAGGGTCATCTGAAAAGTCATGCTCAGTACCGGCGCCACATGAGTGCTGCCACCGCACGGATCAACCTCTGGGTGCAATCACACTCGTCTAGTACATCAGAGTAGACAGACATAAATGCCCCCGCCGTCGCGGTACTCTCAGTGACAGACTATCGAGTATAGAGCTGAGCGGCTCTATAGTCAGGTATAACAAGGTATAGGCTCAACGTGTATATGCACATGACATATGAATATAGAAAGCGGTAAATCATATATCATGCCATATAATAATGCCAAATAAATGCAACATATAAACATGTATACTCGCTGGCAATCTCAGTCAATATGTACGTACCTCTAGGCTAGTTCAAGTATAGTAGGATCCTAGGTTCCAAGCCTATATTCAAAAGTTCACCGTATCACTACATAAATTCTATAAGCCTTAATTAAGCTAATAAGTACCCCCCAAAACTTAAACAGATTCCCGGACCATACCTTCGTCCGTAGTTAGCCCTTTGGAGTCGCTAGTCCCGGATGACTATAACCACACCTTGGTTATTCCAGAACCTCTATTATAACCGATAGGGCCCTCAAGTGTATATCTCACACTATATAACTGAAGAAAGAAACTCGGGAATTCGTATTTAGAAATGAATCTGGGAAGCCCTATTTATAGGCAAAATTCCCGGCCAGGATCGGAACTTCCGATTTTAGGATCGGAGCTTCCGATCCAGCTCATTGCATGCATGTGTGACACGTCGGGATCGGAACTTCCGATCGGGTGATCGGAGCTTCTGATCTGCTCTACGTTCAACACTTGTCAAAATTCGTGGCTGAGTCATCGAGCATTGCTGGCAGCTGGAGATCGGAACTTCCGTTCCAGGATCGGAGCTTCCGATCTCTGTGCTTCCGATGAGGTTCCGAAGTGGCTGGGATCGGAGCTTCCGATCTGGGTTCGGAGCTTCCGATCCGGCCCAAAGTCAAAAGCCCATATTCTCTTCCGAAGTCTAATAGCACTCCGAAATTGATTAATTACCAACCCTTAATCATGTTTATCATATTATTATCTTAAAATAAAATCTGGGTTACTACACTTCCAATTTTAGTTCTACACCCCATAGACCAAGAATACATTCTTAGGCCTTCTCAAGTACTTGAGGATGTCTTTCACAGCTTTCATGTGGGGACGATCGGGGTTCAATTGATATCTTCTTGCAACACTCAGTTCAAATACCACGTCAAGTTGTGTACATATCATCGCATACATGATACTACCAATAGAAGATGTGTGTCATCGTCACTATCTCTGCATTAGTCTTGGGAGACGTGGACTTGGATAGTGACATGACATGACACATTGGTAGATGTCCTCTCTTGGACTCTTCCATTGAGAACCTCTTCACGATGGTATCAATGTATGTAGACTGGGTGACACCAAGAAATCTTTTCGATCTATCCCGATAGATTTGTATTCTCAATACAAAAGATGTTTTACCCAAGTCTTGCATTGAGAAATTACTCGCCAACCATACTTTAGTTGACTGCAACATTCCTACATCATTCCCAATGAGTAGAATGTCATCAACATAAAGTATCAGGAATGTCATAGCACTACCACTGACCTTCTTATACACACAAGGATCCTCAAGATTCTTAGTAAAACCAAACTCTTTGACTGTACCATAAAATATGAGGTTCGAGCTCCTAGATGTCTGTTTGATACCATAGATAGATCTCTGAATTTTGCATACCTTATGTTCACTTTCGATAGATGTGAACCCTTCTAACTGAGACATGTAAATCTCTTCCTTAATATCCCCATTAATAAAGTTGTCTTCACATCAATCTGCCATATTTCATAGTCATACCATGCTGCTATGGCTAGCATTATACTTATAGACTTGAACATTGTCAGTGGAGAAAATTTTTTCTCAAAGTCAACTCCTTGTCTTTGAGTATAGCTTTTTGCTACCAATCATGCCTTGAATGTCACCACCTTTCCATCCGCCCCAATTTTCCTCTTGTAAATCCATTTACATCCTATAGGAACAATTTTCTCCGATGGATCTACAAGATTCCACACTTGGTTACACATACCCATACCCATACCTAGAGAAATCATCGGTAAAGGTGATGAAGTAAGAATGTCCATGCTTAGTGGTGATGCTTAGTGGATCGCACACATATGTATGGATCAAATCCAACAATCCTTTGGCTCGCTCCACATGGACCTTAAAGGGAATTTTGGTCATCTTTTCATTTAGACAAGGTTCACAAATAGTAAGAGAATTAAAATATCAGACATATCAAACATGTCTTCTCCCACTAGCTTGTTCATCCTTATTAGGGAAATATGACCTAATTGAGCATGCCACAAGTGTGCCGGATTTAGAGTATCTTGTTTTAGCTTTTGTGTTTTGATATTTCTTGGACATTATTCAATGAAATATCTGTCAATTTTAAAGTATAGATATCATTTTTGAATTTTTCTGTACCAATTAAACATTCATTCTTGTAAATATTTCAAACACCTTTGCCAAATAAACAAGAATATTCATCTTTATCAAGCATAAAAATGGAAACGATGTCTTTCTCTAAATATGGTACAAACAAAACATCTCTCAATACTAATTTAAAATCATTGTTCAACAATAAGTAAACATCTCCCACGGCTTTGACAGCAACTCTTGCTCCATTGCTCATCCTCAAGAAGGTCTCACCTTCCCTAAGCCTCTTACTTTTTGCCATCACCTGCAAATCATTACAGAGATGTGAGCCACAAATGGTATCCAATACCCAAGAGAAAGAATTAATTGAAATGTTTACTTCAATGTAGAACATACCCTTTTCCGAACAATTCTGGTCAAGATATTCCTTGCAATTACGCCTCCAATGTCTAGGCTTCTTGCAGTAATGACAGACGTCACTAGTCTTGTCATCCTTAAATGGTGTGGCTGCCACAAAGGGACTCAGATCTTGCCTCTTCAATGGCACATTCTTCTTGGGAGGAGAAACATAACAATTCTTTTCTTTTTCACGTGTTCTTTTCTTCGCAGCAAATGAAAAACCCACATAAAGAATCGGCTTCTCTTTCTTGATTGTGGACTCATATGTGACAAGCATATTCACCAACTCCTCAAGGGTCATTTCCAACTTGTTCATATTGAAGTTCACCACAAAAAAATCAAATGAGCTCGATAGTGACAACAGCAACACATCCGTGGTCAAGTCGGTTGGCAACACAAGATCCATACGAACAAGACTCCCCACAAGCCCAATCATCCTCACACCATGCTTATGGACCAAAGCCCCATCTCGCATGCGCAAAGTGATCAGCTCCTTGACTGTCACATGTCTAAGAGGGCGTGTTTGCTCACCAAAGAGCTCTTTGAGATGCAAATGAATGTCAGTAGCATGCTTTGCACCCTCAAAACGCCTCTACAGCTCATCATTCATAGAAGCCTGCATATAACACTTGGTTTTCAAGTCATGGTCGCACCAATCCTTGTAAGCTTGTAGCTTCTCAGGGCTACATCCAGTCGGAGCCTTAACAGGGGGCGACTTCTCAAGTTTATATGCAATCCTTTCAGAATTCAAGATGATTTTCAGATTTCTTAGCCAATTAGGTAATCGGACTGGTAAGTACATGTTTGGTGAGTATTGCAGATAACGGATTGCGAATTGATTACATGTCAAAAATGTTTTACTGAAAAATAATAACAGATAAATATTAATGACTATTTTAAAATATTTAGTAAGATATAAAGTATGAACTTTTACTTTATAAATTTTTACTCCCATAGTTTTGACATTTTCACTACCCTCTAGTGAAAAACGGGTACATAAGGTCCAATTAGCCAATTATGATCCCGAATAATATCAGCCAATCATAATTCCTAAAAGGTAGTTTCCAATTGCATCTCCATGCAACCATTACGTAAACTTTTGTCCCACGCTTGATTAGGACCCTTACATAAACTTTTGTCTCACAATGTCAATGGATGTCATACGTATTTCATAAGAAAATACATACTTTATAAAATTTGATTTTTCACAAAAATCAACCATTATAATTTTAAAAACATAGGGCCCTTGACACTTGGATATCCCAAAACACCTTTTGTAAACCCTAGTTGTCAAAGTCGTTGCTGGAGCTCCGTCGTCGGATTTCGGCCAAATTTTTTAAAAAAAACGGGTAGTCCATAGGCTACCCTAATCGCCCATCGGGATGCCCAAAATGACACCAACTTTTTTTTTTCAAAACAGCCCCTAAGTTGATGGAAATGATATTTTCATGTGGTTAGAAATTGACCTCATCATAATATTCAACAAATGCTACACAATAAAGATCAACCTAGGCTCTTATACAACTTGTTGGATCGGTTCTCTTGTGCCCTGAAGCGCAACAAAAGTATAAAAATCTTATGTAACAATTGAGCACATGTGTAGCATTCAAAAACATTAAGCATACATAGGGTGTTTAAGAAATTTTTACGTATCAATCTCAAAATATTGATTTATGGCTCAAACCAAGTTGTGAAAAACTTATCTCTTTGAAAGGTAGACACTATCTACAAGCTTCCAAGAGCACACCTTGCTCAAAAATGTAACAAGCCTCCAAGAACACTTCTTGTTCAAAATGGACTCCTTTTTTTAAATTAAGTTCACGACTAGTCAAACTAGTTCCACTCTTAATATGCACTAGAATATTTAGAGCATTTTTCATTGAGATTTTTTTTTGCCCTTTCTCCCAAGATGAAAGACAAAAATTGGAGAATAATGGGGATGAAGGGGACGACCACTACATAGAATGAGAGAAGAAATATTTCTTGTCTTGGTATTTAAAAAATATGTTATGACAAAAGATAAAGCATGAATGGAAAAAGTAAAAGAATGCATAGAAAAGTGTGCATTTTGTATTTAACCCTTCATATTCACTCTCTCTCATGTATTGTATATATTATATGTCAAACATATATATATATATACATGGCCCATGAACTTAATATTTAATTAATTATCAAACTCAAACACATGTAAGTTTAATCAATTAATTAAATTTAACTTGAACTCATTCAAGCCCACTAATATAATAATTATTCAACAATTTCCATTTAGGCTCTATGATAAGTTTATTTTAAAGAGCAAAGTACGCGCATCTGCATGTGATAAAGGGCGCATCTGTGCCTGTTCGTCTGTATGGAAAAAAATAGAGTTTTGAAAAGTTTGGAGTCTGTATTGTAGGGTTAATCATTTGGCTTTCAAGCATGATATAAAAAAGGATTCAAGGCATCGAAGAAGACATCTATCATCCTCCACACGCATAGAACTTTTGAGAGACAAATTTGTGAGATTTGGAGATTAATTGGGATCGTGAATTGATGATTTTTTTTTGGAAAAAGACGAAGGCTTTTCAACTGGACACGAAAGGAATACTACGACTTTGTTATTCTATCTTTATTTATCTTTTAATTGTTGAATTATGTTGGAATTATTAAACATGATTTGGTTGTGCTTGAATTTTATTATGAACTAAATTTTCTTAGTCTAGAGGTTGATGTAGCCTGGTTGAGACATGTTCATAAATCTTTGATTTTATTGAATTGAATTTATATAGATTAATTTTGTTTCTAGAATTGAATGTCTTTTCAATTTACTGGCCATAAGTTGATCTGTCATATTTATTTAGAATCCGGCACTCGAGAGAGGGTATTTTGAATAAGATCAATAAAAATAACACTATTAATTATTTTTATATCTCGGGGGAGTTTATAACATTAATAGAGCTTTAAAAGAACATTGTTTTATATATATCACTACAGCTAGATTTTAATAGGTATTGAAATTGATCTGTAGTTGATACAATCTATTTGATACTCGGGAGAGGAAATAGAATAATCTAAGTGTTCTTGGTTATTAATTGAAAAAAATTCCTGAAAATAGATTAATTAAGTATGAATATTTTTGAAACCTGGTAAAATCAAAACCTCTATACCATTTTTCTCTGATTGATAATGTCTTAAAATTAGTGTGTGCGTGTTCTTGCTAATCTCTACTATTTCTTTAATTTTTCAGCAAATCTCTAAAATTTGATTTTATAAATAAAATTAAGAGTATTTTAATTACAAGTACTGAATATTTTTGCATTAATCCTCGTGGGATCGATAATTTATTTATTTTTTATTAAAACTTGACAACCGTGTGCTTGCGAGCGTAAATTTAGCAACAAGTTTTTGCGACCATTGTCGGGGAGTAATTTGTTGATTTTGTTTAGTCTTGTTACCAATTAGTCTAAGTTTTAATTTAGAGCTTTTCTTCAATTTAATTTTAGTTACTAATTGATTTTTATTATTCTTGATTGAAGTTTATGAGAAGATCTCAAAGCACGAATTCTTTACTTTTTGATTCGGAAATCGAACGAACTGCACGTGCTTCGAGGAGATCAAGGAGAGAATAAGAACAACAGAATATGGCTGAAGAAAATAAAGCTCCCTTGGTGCCAATTAGAGATCATTTTAGGCCGACGATCCAGGCTCACTATTCTGGAATCGCTTGAGGGACGATAAATTCCAACAACATCGAATTGAATCCGGCGTTGATCAACATGGTACAGAATAACCATTTCAACGGAAGCGCCACAGCTGATCCTCACCTACACCTTCAGAGTTTCTTGGAGATAACTGATACGATAAAAATAAATGGTGTTTATAAGGATATTATACGTTTACTCTTGTTTTCTTTTTCTCTCAGGGATCAGGCTAGAAGTTGACTACAATAACTGCCATTGGAAATCATTACTAAATGGGAGGAGATGAGAGTGAAATTTCTTGTAAAATACTTTTCACCAGCCAAATTCACTCAAGAATATTGAGATCAACACTTTCAGACAGATGGACTCTAAAAAACTTTATGAAGCCTAGGAAAGATATAAAGATTTACTTAGACGTTGTACTAACCACAATTTTGCAGATATCGAGTGGTTTTACAATGTTCTGAACACGCCTACGATGATGTCAGTAGATTCTGCAGCTGGAGGTACAATATTTGTGAAGGATCCGGCTCAGGCGTATGAGATGCTGGAACATATGACCATTAACAGCTTCCAATGGCCATCTGAATGCATGGGAGTTAAGAAAGCGGTGTATGCAGTGGTTCCTCTCACATCAATAACTGCACAGTTATATGCGTTGACTACACAAGTTGTTGCGTTGAATAAAGTGAGTGTAGCAGATCAATCAGGTGTTTTAGTCACTATCAAGGAATCTCATCCACCTAAGGAAGCTCAGTATATAAATCCCAGAGGCTATGGAAATTATAGTGTTCTAAAACGCTTGATTAAGCCTCGCTTAAGCTTGAAGCTTCTCCAGAACGCTTTGCTTCGGCAAAAAGAGGTAAAAAAAAAAAGGTCATAATATAAGTTGACCATGTCAAGTGACGTTAAATACGCTTAAATGTGACTTTTTTAAAAACCAAAATTGATTAATAAGACGAAAATAGATCATAAATTAGAGATTTTATTAGTGAGTGATTGTTAGCATTGTTAGAAATGTATAATATTATACGGAGCGATGATTTGAATGCAATACATATTGAGGAATTTTACAGCTGATGTTTTAAATTAGACCAATTAATTTAGTTTCTGTTCGATGACACGGGATATGAAATGAATGAATAAATAAATTGAATTAGAATCTCACAAAAAATTAATGCATTACACTTGAAATTATTATATTTATTCATTATTTACTCCGTTAATTTGTTTGAGATGACTAAATTAGAGTTTAAATTAAAAACGCTTAATGGTAGCACTTAATCGTGTCACGCCCAAATTACCCAACTCAATCAGATAATCACTAAAAATGTAGTAGTGTGAGTAGAGATCGTTCCCACGAGAAAAGGTAAATTTAATGCGTTCTAAATAAATAAAAGGGGATTTTTTGAAGTTTGGATTTACTACTAAAAATTTAAGCAATTAAATATTCAAATTATCACTATCATGCAAGATTAAAAATTAAACTGGAGAAATCAATAAGAGACGAGACTTGGTATCGGTTGACTACACCCTTGATATGCATTCATTCAATCATCGATTTCCTAAAAATAGTTAATCCTATTAAATATTCTTCATTGAAAATTCAATTCCTGTTTCACCGTAATTTTAGTTAATTAGAAAACAACATTCTAAATTAAACCTTACCAATGAATTAACCCGATAACAGCAATCTAGATTTAAATCCACGGTAGCATTCAAACTAGTAAAACTGATGAACCTAGACAACACAAACACCAGCGGTTGTATTTAGCCTAGTTAATAATCGATCCTACGAAATAATAAATTCAACAGCAGAAATTATCACATGTAGTTGCTTCGCAAATTAGTTTATTCAAACAATTACGGATTTGAATTCTAATTTAGCTATCGTTGCAAAACAAAATCCTAAGATGGCCAATCCTAAAATCTCGCATACAAACATGAAATAAAACAGATCAAAAATTGATACTTAATAAAGATTAAACATTGAAAATCGAATCTCATGAATAAAATATATCAAGGTTTCGTCTCCCTCAACCAAGTATAAAAGGTTTAGCTACAATGATTCATTCAAACTTAAGAAAAATTCAAAAGAAGAGAAGAAAACTAGAGAGAAAATTCAAAAAACAAAACCTAGCCTCCAAAAAAAATCTCCAAAAGTCTGATAATAATCTCTAAAAATCGGAATAAAAGCCTAATAAAGCCTAGAGACTAAAATAACAAAGTTTTCAAAAATATAAAATTCTTCCCGGATAGCGACGCTCGCTCGATCGATAAGAAATTGCCGATCAAGCGAGCCAAAAATCCCAAGGCTACTGACTTCAAAACACATGCGCCGCTCGATCGGTAAAATGCTGCGGATCGAGCAGCTGAAAAATTCCATAGCTACTGTCTTCATCATAAAGCACCCGCTCGATCGGTGAAAGGTTGCAGATCGAGCGGCCAAAATACTTTCGAAATTTCCAGTATCTCTATGACTCCAAAGTGCTTTCCAAGTATCCGCAAAATTTCACAACCTAACCACAAAACCGGGAAACCGATCATGCAAACACGAAAAATGAAAAATGAACAAAATGCATAAATAAAATATGTAAACTAATGCAAAACAACAACAAAATGACTTTAACAAATGCAATAAAATCGTAACTATCACTTAAGCTCGTAATAATCTTGTTTAAGCTTAAAAATCTTGAAGCTTGGTTCCCACGCTTTGACACGTTTCACGCTATTTAAAACCTTGGAAAATTATCGAGGTAACCCTCATCTAATACTTATCATCCTGGCTTACGGAACCATGAAAATTTTTCTTATGCCAACAAAAAAAATGTATTGACAACATTTGTCAATGAATCTAACAAGAGGATGTCAAGGACAGAGACTCGACTTGACAGTATGGAGACTCATATGTGTAGTTTGGAGGCTATGATGAAATCCATGGAAACACAAATTGGGAAACTAGATAACGCTTTTGTAGTGACCCTTACCGAGATCACCTACTAATCAGAAACTTTAAGTATGCAATTAACTTAATTAAAACAGTAAACCCGAATAAACTGCGGAAGCAATAAATATTATATAATCCCAAGAAAAGAAATCTGTAAATACCCAAATAATTATACAACCAAATCAAATAATGTATTAATCCCAAATACATCGAAATAAAACCCTAGGCGAAGCCCCAGTTGGCCATCCACTGCCTAGTCCCTCTTGGATCCACCCGCCTCATCCAATCGCAAACCTGCCCCGTGGAATAGGGTGTCCAAATACACAAAGTACGAGATTTGAGCATAACACGCTGTTGTGAATTTTCCTCGCAAGCGTACGAGTGTCAAGTTTTAATATAGTGAATAATTCAGATATCGATCCCACAGGGAGTAAAATGAAAATATTTAGTACTTGTAATTAAAATAGTCTAAACTTTATCTAGAAAATCAAACTTTGAGAATTTTTCAATAAAATAAATAATCAGATGATTTAAAAGCACGCACACAACTTTCAGATTAAAATTCAATCAGAGAATAACAGTCTAGAGGTATAGATTTCACCTGGTTTCAACAACAGTCAATCCTAAATAATTAATCTTCATGAATTTCAGTCAATTAATAGCCAAGAACACTTAAGTTTATTATTTCCCTCTCCCGAGCAACAAATAATTTTTATCAACTACAATTAAATTCAAATATCCCTATTAAGAATTTATCGCAGTGATCTATCACAAAACAATGTTCTTTTTTAAAAGCTCTGTTAAAATCATACACTCTCCCGAGCTGTATAAATAATTAACAGTGTATTTTCTAATGTCCTATTCAAAATCCCCTCTCCCGAGCAATGATTTCAAATAAATATAACAAATCAATTATTGATCAGATAATTGAAAAGACAATCAATTCTAGAAAAAGCAATTAATCTAGAAGAAATCCAATTCAATAAAATCAAAAATTCATAAAAGCGTCTACACCAGGTTCCATCCGACCTCTAGACTATAAAAATTAGTTCATACTAAAATTTTGAAAACAATAAATAATAAATCCAAACATGTTCAGAATTAAATAAAAGATAAGAAACAAATCCGTCGTCGACGCCGTATCCGGTCGATCAAACTCCGTCTTCGTTCTTCGCGATGAAGCTCCAGAATAAAATAAAAGTCACGATCAAATCTCTGATTTCTGTGTAATTGTTGTGGCGGCTCCCCTTTTCTCAAGTCTGACAAAAATCCTTTTATAGTGTGCACAAAAGCCCACAAAATCAAGCCCATAAAAATTTCCCGATTTAATAAAATTCCCAAAACACAGCGACGGGGCGGGCGCTCAAGTGAAGGCGCGGGCGGGCTTTCAGTCCGAAATTCCAATTCTTAGATTTATCAACACATTGCGCGATTGCTCTTCTGCTGCGCTAACAAGAGGCGCTAATCTTTCTTTACTCAAGGCCCAATAAAGTAAAGCCCATTAAGAAATCTCATTTCTTGTCTGTACGTTTCTTCTCTTCTTTATTCTTTCTCTTTTCTTTCATTCTTTTCTCCAAATAAATCTTATTTCTCTTCACTTTTCCAAATAAAATCAATAATTCTTCTTTTCTCCACAAAATTCCATAATACACTGTAAACACAAAAACACTAAAATACCCACATAAATCTACTCGAAATAAATATTTAACAATTAAAATCATAACTAAATTAAGTGTATAAAATACACTTATCAAATACCCCCAAACTTAGACTTTTGCTAGTCCCGAGCAAAACTGTTAAATTCCAAAAACTCATTCTATCAAACCAACAAGAATAGTCAAGAAATATTATGGAACAATGACCTCAACAATGATTTCAAAAATATCAAATCCAATCATATCACACCCAACTAACACTTAAAAGTTTCAATCATAACAAAATAACAAAATAAACTCACAATCTCCGCAACTCAAATTCAAAACACCATCATCCGAATTCAATTCAAACATTCATAGATCATGAGGACTTTTAAAGGATATAAATAGGATAAAAAATAGGATATAAATAAAAAACACTCACAATCAGGTAATTGCAACGAATAAGCGTGTGTGCGTGTTTCGATCAAAATTCATAATCATTAAAAGCATCAATCAACAGTCCATAGGCTAAATTCTCGCAACTCTTCTCCACTAGTATATTGGACAACTGAGACTCGGTCAATAGGACTTATTCAGCTTATAATGTAAGGCCTGGCTCATGGCTACAAATGAAGGATAAGAATTCAAAATAAGGAGTAATTCATATTTTTATGCTCATTCTAACTTCAACTCCTTTTTCATTCACAATTCACTTCTCTTTCAATTCACTTCATTAAAATTTCAACTTTTTCACATTCTCTTCTTTTTCACAACTTTTTCAACCACATTTTTCAACTCTTTTTTTCTACTACCTTTTTTCATCTTTTCAATTCATCCACCACACCAATCCTTTTTCTCACAAATAAAACTAGGAGCATAAAACATTTTAGCATTCAAATTACTCCTTTTAAAGGCAGGACATAGTGTATAGGCTATTCAGGTAGTCAATGTAGGACCTTGAAATAATTACGAATGGAGGTTTATCACACGTTTACACGCATGCCATTCGATTTTCAATAAAGCTCAAACAAGGTACTAGGGATAAAATAGTAATAGGCAGCTTAAAAGGCTCAAACGAATTCAAAAAAAATGCCTAAATCATTCCTAATCTCAGTTTTGCCCGTATTTCGCCTCGAAGAGTGTTCGAACTAGTTCTAGACAAGTCTCAATCCACAATTAAATCATACAAATCTCAATCAGTGCAGAAAAAAAATAATCATCAGCAGTTAAAGATGATTTTCACAAAAAAATTCAGATTTTCTCGTACCTCAATGTACTAATATACGTTTAGCTCAAATGGGCAACTAAGGAAAAATTCAATGAAAATTAGGCCCAAAAATTTCAAACAATGCCTCAATCATATCTATGTCTGTATGTCTCAAAAATCAGATTCAAGTATTAATCACAGAGTATATAGGAAATTGTTCATCTAATTGGTTCCATATTTTCAAAAATATTTGTCAGATAGGTGGACAATCATGGATTTCAGTTATACCACAAAAATATTTTTATCATTGGCCATGCATCCATTTCTTTCTCAACTTCTTTTAAATTCAACTCAACTCAACCAAAAACAACTAAACTCAACAAAAATTTTATCTATGAAATTCAAAACTCAACTTTCAACCAAACAATCAAACAACTAAATCAAACATTGATTCACCCCCCAAACTTAATGTAATCATTGTCCCTAATGATTAAAAATCAATAAAAAGAACAAGGGACTCATACCTTCGACACCGAGCAATCAGGGCTCGGCGTTATCAAAATTTCCATGAGAAAATTTTTCAGCATGTAGAACACCATCAGAAGCCGACCAACAACAAATAAAGTAGAATAAGCACGACATGATCATCCAATTGCCCCTTTTTACACCGAGCATCAGTACCCGATGTTATCAAAATCATCTCCATGAATAAAAATGTTGCAGCCGCAACCATTGGAAAGGTAGTGGAGATACACGACTTAACATCCAAGTTAACCTGAAAATAATTCATGCACACGATTAAAACACAAAAATTGAAACCCAAATCAATCGCTCGAAGCAATATTGCGGGAAGAAACACAAATCAATGGCCTGGAAGGCTTCGGATATGCGACTATTCATGGTGTACGCTTGGTTAGGAATCATGTGAGGAGTGTGCCCATAAGAGTGCATGATGGTTATCTGCTATGATGCCCGTTAAGGCATGGATGAAGAGTTAGGATGCTGAATCACGCAAGGTGGAAGAGCTGTTAAGCTGCCCAATCGCGCATGGTGCTACACAGATGATGAGCTATTTTCTCTGGTTTTAGATAGTTGTGGATTGCGCGTTTGCGCTGGGATTGGTGCAAAAGAGATATTGTTTGCGCTGGTCTTCTAGCTGGGGTCCTGCGCGTTTGCTCTATGGGGGCGCTGGTGAGGTTTGTTAGCGCATGAAGGGGGCACGATTGCGCATGTCAGCTGCGCAGATGGACTCGTTAGCGCAAGAAGTTGGTGGGTTGCGCGATTGCGCAAGGTGGAGGTGCGGAAGGTGCTTGTTAGCGCTGGATGGTGGGGTTTTAGCGCGATAGCGCTTAGGGAGGGGCTGTTAGGGGGCGCGATAGCGCTTAGTTCTGCTCTGATGGTGATCGCTCTTTGTTTGTGCGTTAGCGCATGTTTTAGTGCATCTTGGAGCGCGATAGCGCATGACAGGCACTTGTTCAGTAGCGCGATTGCGCAAGGTGTAGCGCGGTTCGTGTATAAGTGTGGCGCCGAGGAAGCGCGAGCGCTCGGTAGGAGTGGCGCGGGCGCACCTATTGCTCGCAAATTTTTTCAGGTATAGCGCGGGCGCTCAGATAAATGGGGCGGGCGCGCCACTTGCTCGAATTTAAGATTTTTGGAGCCTGAAAAAAAAATTGAAAATTAAGAAAAATTAAGGTCAAAAATTTAAAATAAAATAAAATACTTAAACAATTAAATAACAAAAATTAAATAAACTAAAATAAAATAAAATGCTTGGGTTGCCTCCCAAGTAGCGCTTGGTTTATAGTCGTCAGCCTGACTTTCAACGTTGTTAGATCTTCCCTTTCTCTTTGACACGCCAAATAATTTCCACGAACCGCCTTTTAAATTTTTCTCTCTTTGTTGTGGCCTTCTTTGGTGGTAAATTTGGCGCTTTCTTCTTTGACGATTCAACCGCAATATTAGCTCTTTGATAGCTCTCCAACTTCACAACCGGTTCAATTAAGCATAACTCTTCGATGGGTGGATTAGGTGCTTTCATAAATAGATTAAAAATCACTCGTTCGCACTCCACACCCATCGAAAATTCACCCTTTTTCACTTCAATTTTTGCATCCGTCGTGGC
Source organism: Henckelia pumila (assembly GCF_033568475.1). Taxonomy (NCBI): domain Eukaryota; kingdom Viridiplantae; phylum Streptophyta; class Magnoliopsida; order Lamiales; family Gesneriaceae; genus Henckelia; species Henckelia pumila. The sequence continues at coordinate 200,396,983 of NC_133123.1, read as the reverse complement.
CAAGAATGGTCTCCCAAAGATCAATGGAGCACCATGATCTGCGTCAATATCCGAAATTACAAAATCCGCTGGGAATATGAATTTATCCACCTTGACTAGAACATCTTCAACAATACCAAGGGGATATGTAATGCTCCAATCTGCCAATTGCAATGAAATCTTAGTCGATTTCATGTCTCCCAACTCCAAGGCCCTGTAAATAGATAATGCCATTAAATTAATACTGGCCCCTAAATCACAAAGTGCATTATTAAAATAAGAACCACCAATAGAACAAGGAATAATAAAACTCCCTGGATCCTTAAGCTTTTGTGGCATTTTCTTTTGAAGCACCGCACTGCACTCTTCAGTTAGCTTGACCACCTCGTTTTCTAGTAGTCTCCTCTTCTTTGACATCATCTCCTTGATGAATTTTGCATAGTTCGGCATTTGTTCTAAAGCATCAGCAAACACTAGTAGAATTTTCGTATTTTACTTCGGCACAAATTACTTCGGTAATTATTAATTTCGAAGTAATATGTAATGATCAACTTCGGTAAAAAGACATATGAAGTAAAAACACACATTTTACTTCAGCATTTACAAAACACGGGCTTCAATTATTTTTTGGGAACATATTACTTCGGCATTTTTTTTTGAAGAAGTAAAAAGTTAAAAAATAAGTTTTTTAATGATAAGAGGTGAAGTAAATTCCTTTCACTCTTTCTAACCTTTAATTATAAAATTATCTGCTCGTTTACTTACGATCCGTAAAAACAAAAACTCCATCTCCTTCCTTTCAACCCTAGCGCTCCGCCGATTTACAACTCCAGCCATCCACCACCGCTCGGAGCTTCTCGCCAACGGAATAATTCAAAAGCCCAACGTAGGAATCCTTCTCTTTTCCTATCGATTCAGGTTTTAAATGTTTTGGATGGGTATTCTATTTTTTTTACCTGAAATCGGGGTCTGTTATTTTTTTTTACATCAATTCGTGTTTCCTCCAATTTCTTCACTTTCGCGTTGTTTATTCTCCAATGATGCTCTACGTTTCGTGTTTTTAGGGTTTGTGGTTTCAATATCCGTGTAACGTGAAGCGAAAACCCACCCTCTTGGTTGCATTTTTGCTATCGCGCACTTGCACGAATGGAAACTCACTCAGTCAAGCATTGATGCAATTTGGTGTGTTGTAGCAACCTTAAATTTTTAAATGGACCTCGAGTAAATTTTTTTTTGTTTGAAGTTCTTGCTTGTTCTGCTTTGGACTCCTACACACACACATATGCACTTTGTTTGTGTGTGATTTTATGTGCAACTACACATGCCTTTATTTATGATTGGCTATGGACCAATCTTCAATTTAAAATGGTTGGATATGTGGTGGTATACGTTGATATGGCATTTATGTGATTCATTGATTTATATGACAACTAGATCTATGATATCTGTTTAAAGAGTTGTTATGCTCTGTTTATTTATGTGGACATAGATTAGATCTAGGATATGGAATTTATGTGATTCATTGCCTTGCAATTGTTTTTATTACACACAAATATAAAAATATTATATTAGACCGCATCTTTTTTCTGATCTTTTAATCACTTTCTTTCTTCGATCATATCGAGGGATTTCGAGTCTTGCGGCAGCTCATGGGCTTTAGACGGCGGCGACTAGTTTTGCTGCTCCTCTTCTTCCTGCTGGTGTCCTCTTCCGCCAGTGTTCCTGCATCAAGCAATATCATTTATGCCTCGAAAACTCAAGTCTTTATTATATATGTATATATGGTGCTTGATCCGTGGATGAACTGCATTTATTATTACATTTTCAAGTTTTTTGAAAAATAATAAAATAAAGCAGTTTTGTGGATTAATCAAAGTGATGTTTGGCTGCAGGAGCTTGAAATCAGGGAAGGATGAAGTTCAATTTCCTAGGAATTTGCAGTACCAGGTGTTATTATATTTCAATTTACATCAAATGGATGATGATGACATTAAATATTCTTTTTTATTTATATGGTTTTTTTTTTTGGTTTTGAAGATATGGGTTTTGTTTGGGATTGAATTAAATGAGGCTAGATTGTATGCATTTGTTGAGCTTAAATGCAAACTTGATTATATGTGCAAGTTTGAGGTTTTATGAATTTATAAATTCTTATATTGAAATCTTATTTATAATATGCTTGGATCAAAGATTAGGGAAATTGTGGTGGATTCTTGGAAATGGAAGGATTGTTAGCAAGGAGATTAATGAACATTGAGCTTGCAGACTATCCAGAGACTTGGTCATGATTATTTGATATATATCATGTTCGCATTTGGCGGAACTTGCAAAGCTTGAATTTCTGAATGTGAATTGGTGCAATTGCATCACTGACCCAGATATGAAAGCTCTCTCAGGTAACTCCCTTTTAATTTTTATTTATGTACCCTTCAACTTAGGAAATGATGAAGAAAATACTGGAATATGTGAAAGACCAGTTGCCTTATTTTTTTCAATTTGTCAGCATATGGAGGGCTGTCCTGTTACGGCTCTATGTCTCGAGTCACTTATAGGTATATTTTGTGTTTGTTTTCTAGTGTCTACTTATACTTTCCAGCTTGCTGTTCAATTTTTATCAAATGATTTTTGTGTTCCTGCAGCTCTTGATGCCTTGTTGTTTTTGAATCTCAGTAGATGTAATTTGACTGACGATGGTTGCGATAATTTTTTATGTAATTTGGGCGTGCTTTTAACAACATCGAAAAGCACAACAGTTTTCTGCAGCCTACGACAACGGATAAAATCCGTTGTCTTTAGCCGTTTTCTTGTAGTGGATCTGCTTGTTTTTTGTTTGAATTTTTTGAGCTTTAGTTAATGTTTGAGATTTAGTTAATTTGATACCACCTCTGTCCACTGCTTTTGCATGCTAAGTTTAAATAATTTATCACACAAACTCTCATTTTATTTCAATAATGGTTGTGGATTCATCTTAATTTGATTTATCTCATCATTTCTTACATCCCATTTCATATCATTGATAGAATTTTCTTAGTTTTGTCAATGACAGCATACTTTATTTAAAGATTATATTTAGGGTGTTGCTTATTCTTGCGTTTGACTTATGCACTGGTCTTTTTTTCTTAGGAGAGGTAAAGAGGTACTAATTGCCGCTAAACCTATCGTGATATCCCTGGTGAGTTCCCTTGTCCAAGCGATTTTGTAGTATATGACAGGAATTTAATGAGTGTTGAATGTATTAGCCTGTATTAGGAGTTCCCTTGTTCCAGCTATTTTGGAGTGTTGAATGTATTAGCCTGTCTGCAGAAACATCTTGATGATCAACCTGTGACAAGGGTTCAGATAAGCACCATGACTGTTAAGGACAATCTAATGGTGACTGGTGGTTTTCAAGGAGATCTCATCTACAAGGTAAACTACAAAAAATATGGTAATAGACTACACTAGTCTTGGCTGTTTGATGTGTTCATCCTTAAACATTGATTTTTACTTTTTTACTAGAACCAAAATGCAGGTGAAGCTATCTTCAAACATCTGGACTTACAAAGGTCAGTTCTTATTTGATTTTTTTAAAATCTTCTATTCATACTTTCTCTGTACTTTTGTTATATAGACGTACATAATTTCTATGAACACATGTTTTTTGGGGTTCCTTGTATTGTATCGTATCATTCTTTCATATATGAATGATCTGTAGAATATCGAAATTTATTTCCTTAACTGCATTATTTTCCTGAATATATACATGTAAATTTTCAGTGTTTCCAAGTTTCCCAATTTACAAAAATGGACCAAGCGAGCTGAGAATTTTGACACTTACCTAACAAACTCCGTTAGTAACAAACATTTGATACCTGCTTTTGACTGATTTCTTTTTGTACAATGGCTGATGAATGTCTGATTCTGCAGGTTCAAATTGCAATGGTGGGGAAGTATGTTGGGATGGCAGATTCATATCTATCTGTTGTTAAGGTGAGATAATAGATATTTTTGTAGTATCTATATTCAGCTGATGTCTAATATGCCGGCACGCCAGTGGATCACATGACAATTTGGAGGAATTTTATTTTTGCTTATATTTTATGCAATGGTAAAATATATGTATCGCTTCAAAAAAAAATATATGTATCAACTTTATGTTTTCAAGTGTTTAGCTTTGTTTTAGATCCCATAGTTTTTAGTATACTCCATGAATAATGAATAATCGGATGGTTTATTAGATGAGAACCAAATCTCTTGCTTTATTTCCAGGCTCTTCTCCATGTCTGGATTGCATGTTTGTTGAGACCTGCTATTGATTGGATTGCGGCTTCAGATCGTGAGGATGAAAGTGCAGAATCGGTAAAAACGTCAAACAATTGCATGAAAAGATTCTCAAATTTTTAGCTTAAAATATTTGTTTTCAACTATTTTTTCCTATTGCATTCACTGGAAGTTCATAGTGATTAGATCAAGTGGAAGGATGAAATCAAGAAAAAATAATTTTTGATTAAAGTCTGTCATTGTTATTAATTATTTTTTCAGGACCTGAATATAGGCGATGCATTATATATGGATTGCTTTTGGAGGTGATGGTTGGCTTTACGAGTGGGTGGGCGAAGTACAGGGCCGACCTGAATGTGTTTGGGTTTTGCGTGTTAAGTTTAGAATATGATTTGCATCTATTGACTTGTACAATTCTATGCTTTGTTCACGCCTCTAGTCCCTAGTTTCTGAATTTTTTTTTTTGTATTTTTTTGTAGTGTGCATTGCAATAGAATTTAATTTCGAGTGATTTGTAATACTAAAAAATTGTATATTAAATTTTATTTTTGAAATTTTAAATTTTGGTTTATTTATAATATTGAAAATTTTATATTATTTTTAATTTTTTTTTTTGTTTTTTAGAATGTCTTTTACTTCGTGAATTAGTGAAATTGCCGAAGTATAAACATATCTTTTCTTTGAAAATTTCATTAAAAATCGAAGTAAAAGAATACATTTTACTTCGGAAATTTCTTTAATTGACGAAGTATAAGCATATGTTTTACTTCATAACTTATGAAATGAGCGAAGTAAAATATATGTTTTTACTTCGGCATCGGTCCAATTCTGCTTCCAAAAAATGACCAAAGACTTCGGTAATTTAAGGTATAAGACTTCGGCGATTCAGCGAAGTAAAAAGGTACCCTATTACTTCACGTGACACTACTTCGGTAATTAAGTGCCTACGACTTCGGTTATTAACCGAAGTCTTAAGCGATTTTTCTACTAGTGAAAGGGGATGTTGATGTGAATTTTCTTGAAAATCTCCAAGAATTTGGAGAACTGCTCGTCCAATGCTTTCTTCTTGAATCTCTGCGGGTAGGAAAGTGGAGGCTTGTACATCGGTTTTGGCTCCAGTTCAGGCTCTTTCTTCTCGACTTCCTTCTCTTCAACCGCAGGTTCTTGGACTTCAACTTCTTTTCCACTCCGCAACTCTATGAAATTGCACTGCTCCTTGGGATTTACCTCAGTATTGCTAGGAAACTGGCCGCGGTTGTTGTCCTTCAGTGCATTCGCCAACTGCCCTATGCTGGTTTCCATGGATTGCAACACAGCACCCATGTTGGTCATGTGCGTCTCCAAGCTGTCAAGGCGAGACTCAGTTCTTGCCATCCTCTTACCTGATTCCTGCACAAAGGTACTAACCACATCCTCCAAAGACAACTTACCATCACCCTTATTAGTATTGTTAGCATAAGAAAAATCTTCATGATTTCGAAAGCTAGGATGGTAAGTATTAGGGACAGGATTACCTCTGAAAGCTCCATAACCTCTTTGATTGATGTACTGAGCTTGTTCATGATAGTGAGATTCATCCATAGCACTCCGCACACCTGCTGGTTCTGCAACACTCACTTTATTCAATGCAGCTACCTGTGTAGTCAGTGCCGATAATTGAGCAGTGATGGATGTGTGAGGATCCACTGCATACAGTCCAGCTGGCTTTTTGACTCCCATACGCTCAGATGGCCATTGAAAGCTATTGACTGTCATTTTCTCTAACATATCATAAGCCTGAACATGATCCTTCGCAAATATAGTACCTCCAGCAGCAGAATCGACATTCATCCTTGTAGGCGCATTCAGTCCGTTGTAAAACCACTCGATCTGTTCCCAATCTGCAAAATTGTGGTTAGGACAACGTCTTAATAATTCTTTATACCTTTCCCACGCCTCGTATAACTGTTCAGTGTCCATCTGCCGAAGGTACTGATCTCAATCTTCAGTTGGGTGGTTTTGGCAGGTGGAAAATATTTCGCAAGAAATTTTTCTGCCATCCCCTCCCATGTAGTGATGCTTCCAAGTGGCAGTGATTGCAACCAACTTCTGGCTTGATCCCTGAGAGAAAATGGAAACAAGCGTAAGCGTATAATATCTTCAGGAACACCATTAAATTTTACCGTATCAGTAATTTCTAAGAAGGTCCTGAGATGCAGATAAGGATCAGCTGTGGCACTCCCATTAAATTGGTTCGATTGAACCATGTTTATCAATGCAGGCTTCAGCTCAAAATTGTTTGCATTGATAGTTCCTCGAGCGATTCCAGAATAGTGAGCCTGGATCGTCGGTCTGAAGTGATCTCTAATTGGCACTAGGGGAGCTTGATTTTCTTCTTGTTCAGCCATTCTTTCAATTTCTTCTCTTCTAGCTCGTCTTAAAGCACGTGCAGTGCGCTCGATCTCCGGATCAAATAGTAGAGAATTAGCAATTTGAGATCGTTGCATAGACTGCAATTAAAAGATAAGAAAGAATTAATTAGTAACTTAAAAAAAAATAAAATAAAAACTCTAAATTAAAATTTAGACTAATTGGTAACAAGACTAAAAAAAAATAATCAAAATTTACTCCCCGGCAACGGCGCCAAAAACTTGTTGTGAATTTTCCTCGCAAGCGTACGAGTGTCAAGTTTTAATATAGTGAATAATTCAGATATCGATCCCACAGGGAGTAAAATGAAAATATTTAGTACTTGTAATTAAAATAGTCTAAACTTTATCTAGAAAATCAAACTTTGAGAATTTTGCAATAAAATAAATAATCAGATGATTTAAAAGCACACACATAACTTTCAGATTAAAATTCAATCAGAGAATAACGGTCTAGAGGTATAGATTTCACCTGGTTTCAACAACAGTCAATCCTAAATAATTAATCTTCATGAATTTCAGTCAATTAATAGCCAAGAGCACTTAAGTTTATTATTTCCCTCTCCCGAGCAACAAAAATTTTTTATCAACTACAATTAAATTCCAATATCCCTATTAAGAATTTATCGCAGTGATCTATCACAAAACAATGTTCTTTTTTAAAATCTCTGTTAAAATCATACACTCTCCCGAGCTGTATAAATAATTAACAGTGTATTTTCTAATGTCCTATTCAAAATCCCCTCTCACGAGCAATGATTTCAAATAAATATAACAAATCAATTATTGATCAGATAATTGAAAAGACAATCAATTCTAAAAAAAGCAATTAATCTAGAAGAAATCCAATTCAATAAAATCAAAAATTCATGAAAGCGTCTACACCAGGTTCCATCCGACCTCTAGACTATAAAAATTAGTTCATACTAAAATTCTGAAAACAATAAATAATAAATCCAAACATGTTCAGAATTAAATAAAAGATAAGAAACAAATCCATCGTCGACGCCGTATCCGGTCGATCAAACTCCGTCTTCGTTCTTCGCGATGAAGCTCCAGAATAAAATAAAAGTCACGATCAAATCTCTGATTTCTGTGTAATTGTTGTGGCGGATCCCCTTTTCTCAAGTCTGACAAAAATCCTTTTATAGTGTGCACAAAAGCCCACAAAATCAAGCCCATAAAAATTTCCCGATTTAATAAAATTCCCAAAACACAGCGACGGGGCGGGCGCTCAAGTGAAGGCGCGGGCGCGCCTTCAGTTCAAAATTCCAATTCTCAGATTTATCAACACATTGCGCGATTGCTCTTCTGCTGCGCTAACAAGAGGCGCTAATCTTTCTTTACTCAAGGCCCAATAAAGTAAAGCCCATTAAGAAATCTCATTTCTTGTCTGTACGTTTCTTCTCTTCTTTATTCTTTCTCTTTTCTTTCATTCTTTTCTCCAAATAAATCTTATTTCTCTTCACTTTTCCAAATAAAATCAATAATTCTTCTTTTCTCCACAAAATTCCATAATACACTGTAAACACAAAAACACTAAAATACCCACATAAATCTGCTCGAAACAAATATTTAACAATTAAAATCATAACTAAATTAAGTGTATAAAATACACTTATCACATGCTCAGCACGAGAGTATGAGTATACCGTATTATATAAATACATGAATGCAAGTGTACCGCCTACTGAACTATAGGCCAAGAATCAGATAACAATGACAGACCGGGCCCTGGTATGTAGCACGTTGTGACGTCGCTTCAGGAGGTGGCTCCCATACTGTGGGGACCTCGGGTTGCTAATCTCATATTAAGGACAAAGAACAATTAATTAACAATTAATCATATAATAAAATAATATTCAAACCAAGAGCTAAATTTTTTTTTTTAAAGTCTCAGCACCTCGCTCGATCGGGTAAACTCACCCGATCGAGCGAGCTAGAAAATCCAGCTCTCGGGTCTGAATCCATTTTGGCCTCGCTCGAGCGGTGGAACTCACCCAATCGAGCGAGCCCAAAAACTCCTCTCTCTGTTTTAGAAATTCACAGGCCGCGCTCGATCGGTGGAGTTCACCCGATCGAGCAGGCACCCTGTCCAGAAAATAAAAATGTATCTTTGCTGTACAATTTGATTCCAAATCTCATACAAACTTCATATGACTTTCTTAACATGATTTCAGATAATTTACATGCATTTAAACTAATATCAAGTGATCTAAAATACATGAACTCTCAAGTATAAATCAATACTTGACAAAAACAACATATACAAATGTTCTTGCTTTCTAACATGTTTACCAAGTCATAAATACATGTCATCTGCTTAAAACCCGAGTCACCACTTCTACTGTGTCAATCTTGAGCTATCCAAGTCATGTCTGACTTGCTCATACCCCAACCTGATGCAATGCACACATACAAACAAAGCAACAGCCGGATAACTCCGGTGAGAATAAATCTCAGTATGAAAAACATGCATATACACCATATAAGTGAAAGAGTGGGTGCCCGGTGAGCCAACTTGTGGCTAAGGGCTTTGATGACTCTTTGTATAAACAATCTTTTGTTTAATATAATTTACACTTTTATTAATGGCAATGACTTTATCTTTCTTCATATTGTGATATTGAGATATACTATTGTTGTTTTGATAAAGACCTTGAATATACTATAGTGTATGTAAGATGTGGTAGAACATGGAGATGTCTATCATGAAACACATCTTATAGTCACTATATATTCTAAACTGTTCCTAGTCGATTGAGCCGTCCGATAATAAGGATAAGGATCGCTCGAGTTTGAGACTAGCATTTGCGATGCAGAGTACCGCGTTTCATTGGTAAGGAACATAGAGATGTTCGAAGCATGCAAATGGATATTCATATGATGAATGATCGAACTACCCTATCCGGACTTTCCAAGTGGTTATCACTTATCGAGTGGATAAAGTCCGCGGTTTTGGTTGTACACCATTAGTCCTTACTACTTGAAACATCATTGAGACTCTATATGCTAGTACTGTGCTTTGACTCGTTTACCGACTCTATTGGGGTCATCAGGTGTCGGGATTGGGTATAGTTACAACACATATAGAAGTCGATGCTTTGTTGTCAAGGATTCACCACATACTTGCGAGTGTGGATATCCTATGCGATCTGAGGAGATATTAGTGTGACGAATCTCTGGCCAGAGTACATGATGTGGTTTAAGAAATGGTTTCTTAGTAGCACATGCGATGTCACTATTTGATCTTCAAGATGTATTGCATAGTTATCGAATCTCGAACGACTCTCGATATACCAATGGTTGTTGATTCGATCGGGATATTTGGATGAAGGGACCGTACTGTACGCTAACCAAAATCTATTGGTTCTTGTAGGCACTATCAGTGATACCTAGGGAATCATGGGGCGATGTTTCTAGGCGCTCTTACCATGATTCGATGGGCAAGTCGGAAATTGTTGTTCCGAGTCACAAGGAGTTGTGAGCCCACGGCTAGCTGTATCCCTGAACCATTGAGGGTCACACAGTGTAATGGATTTTTAATCCCCGTTGAGATAGTTAAATTTAAAGAGTTAAATTTAATGAACAAAGAAGTTGGACTTCTTAATTATGAGTAGAGGAGTAAGATTTCCTAAAATGACATAGGGATGGACATTTTTGGAAACCACTGAATTCGGATTCAGAAAAATTTATCTTGACTTTAAAAGGTGCAGAAATGGTTTCTGTGCACATTGGTGAAATCGGTTTATCAATCGGAGTCACGATGAATTTTATATTAATTTCTGAACATGCGGGCTTTGCTTGTCGGGCTTGAACTTATGACTAATGGGCCCTAAGCTGTTAGTGGCCTACATTATAAATAAGTTATTGCAGTACAGAAATTACACACAACAAGGTCACAATTTTCGAAAAAACCCTATTTTTCTCTCTGAAGTGGCCGACCCCCTCTCCCCTCTGCTCGGTAAAATCCAGTCTGTGAATTTTGAATTGCAGTCTGGTTTAACGGATCAAATTCGTTAATCTCTTCGTAGAAACTTCTGATAGATTTTTTAGTGCAATCTATCAGAGGGATTAAATATCCGTTCGTGGACCTGATTGAAGAACAGTTTGTCCATCAGTTCCAGGGATATACAACAAGAGCAGAGCAATCTGTTGGTGTCCAAAATCTCGATTCGAGATTGAGGTAAAAATTTATAATCGTTATTTAATTTTTACACACACACAATTTAATCGTAAGGTTGATACCTATTATGGAATCGTTCCATACAAAAATTTTAAACTTCCGCTGCACCGGGTATCAATCCTAATTGATCTGATCGCCGCGTTATCCAACAGTGGTATCAGAGCCAGGTTGCTCAGATCAAGCGATTAAATTAATCGATTGTACAAAAAATTTTTAAGCCTCGGTTTTTGAAACAAAATAAATATTTTAAAAAAAAAAAAAAAAAATTTCGGGCAAAAACCCGGGCAGCGATTGGATCGCTGCCCGGGGGGGGGCAGCGATCGTCGCTGCCCGGCCCGACCCCATTAGGGCGCGGGCAGCCCGGGAATGTCCCGGGCGGCCCGCGGGAAAAATTAATTTTTTAATTTTTAAATTAAATTTTAATATGTTAAAATTCTATTTTTGGTCCGATCGAAAATTGTTTTTGATTGGTCCACGAGGCGTCGGATCGAATTGTTCGAGTCCGAAAATTTTAAAATTGATTTTTGGATAAATTTGAATTTTTGGAAAATTTAAATATTTTATCCGTTAAATTGAATTTTGAAATTAATTATTTTTGGTACAATTGATGATAAGATATGATCTTATGGATATATTGAGTAAAATATGATTTTATGTATAAAATTGGATTTTATAGATAAAATATGATTTTATTTGATAAAAAAGATAAAATATGATTTTGTATGTAAAATGAGATTTTATGTGTGAAATATGATTTTATCCTTTTAAATTTAAATTGCCATTGCATGTTATCCAATAAATTAATTTTGAATTAAATGTTATTGGATAAGGATGATCGATTGCCATGACCAATTTTGTAGGTGTATGTTAGGAATTTACATTTGTTTTTATTGTTGTTGGATTTATTAATGGGCCTGGTTTATGGCCCAATATGAATGTCATATGTAATAAAAGTGGGCTTGGTTTATGGCCCGTTCCCACCCCTTAAAAATGTATCCCCTACTTGTCATTGTTATTTATTGTAAATACATTAGATTTAGTGGGAGGTCAAGATTTCAAGATGGAGGTGGGCCCCAGCAGACAATAAAGACAGAAGAAATGTAAATTGGAAGCTCAATGTAATAGGATTGCATTGCATACTGCATATTACCTAGGATTGGACTAAGACTCGTGATTGGCAACCACGGGTCGATTAGAAATGGAATCGATCATCCTATATAATATGTGATATTATAGTTGTATGCATGTTTTAGACAAAATTGTGTGAATCCGACAAGCATACAAAATTTTAAAAATGATGAGACAAATTTTTATAATTAAAATCCCTCATTTTAAATATGATTTAAAATTGATATCAAGATAAATAAAGGAAATTTAAATTTGTTTAAATGTTCCTACCTTCCATCAACGATCAATGTATGAGATGCTACCCGCGGATACGGTCCGGCTCATATTATTGGGGGGGCCCGTTCGTCGAAAAGCTGTACATTGGATCGACACATGTTGTAAGTTGGGTGGAACTCCCATGGGATCGGCTTATATTATTGGGGGATCCACATGGCGACCGTCCATCACAACTTAATATTGATGGGTCATCTTGACATGTCACAATAAACGGCGTCATATTATTGGGCCCTTATTGGACATGAGGTAAAAACATGGAGGTTGCTTTGGAAGCAATTGGGCTCTACCTTTTGAAAATTATGGTTGGCTGATATTATTCGGGACCATAGTTTGTCAATTGGACTCCATGTTCTCACTAAGGAAAACAGTTTCCCGTTTTCACTTGAGGGTAGTGAAATCGTTAAAATAGTGGGAGTGAGATTCATAAAATAAATTTCGCCTATTTTATGTCTTAGTAAATTGCTTAAACAATCACTGATATTTGTCTGTTTATTTTCAGTATTTCATAAGATGAATTCGCGTAATCCACTTTTCTCGATCCTCGAACAAAATAAGTTGACTGGCGCAAACTATACGGAATGGTTCCGTAAGTTGAAGATTGTCTTGACTTCGGAGAAGATGCTCTACGTGTTAGAAAAATCTCCTCCGAAGGAAGCACCAGCTGATGTAAGTCCGGAAGAGTTAGCCAAACTTGATACATGGTGGGACCATGATATCAAGACCAAATGCTATATGCAAGCCTCGATGTCTGATGAACTCCAGAGGCAATTTGAGGACACCGTGAATGCTGCTGACATTCACGTACAACTCAAGGAACTTTTTGGGGCTCAATCGAGGGCTGAAAGGTTCGCTACTGTAAAGGAGCTAATGACATGTCGCATGCGTGAAGGGACTTCGGTCCGTGATCATGGGGTACGAGTGATTTGGCTCATACAGAAGTTGGTAACCCTTGATTTGGTGTTGGAGCATGAACTCAACGTGGACTTACTACTTCTGTCTCTTCCTTCTTCGTTTGACGGATTTGTGGTGAATTTCAATATGAACAAGATAGAGGCCTCCCTTGAAGAGATGGTCAATATGCTTGTGACATATGAATCCACATTAAAGAAGGATAAACCGGCTTTCTTGGTGGGCTCCTCTTCTTCTGCTAAGAAGGGGCCAAGTACAAAGGGTAAGAAACGTTCTGCCCCACCCAAGAAAATCGAACCCGAGAAGAAGTACAAGACAAAGGCTTCAAACATGGAAAAATCCAAGGATGTTTGCCATTACTGCAAGAAGCCCGGTCATTGGAAGCGTAACTGCAAGGAATATCTAGAGCAGTTGCGAACTGCGAAGGGTATGTTCTATATTGAAATAAATGTTTCACTTAATACTAATTTTTGGGTATTGGATACCGGATGTGGATCTCACATTTGCAATGATTTGCAGGTGATGACAAGAAGTCGCAGGCTTAGAATGGGTGAGACCCAGCTGAGGCTCGAAAATGGTTCCAGAGTTGAAGCTAAAGCCGTGGGAGATGTTTATTTAATTTTGCAGAACGGTTTTAAGTTACTTTTAAGAGATGTTTTATTTGTTCCGGATTTGATTAAAAACATTATTTCTGTTTCTATGCTTGATAGAGATGGTTATTCTTGCAATTTTGTGAATGAGATTTGCAATATTTACAAGAATGAATGTTTGATTGGAAATGGACAACTTGAAAACGATCTATACAACTTAAAACTAAAAGACGTTCCAATAAATTATGTTGATAAACCGACAACAACAAACAAAAGGAAAATCGATAGCCAAAACCCGGCAAATCTTTGGCACGCTAGGCTAGGTCATATTTCCTCAAGGAGGATGAACAAGCTAGTGGGAGAGGGCATGTTTGATATGTCTGATATTAACTCTCTACCTACTTGTGAATCCTGCATAAAAGGAAAAATGACTAAATCTCCTTTTAAGGGGAAACCTGAGCGTAGTCAAAATCTGTTGGATTTGATCCATACAGATGTTTGTGGTCCATTTAGAGTTGGTAATCAATATGGCCACACCTACTTCATTACCTTTACTGATGATTATTCGAGGTATGTGTATTTATATTTAATGAAATATAAGTCTGAAGCATTTGAAAAGTTCAAAGAATTCAAGGCTGAAGTAGAAAACAAGCTAGGTAAAAGTATTAAAGCACTTCGATCGGATCGAGGTGGAGAATACTTAAGTACCGAGTTTTTGGACTATCTAAAAGAGAATGAGATTCTCTCTCAGTGGACTCCTCCTATGACACCACAGCTTAATGGTGTATCGGAGCGTCGTAATCGAACTTTGTTGGACATGGTTCGGTCCATGATGAGCTTCACTGAGCTTCCACCTTCGTTTTGGGGCTATGCGCTTGAAACGGCGGTATTGTTGTTGAACAACGTCCATACTAAAGCAGTGGACAAAACACCATACGAGTTATGGAATGGCAAAGCTCCTAAGTATTCGTACTTGAGGATTTGGGGATGTCCTGCTTACGTGAAGCGGACAGTGGGAGATAAGTTGGATAGTCGATCCAGCTTATGTTATTTTGTAGGGTATCCAAAGAATTCAATCGGATATTATTTCTATTATCCTGCTGAAACAAAGGTGTTTGTTTCAAGGAATGCCACCTTCTTGGAGAAGGAGTTCTTATTGGATAAGAAAGGCGAGATGATGGAACTCGAAGAAATTCGAGAAGAACCCGAAATACAAAATAACGATCCTACACCTCAGGAACCATTGATAAACACGCTTGTACCTAGAAGATCCGAGAGGACTTCTAGACCTCCTATTTGATATGGTCTTCTTCTTGAAGGGGATCAAGATGAACCCGATGTTGGATGTGATCCAAGAAACTTCAAGGAAGCAATTTCTGATGCGGATTCAAATTTATGGCTTGAAGCTATGCAGTCGGAAATAGATTCGATGCATACAAACCAAGTTTGGTCTTTAGTAGATCCTCCCGATGGAATTGTTCCAATAGGGTGTAAATGGATCTACAAGAGAAAGCTTGGGCCTGATGGTAAGGTATTGACCTACAAGGCGCGATTGGTGGCGAAAGGTTATACTCAAAGACAAGGAGTTGACTATGATGAAACCTTTTCACCAGTTGCAATGTTCAAGTCCATAAGAATCCTTATTGCCATAGGTGCTTGGTATGACTATGAGATATGGCAAATGGATGTGAAGACTGCTTTTCTTAATGGAGACATTAAGGAAGAAATCTATATGAAGCAGCCTGAGGGGTACACATCCATGGGAAGCGAGCATAAGGTATGCAAGCTTCAGAGATCAATTTATGGTCTAAAACAAGCATCAAGAAGTTGGAACCAGAAATTTGATGAAACAATAAAGGATTTTGGTTTCATCAAGAATCCGGAGGAACCATGCGTGTACAAGAAAGTAGTTAAGGATGCTGTGACATTCTTAGTACTTTATGTTGATGACATCCTACTCATTGGGAATGATGTAGGGATGTTGCAGTCAACAAAGATATGGTTATCAGGTAGATTCTCGATGAAGGATTTGGGTGAGGCATCCTATATTCTAGGGATACAGATCTATAGAGATAGATCTAAGAGAATGATAGGACTCACTCAATCAACCTACATCGACACCATATTGAAACGGTTTTCAATGGATGGGTCCAAGAGAGGACATCTACCCATGTGTCATGGAGTTTCTCTATCCAAGTCTATGTGTCCCAAGACGGATGAAGAGATAGAGAAAATGACACATGTACCATATGCGTCAGCCTTAGGTAGTATCATGTATGGGATGATATCTACCAGACCGGATGTAGCATTTGCTCTGAGTGTCACGAGCAGATATCAAGCTAATCCCGGTCAAATGCATTGGAAAGCCGTGAAGGACATTCTTAAGTACTTACGAAGGACTAAGAATATGTTCATGGTATATGGAGGAAGAGAACTAAAATTGGAAGGCTATACCAACTCTAGCTTCCAAAGTGACGTGGATGACTCGAAGTCAACCTCTGGATTTGTGTTCATGCTCAATGGCGGTGCTGTCTCTTGTAAGAGTTCCAAGCAGGACACCACAGCGGATTCCACCACTGAGGCAGAATACATTGCAGCATCAGCTGCTGCTAAAGAGGCCGTTTGGATGAGGAATTTCGTCCAAGAGTTGGGCGTCATTCCTGAAGTTGTTGGTCCAGTCCCGGTGTACTGTGACAACACGGGTGCCATTGCTCAGGCAAAGGAACCAAGGTCTCATCAAAGATCCAAACACGTACTGAGGAAATACCACATCATCGGGGAGATTGTGGAAAGAGGAGACATCACTGTCGAAAGAGTGGCCTCTGCAAACAATATCGCTGATCCACTTACTAAGCCCTTGCCAGGACCATTATTTGACAAACATCGCGAAGCAATGGGTCTACGTAGTATGACTAGTTGGCTTTAGGGCAAGTGGGAGATTGAAAGAGTGGGTGCCCGGTGAGCCAACTTGTGGCTAAGGGCTTTGATGACTCTTTGTATAAACAATCTTTTGTTTAATATAATTTACACTTTTATTAATGGCAATGACTTTATCTTTCTTCATATTGTGATATTGAGATATACTATTGTTGTTTTGATAAAGACCTTGAATATACTATAGTGTATGTAAGATGTGGTAGAACATGGAGATGTCTATCATGAAACACATCTTATAGTCACTGTATATTCTAAACTGTTCCTAGTCGATTGAGCCGTCCGATAATAAGGATAAGGATCGCTCGAGTTTGAGACTAGCATTTGCGATGCAGAGTACCGCGTTTCATTGGTAAGGAACATAGAGATGTTCGAAGCATGCAAATGGATATTCATATGATGAATGATCGAACTACCCTATCCGGACTTTCCAAGTGATTATCACTTATCGAGTGGATAAAGTCCGCGTTTTTGGTTGTACACCATTAGTCCTTACTACTTGAAACATCATTGAGACTCTATATGCTAGTACTGTGCTTTGACTCGTTTACCGACTCTATTGGGGTCATCAGGTGTCGGGATTGGGTACAGTTACAACACATATAGTAGTCGATGCTTTGTTGTCAAGGATTCACCACATACTTGCGAGTGTGGATATCCTATGCGATCTGAGGAGATATTAGTGTGACGAATCTCTGGCCAGAGTACATGATGTGGTTTAAGAAATGGTTTCTTAGTAGCACATGCGATGTCACTATTTGATCTTCAAGATGTATTTCATAGTTATCGAATCTCGAACGACTCTCGATATACCAATGGTTGTTGATTCGATCGGGATATTTGGATGAAGGGACCGTACTGTACGCTAACCAAAATCTATTGGTTCTTGTAGGCACTATCAGTGATACCTAGGGAATCATGGGGCGATGTTGCTAGGCGCTCTTACCATGATTCGATGGGCAAGTCGGAAATTGTTGTTCCGAGTCACAAGGAGTTGTGAGCCCACGGCTAGCTGTATCCCTGAACCATTGAGGGTCACACAGTGTAATGGATTTTTAATCCCCGTTGAGATAGTTAAATTTAAAGAGTTAAATTTAATGAACAAAGAAGTTGGACTTCTTAATTATGAGTAGAGGAGTAAGATTTCCTAAAATGACATAGGGATGGACATTTTTGGAAACCACTGAATTCGGATTTAGAAAAATTTATCTTGACTTTAAAAGGTGCAGAAATGGTTTCTGTGCACATTGGTGAAATCGGTTTATCAATCGGAGTTACGATGAATTTTATATTAATTTCTGAACATGCGGGCTTTGCTTGTCGGGCTTGAACTTATGACTAATGGGCCCTAAGCTGTTAGTGGCCTACATTATAAATAAGTTATTGCAGTACAGAAATTACACACAACAAGGTCACAATTTTCGAAAAAACCCTAATTTTCTCTCTGAAGTGGCCGACCCCCTCTCCCCTCTGCTCGGTAAAATCCAGTCTGTGAATTTTGAATTGCAGTCTGGTTTAACGGATCAAATTCGTTAATCTCTTCGTAGAAACTTCTGATAGATTTTCTAGTGCAATCTATCAGAGGGATTAAATATCCGTTTGTGGACCTGATTGAAGAACAGTTCGTCCATCAGTTCCAGGGATATACAACAAGAGCAGAGCAATCTGTTGGTGTCCAAAATCTCGATTCGAGATTGAGGTAAAAATTTATAATCGTTTTTTAATTTTTACACACACACAATTTAATCGTAAGGTTGATACCTATTATGGAATCGTTCCATACAAAAATTTTAAACTTCCGCTGCACCGGGTATCAATCCTAATTGATCTGATCGCCGCGTTATCCAACAATAAGCATATTAAATCTATATGCTATAAGAATTCTAAATCATCAAAACATGTACCAACATGTAATCATAGAAATTTACTTCATTCATAAATTCTTAAAACATAGCTATTTATCTAAAGCAATAGCATATCAATACATTCATATCCAAAAAAGCATATCACAACATGCTAGCATTTAGAACTGCATAATCTAAACCATAGAAATCTCTAGGTTAATGCATAAATGCAATGCATGTGTCAAGGAATAAGCTATCAAATCTGATATCAATAAATCGTAGTTCTGGGATCCCGAGGAAATAAAATCTTTAACTAACCACCGACTCTCCCAATCGAGGTGGCGTCAAATCTCTCAGTCCCTTGACTTTGGTTCACTATAGTGAGTTATCTAGCTCTGGAAGTAAAGCTATATTTCGTGCTATTAGTCATCTGACTCTGGAAATAAATCTACATTCCGTGTCACTCAACTACAGTTCTCCAATCGTCATCTGCACTCTAGACCAATAAGCCCTCTGTGATTTTCAAGGTAGGGTTCAAGATGAATGCAACATAATCTTGATGCATCAAATCATACATAAGCTAAAACAACATCTTGAACACATCAATCATATAATCATATGATCATATAATCACTCAAGGCAACAATATCAATTAAATCTAAACAGATATTCTCTTTAGATACCTACAAATCTGTAAGCATCAATTGAAATACGTAACACATGTTCAATATAAATCAAAGAAGACAAGTAAACATTTACATAAATGTTCTGGAAATTCAAGAAGATGTCTGTCTTGACTAATTTATCCCATTTATGCAAACGTAAACAATAACATATATTAAACATGCATGTATGTGATTTTAGGCAACTCGATAATCAGAAACAATCTCGAGTTATTCTGCCCATCATATTAATGTCTATTCATACCTTTCGATCTCGAGTTTTAGATGCTCCAATTCTGAACAAATAACATCAAAGAACTTCTCTCAAAATCTGCTCAAATCATTACAATCGTTCAAGGCAAACTATCTTCAAACCTTCTTCCGTCTTTCTTGGTTCAAAGACTAACTTCTCGAGCTCGTCGACTCGAACTCGATCTCTTGCACTTAAAATCTGAAATGCATTGATATATCATTCAAGAAGAGCTTTCAATATCATTTCATTCTTATTTAGGATCAAACGATCTAACAACTTGATCCCGTGACCTGAAGTCAAACTGACGGCGTAACGGATTAAAATCGGAAATTCTAAACACATGAACATGATCAATAATATGATCTCAACATGATATCATCTTCAATTCTTCAAAACAATTTTGATATCTAAAGCCCCAAAAATTCAGATTTTAGAAAATTCTTTCAAAATTCCAAAACATGTCCAAACGACGATCTTTTCTCGATCCGTCTTAGATATGCTATCGTCGTATATGCTAAAACACGTTTATACAATCAAATCTTAATTCTAACTAGGGGTGGGTTTTCGGTATACCGTATCAATAATATTGGTATGAAAAAAATTCATATCGGTACCGATATCGAAATCCTAAAATTTTGGTATGGAAAAAATCCATAGTGATACCGTATAAATATCGAAAAAAAATTCGATATACCAAAAAAATGTCAATATATCGAAAAACATTCGGTACGGTATCACGAAAATTCGGTATTTTGGCTCAGTATCCCAGCCCTAATTCTAACAACATCTTAAAATTCAAACATGGTAGAACTTCATAAAACTTACGTCAAAACATAGCACTCGGAGCTGTGATCGCAAATATATGTTTAATCTTGAATTCTACCGGACAGATAGAATTTAATCGAAGCTTCAAAAATTGAAAAATGGCGTTGAAACCTTCTTCATAATTTTCTCCTCTCCTACTGATGTTTCACGTGAGTTTTTCTAGGAATATGTGCAAGTTTTGATATATATTGGCCTAATTGCAATTTAGTCACTGAACAAGCGATTTAATTCAATTTCAATCCTAAATAATTTAAGAATATTAGAATTTAAGTCTAAACTCTATATATTCTTAAATTAAATATTCTCAAATTAAAATTAAATCATTTCGAACCTTATCGCAGTTTAGTCCTTGAACTTCTCAATATTTGCAAATTTGTCCTTGCTCGGATTTCATCCTCAACTTTAATCCTTGATATTTATAATCTTGGAACTTACATCTTAAATTCCATAAATATCAATTAAAATATTTTTAACTTTTAATTTAAGAATTCCGGATATTAAAATCTTAAAATCCAAAAATCCTCAAATTAAATATTTTTGACCCGAAATTAAATTTCTAATTTCTTAACTGCTTCAAATTCACATTTTCTCATATTCAGAATTTAAATCTTAAATCCCATAATTAATAACTTAATATTTTCGAGCCTTACACATACCAAATACCAGTGGATACTCCAGACCCAAATCGATGGAAGTCCATTGTGAGACCTCGTTTCTAATCAACTAATATCAGACAACAAGCGATATGTAAACAAGAACCCAAAATAATAATTTTTTTTTAAAAGGATGCGTCTAAGCCCCGCAAAAACCAGCGCGCCCGCGCTTATGCTGCGCAAAAACTAGCGCGCCCGCGCTCTAAGTAAGAGCGCCCGCGCCCATACCTCGCAAAGAGGCCGCGCGCCTACGCCAACAACCGCCTGCCCACGCCGTCCCCTTGCCCAGAAGAGTTAAGGCACTGAAATAAACTCAATCCAAACCTAAACACTTGCATTAAGAGTATTTGACATGCCAATAACAATACCAGAAAGGTTTAGGGAAGAGAAACATTCAATTCGATAGTACCTACATCATTTCTTGCTTACAAAACAAATACGAGAAGTTCGAATGACTAAACATGTTCGCAAAACATAACTAGGTTGACATGCTGATTCGACTTCTAAACGAGTCTCACTTCTACAACTTTCTCTCGGAGCTAACCATGCCTCTTCTGACTTGATCCTTCCCCACCTGTTGCCAAGTACACATACAAAACAAAGCAACAGCCGGATAACCGGTGAGAATGATAATCCCAGTAAAATAACATATCAAGTAATACAACAATAAACATGCTTTCCAGACAACAGCGAAATCAATAACGATGTAATGAAATGCATGTCTTTAAACCAGGATATCAAATCTGATAACAAGGGATTGTTGCTGTGATTTTGGGATCCCGAGGGTGAGATTACGTAACGACTCACCAACTCACCCAATCGAGGTGGTGCCACGTATCCCACTCCTCTAGACTTTGAGCAACTATAATGAGTATGCTAGCACTAGGCGCAACGACTACGTCCTAGGCCACTCGAATATAGCTCCCAAACGACTAACAAAAGGGTTGTTCTGCCCATCGAAACAATAGTGCTGGCTCAATATGAATGCATATGGGAACAAAAGGAACTTAGCCATATAATTCATTCAAATAATCAACAAAATACAGGTTCCATAAACTAGAACCAGTATAGATGCAATATGTGATTTTAAGGGAAACTCGAGAACCAACTGTCCCGAGTATGCTATCCCGCTATCGATGTCTGCCTTTACCTTTCAATGTCATAGATCCAACTCCGGACAAGCTACAACAAAAGATTGTATCAAAAACTATACAACCTAAACAACAAACAACGGTTCAAGGAAATATCTTTACCGTTCTTCGTCCAACTCTCGACAAACAATGCTGCTAACACAGGGCTCGACAAACTCCAACGAATCTGTACGAATACAAGAGTTGATCAACAACCACGATCACTCACAAGCCAAGGCTTCAATCAATACAAAAACGATTCGAAAACCCCAAACTCAAACCGACGGCATAATGGCTATAAACTGAACAAACCGGAAACGCAGATAGCAGTTCAATACTGATATAACCTCATATCAATGCCCAAAACAACAATAACAAAGCAAACCCATCAATCACAAAATCCACATTTTCGAAAATGGCTTCCAAAAATCATAACAAATCCGAAAGTTGCTCTAATTCAAAACCGACAGATAATAAACGATCAGAACTCTGTCTAGAACAACATACTCGAATCTAGAACGATTCTAACAACATCCAAAAACTAGAATGTATCCGATCGTAGAAAAACTTACGATATAACGGAGCTCTCGCTGCAGTGATCGCTAAACTGCCTTCAGAAATAAATTCCAACGGCCGGATCGTGCTCGGACTGAAATCCCAAAGCTTGGAAAAGCTTGGAGGCATGAGAATGGAGGGAGACGGCTTGGAGGGGATGAAGAAGACTTTGTCAACCAACTTCTAAGAGTAGATAATATATAAAATACACAATTTGCATTTTAATCCCTGAAAAATCCAATTTTTGCAAAAAGGACCCTGATCAAAATCAAGTCGGCTCGTGAACTCTGTAATATCCGATTAACTCAAATAAACTCATTTAAGATAAAAATGGGGCATTACAATTCTCCCCCACTAAGAAGAGATTTCGTCCTCGAAATCAACAAGAACCACAACTCATAAGATAGAATAAAGAACTAAAGACAGTAAGAAGAACTCACGTCATCCGAATAAATCCGGAAATCGCTGTCTCATATCAGATTCTGTCTCCCAAGTCGCTTCCTCGATGCCGTGATGGCTCCACTGCACTTTCACCAACGGAATCGACTTGGTTCTGAGTTGTTTCTCCTTCCGATCAAGGATCTGAATCAGTCGCTCAAAGTAGCTCAGAGTCTCGTCTAACTCGGCTTCGTCAGGCTGAAGAATATGAGAAGGATCTGGATGATACTTTCGCAACATAGAGACGTGAAAAACGTCGTGAATACCAAATAAAGACGGAGGAAGTGCAAGTCTGTAGGCAAGATCGCCTATCTTCTCGAGAATCTCGTACGACCCGATGAATCTCGGAGATAACTTCCCTCTCTTACCGAATCTGACAGTGCCTCTGAAAGGTAAAATCTTCAGAAAGACTCGGTCTTCCTGATCGAAACTCATAGGTCTACGCCTGACATTCGCATACTTCGCCTGTCTATCTTGAGCTGACTTCATTCTGATCTGAATGATCTTAACTTGCTCTGCCATATCTCTAAGCATCTCCGGTCCCAAATCTGGTGACTCGGAAAATTCATCCCAAAACAACAAAGACCGGAACTTCTTACCATACAAATCCTCAAAAGGCGCCATACCGATACTCGCTTGGAAGCTGTTGTTGTAAGAAAACTCGACAAGAGGCAAAGAATCCTGCCAACTAGTGCCAAAGTCTAGCACTAATGCTCGCAGCATATCCTCTAACGTCTGGATAGTCCGCTCTGACTGTCCATCAGTCTGAGGATGATAAGTTGTACTCAGATGCAATCGAGTACCAAGTGCCCCCTGAAGACTATGCCAAAAGTGAGAAGTGAATCTAGGATCTCTGTCTGAAACGATCGACTTCGGCACACCATGCAATCTCACAATATTGCTAACATACAACTCAGCCATCTGATCATGATGATACGTCATCCTGTACGGAATAAAACACGCAGACTTCGTCAATCGGTCGTTCACTACCCAAATGGCATCGCATCCTCAAACGGATCGTGGTAGCTTCGTGACGAAATCCATGAAAATGTGATCCCACTTCCATTCAGGAACAGATAGACTGTGCAACAGACCTCCTGATCGCTTCCGTTCTGCTTTCACCTGCTGACAATTCAAACACCAAGATACAAACCTCGCTACGTCGCTCTTTATTCTCTTCCACCAAAACTGAATCTTCAGATCGTTGTACATCTTATGACCTCCAGGATGAATACTAAACCGACTGCAATGAGCCTCTCGGAGAATACGCTGTCTCAATTCCGAAATATCAGGCACAACAATATGGTTATTTACATACAGTACATCATCTCTAACCTGGAATTCAGACTGATGCCCAGATCTGACTTTCTCTACTGAAACCTGAATGCTCGGCTCAGACTTCTGTGCTTCTCTGATTGCAACAAACAACTCCGGTTCGGCTTGAATAGCAAACACTCTGATAGTCTCCCTATCTGTTTCAAACTCTAAACCAGAAGTGCAACAATCATCGATCAACTGAGAAACACCAATAGTAGAAAGAGATAAAGAACATAGCTTTCGGCTCAAGGCATCTGCAACTGCATTCGACTTTCCCGGATAATACTTGATTTCACAGTCGAAATCCTTCAACAGATCTAACCATCTTCTCTATCTCATATTCAGCTCTGCCTGTGAAAACAAGTACTTAAGGCTCTTATGGTCAGAAAAGATCTCGAAAGACTCACCATAAAGATAGTGACGCCAGATCTTCAGAGCAAAGACGATCGCAGCTAGTTCAAGATCATGAACCGGATAATGAGTCTCGTGCGGTTTCAGCTGCCTCGATGCATACGCCACCACATGATTATGTTGCATAAGAACACAACCCAAGCCTCGATTAGAAGCATCACAATAGACTGTGAAACCTCCAGTACCCTTCGGAATAGAAGGAATTGGAGCACTGGTCAGTCTCCTCTTCAGATCAACAAAGCTAGCCTCACAATCTGGAGTCCAAACAAAAGGCACATTCTTCTGAGTCAGCTGGGTAATTGGCTTGGCAGTAGACGAGAAACCCTCGATGAAACGACGGTAATAACCAGCTAAACCCATGAAGCTTCGGATCTCCGGCACTGAAGTAGGTCTAGGCCAATTCATAACCGCTTCAATCTTGTTGGGATCGACAGAAATCCCATCTTCAGAAATAATATGACCGAGAAAGACAACTCGATCTAACCAGAATTCACACTTAGACAGCTTGGCAAACAACTGCTCAACTCGCAAAATCTGCAGTACGGTCCTCAAGTGCTCTGCATGGTCAGTACGGTTCTTCGAGTAGATAAGAATATCATCGATAAAGATAATGACGAACTCATCTAAATAACGTTGAAAGATACGGTTCATCAAACTCATAAAAACCGCTGGAGCGTTAGTCAAACCGAACGGTATGACTATAAACTCAAAATGACCATACCTCGTTCTGAATGCGGTCTTAGGAACGTCTTCCTCTTGCACTCTCAACTGGTGATAACCTGACCTCAGATCAATCTTAGAGTAGACAGAAGAACCCTGCAGTTGATCAAAAAGGTCATCTATTCGGGGTAAAGGATACCTGTTCTTAACTGTATCCTAATTCAATTGGTGGTAGTCGATACAGAGCCGCATAGAACCATCCTTCTTCCGAACAAAAAGCACAGGAGCACCCCAAGGAGATACACTAGGTCTGATGTATCCCTTGGCAATTAAATCCTCAAGCTGCTCCTTCAACTCTCTCAATTCAACAAGTTCCATACGATAAGGAGCTTTTAAAATAGGTTGAGTACCTGGCACTAAGTCAATGCTGAATTCAACCTCTCGAATGGGTGGCAATCCAGGAACATCTTTCGGAAACACATCCGCAAATTCTCTAACCACCGGTAAATCCACCAAAGCTGGGCTAGATTTCAGTACATCAACTGCAGACACCAAAAATCCTTCTGCACCTTTCTGTAGCAAACGAGTCATAGATAACACTGAAATCAAAGGAATTCTAGATCGAGAACCCTTACCAAAGAATTTCCACTCGTCTGCCATTTCAGGTCTGAACCTGACAACTTTCAGAAAACAATCGACTGTTGCCCTGTACTTGGTTAAAACATCTATACCGACAATACAATCAAAATCTGACAGCCCAAGCACAATACAGTCGAATTCTAGAAAATTTCCCTCCAAACAGAGCTCACTGTTCCTGACTAATCTGACAGAAACAATTCCTCCACCCAAAGGTAAAGTAACAGCTACTACTGTAGGAAACAATTCAGTTGGCAAAGCATGCAATAATACAAATTTCTCAGAGATAAAGGAATCGGAAGCACCTGTATCTATCAAAACATGAGCAGAATGACCAAAAATCAAACAGTTACCTGCTATAACATCATCAGGTGCTACCTGAGCCTGATCCTCTGTCAGAGAAAAGACACGTGCTTGCTGTCTCGGAGGCTAGTTTGCACTAGAGTTACCTCCCTGTCTGTTCTACTGCTGAGGCTGGAAAGAGTGCACTGCAGACGACTGCCTCTCCGGCTGAACTGCAGGTCTAGACGAACTCCCACTCTGAGCTCTATCTCTGTTACGCTGTGGGCACACCTTAGAGAAGTGTCCCGGTTGCTGACAGGTGTTACAATTGCCAAAGACTCCCACACACTGATCCGGTGAGTGTCTTCCTCCACACTTGCTGCAGTACAAGGATGATGATCCAGAGCTCTGTCCTGTACCAAACTGTCGGGAACCACTGGAACTAGATGAACTGTTCCCCTGCCTTTTGAACTGTTTACCTCTTGCCTTGTACTGATCCTTTCTGTTTCCCCCACTGCTACCACCTTCATACCTCTGCTGCTGGTTCTGATGCTGAGGTGGCTGATTCTGATACTGAGATGGTTGGTTCTTATACTGCCTCTGTTGCTGAGGTGCTACCTGGTTACCTCTTTGCCTCCACAAGCCTGCTTCTGCTCCCTTTGCGTGGTTCATGGCATCCGCAAAGTTGTTAGGCCTGTTGGTATTTACCAACGTGAAGACGTCGGGGTTCAAACCATTTATGAACTGATCTGCCTTAGCTTCTTCATCTCCGGCAATTAGCGGACCAAAATGCAACAGACTATCAAACTTAGCCACGTACTCTTCAATGTTCAGATTCCCTTGCCTCAGGTTGGCAAACTCTGCTCCTTTATCTTTACGATACGAGATAGGGAAAACCCGCTTATAAAATTCAGATTTAAAAAGAGTCCAAGTAACTTCCGTACCTCTACTCTCCATTGCTTTCTTTGTCATGATCCACCAGCTCTTAGCAACCCCACGTAGCTGATGAATGACTAACCTGATTCTGCGGTCATCTGTGTAATCAATGGAATCGAATAGCCGATCAATATCATCCAACCAACTCTCGCAGTCAACTAGATTTTCTGAACCCATCAATAACGGCGGATTGAACGACTAAAACCTCTTCAGCAAGGTTTCCATAGGCGTTGCTGAAGTATCCAACTGATCAACTTCATTGCTAGCTTGCTCAGTCGCAGGGATAACTGGCGGTGTGTTTCTGTTTATCACTCGACGAGGACCCATCTGATAATCAAAGGTTAGGACACGAGATATCTCAATCGCTACAATCAGTGCCCTTACAACCTCTTGGAATACCGGATACCAGTCGATAACAGAAACAGTTATATCTCAAGTAGATCATGCTTTATAAATTAAATCACATAACCATGTAATTCAATAATACTCAATAATAAAGCATGCTCGCATGGAATTAAGTACACAGTTAAAATAATTTAAACACATGCGAGGAGCCAATACACGCAGACTCGATCTATCCGCTCACTCTAGTTCGACCAAGAATCTTAACTCTCTGATACCACTTAATGTGAGACCTCGTTTCTAATCAACTAATATCAGACAACAAGCGATATGTAAACAAGAACACAAAATATATATATTTTTTTAAAAGGATGCTCGCGCGCCCCTGCTGAAATCAGCGCGCCCGCGCCTAAGCCCCGCAAAAACCAGCGCGCCCGCGCCTAAGGCAGCGCGCCCGCGCTCTAAGTAAGAGCGCCCGTGCCCATACCTCAAAAAGAGGCCGCGCGCCCGTGCCAACAACCGCGCGCCCGCGCCGTCCCCTCGCCCAGAAGAGTTAAGAAACTGAAATAAACTCAATCAAAACCTAAACACTTGCATTAAGAGTATTTGACATGCCAATAACAATACCAGAAAGGTTTAGGGAAGAGAAACATTCAATTCGATAGTACCTACATTGTTTCTTGCTTACAAAACAAATACGAGAAGTTCGAATGACTAAACATGTTCGCAAAACATAACCATGCTGATTCGACTTCTAAAAGAGTCTCACTTCTACAACTTTCTCTCGGAGCTAACCATGCCTCTTCTAACTTGATCCTGCCCCACCTGTTGCCAAGTACACATACAAAACAAAGCAACAGCCGGATAACCGGTGAGAATGATAATCCCAGTAAAAACAACATATCAAGTAATACAACAATAAACATGCTTTCCAGACAACAGCGAAATCAATAAAGATGTAATGAAATGCATGTCTTTAAACCGGGATATCAAATCTGATAACGAGGGATTGCTGCTGTGCTTTTGGGATCCCGAGGGTGAGATTACGTAACGACTCACCAACTCACCCAATCGAGGTCGTGCCACGTATCCCACTCCTCTAGACTTTGAGCAACTATAATGAGTATGCTAGCACTAGGCGCAACGACTACGTCCTAGGCCACTAGAATATAGCTCCCAAACGACTAACAAAAGGGCTGTTTTGCCCATCGAAACAATAGTGCTGGCTCAATATGAATGCATATGGGAACAAAAGGAACTTAGCCATATAATTCATTCAAATAATCGACAAAATACAGGTTCCATAAACTAGAACCAGTATCGATGCAATATGTGATTTTAAGAGAAACTCGAGAACCAACTGTCCCGAGTATTCTATCCCGCTATCGATGTCTGCCTTTACCTTTCAATGTCGTAGATCCAACTCCGGACAAGCTACAACAAAATATTGTATCAATAACTATACAACCTAAAAAACAAACAACGGTTCAAGGAAATCTCTTTACCGTTCTTCGTCCAACTCTCGACGAACAATGCTGCTAACACAGGGCTCGACAAACTCCAACGAATCTGTACGAATACAAGAGTTGATCAACAACCATGATCACTCACAAGCCAGGGCTTCAATCAATACAAAAACGATTCGAAAACCCAAAACTCAAACCGACGGCATAACGGCTATAAACTGAACAAACCGGAAACGCAGGCAGCAGTTCAATACTGATATAACCTCATATCAATGCCCAAAACAACAATAACAAAGCAAACCCATCAATCTCAAAATCCACATTTTCGAAAATGGCTTCCAAAAATCATAACAAATCCGAACGTCGCTCTAATTCAAAATTGACAGATAATAAACGATCAAAACTCTGTCTAGAACAACATACTCGAATCTAGAACGATTATAACAACATCCAAAAACTAGAATGTATCCGATCGTAGAAAAACTTACGATATAACGGAGCTCTCGTTGCAGTGATCGCTAAACTGCCTTCAAAAATAAATTCCAACGGCCGGATCGTGCTCGGACTGAAATCCCAAAGCTTGGAAAAGCTTGGAGGCGTGAGAATGGAGGGAGATGGCTTGGAGGGGATGAAGAAGACTTTGTCAACCAATTTCTAAGAGTAGATAATATATAAAATCCATAATTTGCGTTTTAGTCCCTGAAAAATCCAATTTTTGAAAAAAGGACCCTGATCAAAATCAAGTCGGCTCGTGAACTCTGTAATCTCCGATTAACTCAAATTAACTCATTTAAGATAAAAACGGGGCGTTACATCCATCCACTGACAGGATAGGGTAAAACTCTACTACCAGACATCTCAAAAGAGATAGCTCAATATGCAAATGTATGCAGCATAAAATCATGACACATAAATCATGCAAGCACATAATACATGCATACTCAGTCAGGATATCTCGAACAGTACTTTCGTACCTCAACTACTAGGCAAGCTCTACCAGCTCTAGGTCCACGCCTATAGTCCGAACTACAAAGCCAAATGATACATATATCATTATAGTGCTCTAAAAGCCTTAACTAAGCTATTGCATACTCTTAAATATTTTTAGGAAGCAAAAGTTATACCTGCGTCCGTCGTCAGCCCTTTGTTGTCGCTTGACTCAAAACTAGGCCACAGCTCCGCTAAGATGCCTGGACCGCGCTGCCGCTTTCGGTTTTCCAAAAGGATGCCTACAAATCCCTAGATCTAAGCTGTAAGACTAAGGAATCGAGAGAAGAGATGTGAGTGGTGCATCTGAAAATGAGACTCGGCACCCTTATTTATAGAACACGATCGGAACTTTCGATCCCGATTGGAACCTTCGATCCCGACATCGGAGGTTCCGTTGTCCAATCAACACGTAAGCAATGATGTCATTATGCTGATCTCATCCCTGACATCACGATCGGAGCCTCCGATCACTGCTCGGAGCTTCCGATCCCATCAGAGCTTCCGATCTCTACTTCGGAGCTTCCGATCTCCATCAGTCCTTAATGGTTTATTTCGTGTTGATTAATCCCTTAATTACCTTATTTGGTTATGGGCTACTAAATTCTCCCCCACTTAAGATATTTCGTCCTCGAAATCAGATCTTAAGTACTGAAAGTAAAACAGCATGAAGAAACATTCTTTATTCAAATTAAACATTTATAGAGTTCACAACTGAATACAACACTGGAATAAAATCAAAATAACTCAGGATGTTCTGAACGCATCCTACTCTCAAGTTCCCAAGTAGCTTCTTCAGTTCCTCGGAGCTGCCACTGAACTAAAACCAAAGGAATAACTTTATTCTGCAACACCTAATCCTTATGATCCAAAATGCAAACTGGTCTCTCTATATAAGTCAAGTCCGTATCCACCTGAACTTCATACGGCTGCAGGATATGAGACTGATCCACCACATAACATCGCAACAGAGATACGTGGAACACGTCATGAATACTGGATAGATGCGGTGGCAAGGCTAACCGATAAGCCAAATCGCCAATGCTCTCCAAGATCTCAAACGGACCGATAAATCTGGGAGACAGCTTACCCTTGAGACCAAATCTGAGAATCCTGCGGAAAGGTGAAACTCTCAGAAATACTTTCTCCCCAACATCAAACTACAGAGGTCTACGAATAGTATTAGCATAGCTGGCCTGACGATCCTATGCAGTTTTAATTCGTTTCTTGATCTGATCAACAATATCAGCTGCCTGCTGGACTAATTCTGGTCCCTCAGCCCATCTCTCCCCCACTTCTTCCCAAAAGAGTGGAGTACGACAACAACGTCTGTACAACGCCTCAAAATGTGTCATCCCAATACTGTTAGAGTAGGTGCCCGTCGAGCCAATGTGTTGGTCGATGGTCCTTGAGAGAGCTCTTGTATGACAATCTTTATTTTAATAATATTTGACATTATTTAATTTTGCACATCTTTATCTTTATACTCATGCTAGCTGCATAGATAAAGCCTTTGATTATACAAATAGTAGAAAGAATATGAGATGGTCATGTGATGACTATCATGAAACTCATATTTGGAATACTGTATATTCTAAACTGTTCCTAGTCGATTCAGCCGCCATAAATAAGGATAAAGGCCGCTCGAGTTTGAGACTAGTATTTGCGATGTGAGTACCATGTTTCATTGGTAGGGGACATGGAGATGTCCAAGCATGAAAATAGGTGCTCCTTGTAGAGTGCACTGAACAAACCTCCCTAAATGATTTTCCAAGTGGTTCTCACTTATCGAGTGGAGAAGTCCTAGTTTATGGTTGTACATCATTAGTCCTTATGACCCGGGACAACATGGAGACTCTATATGCTAGTGCTTTACTTTGACTTGTTTACCGACTCATCTGGGGTCATCAGGTGGCAATGTTGGGTGTTGTGACAAAACATATAGGAGTCGATGCATTGTAGTCGGGGATTCACCGCTTACCTATGGGTATGGATATCCTATGTGATCTCATGCATATGTAGCTTGAAATCTCTGATCAGAGTAGGTGGTAATTAAGAAAGGGGTTTCTTGAATTACAAATTTGATGCAACTATGACATGACACATAGTTATCGATTCAATGACAACTCTTGATAAACCAATGGTTGTCGAATTGGTCGGGATATATGAGTTGAAGGGACCGTACTGTACGCTAACCATAATTGATTGGTTCTTGCAGGCACTATCATTTGATACCTAGGGAGTCATGTAAGCGATGCTGCTAGACATTTAACATGACTGGTTGGGTACTATCAGACTTGAGTTTTCTGACGTTCTTATTATCAAGGAGTTGATCAATAAGAATGGAGCTATATTGGGTATGATCACATAAGGTACTTGTTGATCCCAAATCACATGGAGATGTGAACCCACTGCTTGTTGTATCAGTGAACCATTGAGGGTCACACAAGTACTAGCCTTCTAGATCCCGTTGAGATTAAAATTAGTTCAATGTGTTGAACAACTTATAAAGGAGTTTATAAGTAAAATGAATTAGAAGTTTGACTTCTAAATTGGAGATTAAATGGAAAAGTAACTTTTAATTTGTGAATGTGTTCCAAGATTAAAAGTTGACTTAAAATAATTAGTTTGTGAAAATTTTGATTTTCTAAACTATTATTTTGAACTTAATTAATTAATTCAAATAGTTGAATTAATTTAACACTAGTAAACTTTGCAATGTACAAATAATTAAATTAATTCAAGTGTTGAATTAATTAAACGCTATTGAGTCTTGTAGAGCTCAAATTAAAATAGTGTTGAATAATTATATACTAGTGGACTTGAATGAGTTCAAGTTAGATTTAATTAATTATTTAAACTTAATTGGGATTAAGTTTTAATGTTTAATTAAATAAGTTCATAATACATATATATATATATATATATATATATATTATATATTCAATATATATATATGCATATATGCATATATAATATGTGTGTAATGGAATTTGAAGGGTTGGAAGATTGGATGCAATTTTCCATGCAATTCTTGCACTTTTCCATGCATGGTTTAATTGTATCCATTTAATCCTTGACCTTTAATATATTATTATGAATAATATATACACACACATACATATTCCATTCAATTCAAGAATAGTGGTGGCCGAACACTTTGAACAAATATTCTCCAAGTTTTTCTTTTCATTTTGAGGAAGAAAGAAAAGGAAATATCAATGCAAAATTCTCTAAATATTATAGTGCATATTTAGAGCGGATCTAGATCGTCTAGTCGTGGACCTAATTTGAAGGCTTGAAGTGTTGAATCCATTTTGAGCAAGGTGTGCTCTTGGAAGCTTGTAGATAGTGTCTACCACTTCAAGAGCCTAGTTGTTTATCAACTTGGTTGGAGCCATAAATCAATCTTTGAGATTGATAGGTAAAACTTCTAAACACCTTATGGTTGTTTGATTTTGAATGCTACACAAGTGCTCGGATCTCTTTTGTTAAAAATTTTAATATTTCCGCTGCATTTTCGGGTACGAGTTAACCGATCCCCAACAAATACTACGATGGTAGCTGTTGTTGTACGCGAACTCAATCAATGGCAAATGATCCCACCAGGCTGAACCAAAATCAATAGCACATGCCCACAGCATATCCTCCAAGGTACGGATAGTGCGCTCTGTCTGACCATCTGTCTCCGGATGATAGGCAGTACTCAAACTGAGAGTAGTACCCATCGCACGCTGAACACTCCCTCAGAACCTAGAAGTGAACCTGGGGTCTTGATCGCTGACAATTCTCACAGGCACTCCATGAAGTCGAACGATCTCCTGGATGTACAATCGAGCCATACGATCAACAGTGTACTATCGGCTATAGGAAATGAAATGTGCTGACTTGGTGAGTCGGTCCACCACAACCTAGATAGCATCACAATTCCTCGAGGATACCGGCAAATGAGTCACAAAATCCATCGTGATAAGCTCCCATTTCCACTCAGGAATAGGCAGACTTTGAAGCAAACCTCCAGGTTGTCGGTGTTCTGCCTTGACTTGCTGAAAAACCAAGCATTTCGAAACATACTAATACACGTTTCGTTTCATTCCCTTCCACCAAAACCGAGTACGCAGATCTTTGTACATCTTGTTGCTCCCTGGATGAATACTCAACTTAGTGCGATGTGCCTGAGACAAAATCTCTCCCCGCAGATCCTCATCCTCCGGAATCACAAGCCTAGCCGACAAACACAAAAAACCATCTGACAGATAGTGAAATCCAGACGTACTACCCTCGTTGGCTAAACGAGCAAAGCTCTGGGTCTTTGAATCATACATCTGAGCATCTCGAATCCGCAAATACAAGGCTGGCTCAGATAATACCGCAAACATCTGGACACTCTGCATACCTTTCTTGTGCCTGAAGGTATACCCTGAAGAACAACAATCCTCGATCGCACGAGACATCAAACAAGTCTGAAGTGTGGATAGTCGTACCTTGCGACTCAAGGTATTAGCAGTGAGATTAGCAGCTCCCGGATGGTACATAATCTCGAATCATAATCCTTAAGCAAGCCCATCCAACGCGTATGCCTCATGTTCAACTCCGTCTGAGTGAACAAATACTTGAGGCTTTTGTGGTCCGTGAAGATATCAACCTCTCGCCATACACATAATGGAGCCAGATCTTCAAAGCGAACACAATAGCTGCCAACTCCAAATAATGCACCAGATACCTATCCTCATGAACCTTTAACTGTCTAGAAGCATATGTGTAACGCCCCGTTTTTATCTTAAATGAGTTTATTTGAGTTAATCAGAGATTTCATAGTTCACAAGCCGACTTGTTTTTTATCAGGGTCCTTTTTGCAAATTTTGGAAATTTTAGGGACTAAAATGCAAATATTGGATTTTATATATTATCTACACTTGTGTTGACTTATCTAACACTTCTTCTTCCTCCTCCTAACCGTGAGCTCCATTGAAGACGCCCCTTTGAGCTTTTGAGCTTCTAGATTTCCTTTCGAGCTCGATCCGTTGGAATTTATTTCTGAAGGCAGATTATCGATCACTGCAGCGAGAGAATCGTTCTATCGTAAGTTTTTCTACGATCAGATACATTCTAGTTTTTGGATGTTGTTAGAATCGTTTGAGATTCGAGTATGTTGTTCTTGACAGAGTTCTGATCGTTTATTATCTGTCGGTTTTGAATTAGAGCGACGTTCGGATTTGTTATGATTTTTGGAAGCCATTTTCGAAAACTTGGATTTTGAGATTGATGGGTTTGCATTGTTTTTGTTGTTTTGGGCATTGATATGAGGTTATATCGGTATTGAACTGCTGTCTGCGTTTCCGGTTTGTTCAGTTTATAGCCGTTATGCCGTCAGTTTGAGTTTTGGTTTTTTGAATTGTTTTTGAATTGTTGAAGCATTGGCTTGTGAGTGATCGTTGTAGTTTATCATCTCTTATCTTCGTACAGATTCATTGGATTTGTCGAGTCCTGTGTTAGCAACATTTGATCGTCGAGTATTGGACAAAGAACGGTAAAGAGAATTCCTTGAACCGTTGTTTGTTGTTTAGGTTGTATAGTTGTTGATATAATATTTTGTTGTAGCTTGTCCGGAGTTGGATCTATGGAATTGAAAAGTAAAAGCAGTCATCGTAGCGGGAAAGCATACTCGGGACAGTTGGTTCTCGAGTTTCCCTTTCAAATCACATATTGCATCTACACTTGTTCTAGCATGAGGAACTTGTGTCGTGTTGATTGATTTTGCTTTTGACTATTTGGCTTATGTTTTATGTTTCTGTTATGCATTCATCTTGAGCCTACGTTGATTTCAGCGGGCAGAACCGCCCTTTTGTTTAGAAGTTTGGGAACTATGATTGAGTGGCCTAGGTCGTAGTCGTATCGCCTAGTGTTAGCATACTCATTATGGTTGCTCAAAGTCTAGAGGAGTGAGATATGTGGCACCACCTCGATTGGGAGAGTCGGTGAGTCATCACATGATCTCATCCTCGGGATCCCAAAAGCACAGCAGCAATCCCTCGTTTATCAGATTTGATATCCCGATTTAAAGACATGCATTTCATTGTGTTTTTATTGATTTTGTTGTTGTCTTGAAAGCATGTTTATTGTTGTATTACTTGATATGTTGCTTTTACTGGGATTATCATTCTCACCGGTTTATCCGGCTGTTGTTTTGTTTTGTATGTGTACTTGGCAACAGGAGGGGCAGGATCAAGTCAGCGTAGACCTGGTTAGCGTCAAGAGCAAGAGATAGAAGTGAGACTCGTTTAAAAGTCGAATCAGCATGTCAATCTAGTTATGTTTTGCGAACATGTTTAGTCATTCGAACTTCTCGTATTTGTTTTGTAAGCAAGAATCGATGTAGGTACTACCGAATTGAATGTTTCTCCTCCCTAAACTTTTCTTGTATTGTTATTGGCTTGTCAAATACTTTTAATGCAAGTGTTTAGGTTTTGTTGAGTTTATTTTGGTGCCTTAACATTTCTGGGCGAGAGGACAGCACGGGCGCGTGGCCTCTTTGCGAGGTAAGGGCGCGGGCACGCTGGTTTTGGTGAAGCATCGGCGCGGGCGTGCTGATTTCAGCGCGGGCGCGTGAGCCTTCTTTAAAAAAAATAAAATATTTGGTTGCTTCTAATCTTGGTTTCTCGTTTACTTATCGGTTGTTTTGTCTGAGATTAGTTCTTTAGAAACGAGGTCTCACATTAAGTGGTATCAGAGCGATAAGATTCTTGGTTGAACTAGAGTGAGCGGGGTAGATCGAGTCTACGTGTATTGGCTCCTCGCATGTGTTTGAATTATTTAACTGTATACTTAATTCCATGCTAGCATGCTTTATTGTTGAGAATTATTTGAATTACATGGTTATGTGATTTACTTTTATAAAGAATGATCTACTTGAGATATAACTGCTTATGTTATCGACTGGTATCCGGTTTTCTGAGAGGTTGTAAAGGGCACCGGTTGTAGCGATTGAGATATCTTGTGCCCTAACCTTTGTTATTCAGATGGGTCCTCGTCGAGTGATAAACAGAAATACACCGCCAGTTATTCCCACAACCGAGCAAGCTAGTACTGAAACGGTTGAGATGGATGCTACAGCAACGCCTATGGAAACCTTGCTGAAGAGGTTTCAGTCGTTTAATCCGCCGTTGCTGATGGGTACAGAAAATCCAGTTGACTGCGAGAGTTGGTTGGATGATATCGATCAGTTGTTCGATTCCATTGACTACACTGATGACCGCCGAATCAAGTTAGTCATTCATCAGCTTCGTGGGGTTGCTAAGAGCTGGTGGATCATGACGAAGAAAGCAATGGAGAGT
This sequence comes from Henckelia pumila, assembly GCF_033568475.1. NCBI lineage: Eukaryota > Viridiplantae > Streptophyta > Magnoliopsida > Lamiales > Gesneriaceae > Henckelia > Henckelia pumila. Next base: position 200,359,582 of record NC_133123.1, on the reverse strand, counting down.
AGAGGTATGGAAGTTACTTGGACTCTTTTTAAATCTGAGTTTTATAAGCGGTTTTTCCCTATCTCGTATCGCAAAGATAAGGGAGCAGAGTTTGCCAATCTGAGGCAAGGGAATCTAAACATTGAAGAATACGTGGCTAAGTTTGATAGTCTGTTGCGTTTCGCACCGCTAATTGTCGGAGATGAGGAAGCAAAGGCCGATCAGTTCATCAACGGTTTGAACCCCGACGTCTTCACGTTGGTAAACACCAACAGGCCTACCAAATTTGCGGATGCCATGAATCACGCAAAGGGGGCAGAAGCAGGCTTGTGGAGGCAAAGAGATAACCAGGTAGCACCTTAGCAGCAGAGGCAGTATCAGAATCAACCATCTCAGTATCAGAATCCGCCACCTTAGCATCAGAACCAGCAGCAGAGATATGAAGGTGGAAGCAGTGGGGGAAACAGAAAGGATCAGTATAAAGCAAGAGGTAAACAATTCAAGAGGCAGGGGAACAATTCTTCTAGTTCCAGTGGTTCCAAGAAATTCGGTTCAGGACAGAGTTCTGGATCTTCAGCCATGTACTGAAGCAAGTGTGGGGAAAGACACTCACCGGAACAGTGTGTGGGAGTCTTTTGTAATTGTAACACCTGTCAGCAATCGGGACACTTCTCTAAGGTATGCCCTCAGCGTAACAGAGATAGAGCTTAGAGTGGAAGTTCATCTCGACCTGCAGCTCAACCCGAGAGGCAGTCTTCTGCAGTGCAATCCTTCCAGCCCCAGCCGCAGAACAGACAGGGAGGTAACTCTAGTGCGAACCAGCCTCTGAGACAACAGGCACGAGTCTTTGCTTTGACAGAGGATCAGGCTCAGGCAGCACCTGACGATGTTATAGCAGGTAACTGTTCGATTTTTGGTTATTCTTCTCATGTTTTGATAGATACAGGTGCTTCCCATTCCTTTATCTCTGAGAAATTTGTGTTATTGCATGCCTTGCCTACTGAGTTGTTGCCTACTATAGTAGCTGTTACTTCACCGTTGGGTGGAGGAATTGTTTCTGTCAGACTAGTCAGGAACTGTGAACTTTGTTTTGAGTGGAATTTGTTAGAATTCGACTGTATTGTGCTTGGACTATCAGATTTTGATTGTATTGTCGGTATAGATGCTTTGACCAATTATAGGGCAACATTTGATTGTTTTTTGAAGGTTTTCAGATTCAGAACTGAAATGGCAGACGAGTGAAAATTCTTCGATAAGGGTTCTCGATCAAGAATTCCTTTGATTTCAGTGTTATTTATGACTCGTTTGGTACAGAGAGGTGCAGAAGGATTTTTGGTTTATGCAGTTGATGTACTGAAATCTAGCCCAGCTTTGGTTGACTTACCAGTGGTTAGAGATTTTGCTGATGTGTTTTCGGAAGATGTTCCTGGATTGCCACCTATTCGAGAGATCGAATTCAGCATCGATTTGGTGCCAGGTACTCAACATATTTCCAAAGCTCCTTATCGTATGACACCTATTGAACTGAGAGAGTTGAAGGAGCAACTTGAAGATTTGATTGCCAAGGGATACATCAGACCTAGTGTATCGCCTTGGGGTGCTCCTGTTTTGTTTGTTCGGAAGAAGGATGGTTCTATGCGGCTTTGTATCGACTACCGTCAGTTGAATCAGGCTACAGTTAAGAACAGGTATCCTTTACCCCGAATAGATGAGCTTTTTGATCAGCTACAGGGTTCTTCTATCTATTCGAAGATTGATCTGAGGTCAGGCTATCATCAGCTGAGAGTGCAAGAGGAAGATGTTCCTAAGACCGCATTCAGAATGAGGTATGGTCAATTTGAGTTCATAGTCATGCCGTTCGGTTTGACTAATGCTCCCGCGGTTTTTATGGGTTTGATGAACCGTATCTTTCAGTGTTATTTAGATGAGTTCGTCATTATCTTTATCGATGATATTCTTATCTACTCGAAGAACCGTACTGACCATGCAGAGCACTTGAGGACCGTACTGTAGATTTTGCGAGTTGAGCAGTTATTTGCCAAGTTGTCTAAGTGTGAATTTTGGTTGGATCGAGTTGTCTTCCTCGGTCACACTATTTCAGGAGATGGGATTTCTGTCGATCCCAGCAAGATTGACGCGGTTATGAATTGGCCTAGACCAACATCAGTACCTGAGATCCGAAGCTTCATGGGTTTAGCTGGTTATTATCGCCGATTTATCGAGGGTTTCTCGTCTATTGCCAAGCCAATTACCCAGCTAACTCAGAATAATGCGCCTTTTTTCTGGACTGCAGATTGTGAGGCTAGCTTTGTTGATCTGAAGAGGAGACTGACCAGTGCTCCGATTCTTTCTATTTCGAAGGGTACTGGAGGTTTCACAGTCTATTGTGATGCTTATACCCGAGGCTTGGGTTGTGTTCTTATGCAGCATAAGATGTGGTGGCGTATGCATCGAGGCAGCTGAAACCGCACGAGACTCGTTATCCGGTTCATGATCTTGAACTAGCTGCGATCGTCTTTGCTATGAAGATCTGGCGTCACTATCTGTATGGTGAGTCTTTCGAGATCTTTTCTGACCATAAGAGCCTTAAGTACTTGTTTTCACAAGCAGAGCTGAATATGAGACAGATAAGATGGTTAGATCTGTTGAAGGATTTCGACTGTGAAATCAAGTATTATCCGAGAAAGTCGAATGCAGTTGCCGATGCCTTGAGCCGAAAGCTTTGTTCTTTATCTCTTTCTACTATCAGTGTTTCTCAGTTGATCGATGATTGTTGCACTTCTAGTTTAGAGTTTGAAATAGATAGGGTGACTATCAGAGTGTTTGCTATTCAAGCCAAACCGGAGTTGTTTGTTGCAATCAGAGAAGCACAGAAGTCTGAGCCGAGCATTCAGGTTTCAGTAGAGAAAGTCAGATCTGGGCATCAGTCTGAATTCCAGGTTAGAGATGATGTTTTGTTTGTGAATAACCGTATTGATGTGCCTGATATTTTGGAGTTGAGACAGCGTATTCTTCGAGAGACTCATTGCAGTCGGTTTAGTATTCATCCTGGAGGTCATAAGATGTACAACGACCTGAAGAACCAGTTCTGGTGGAAGAGAATGAAGAGCGATGTTGCGATGTTTGTATCTCGGTGTTTGAACTGTCAGCAAGTAAAAGCAGAACGGAAGCGACCAGGAGGTCTGTTGCACAGTCTATCTGTTCCTAAATGGAAGTGGGATCACATTTCCATGGATTTTGTCATGAAGCTACCACGATTCTTTCGAGGATGCGATGCCATTTGGGTAGTCATAGACCGATTGACGAAGTCTGTGTGTTTTATTCCGTACAGGATGACGTATAGTCATAATCAGATGGATGAGTTGTATGTTAGCAATGTTGTGAGATTGCATGGTGTGCCGAAGTCGATCGTTTCAGACAGAGATCCTAGATTCACTTCTCACTTTTGGCACAGTCTTCAGGGGGCACTTGGTAATCGATTGCATCTGAGTACAGCTTATCATCCTCAGACCAATGGACAGTCAGAGCGGAATATCCAGACGTTAGAGGATATGCTACGAGCGGTAGTGCTAGACTTTGGCACTAGTTGGCAGGATTCTTTGCCTCTTGTCGAGTTTTCTTACAACAACAGCTTCCAAGCGAGTATCGGTATTGCGCCTTTTGAGGCTTTGTATGGTAAGAAGTGCCGATCTCCGTTGTTTTGGGATGATTTGTCCGAGTCACCAGATTTGGGACTGGAGATGCTTAGAGATATGGCAGAGCAGGTTAAGATCATTCAGACCAGAATGAAGTCAGCTCAAGATAGGCAGGCGAAGTATGCGAATGTCAGACGTAGACCTCTGAGTTTCGAGCAGGGAGACCGTGTATTCCTTAAGATTTCTCCGTTCAGAGGCACTGTCAGATTCGGTAAGAGAGGGAAGTTATCTCCGAGATTTATCGGGCCGTACGAGATTCTCGAGAAGATAGGCGATCTTGCTTACAGACTTGCACTTCCTCCGTCTTTATCTGGTATTCATGAAGTTTTTCACGTCTCTATGCTGCAAAAGTATCATCCAGATCCTTCTCATATCCTTCAGCCTGACGAAGCCGAGTTAGACGAGACTCTGAACTACTTTGAGCGACCGATTTAGATCCTTGATCGAAAGGAGAAACAACTCAGAACCAAGTTGATCCCGTTAGTGAAAGTGCAGTGGAGCCGTCACGGAGTCGAGGAAGCGACTTGGAAGACAGAATCTGACATGAGACAGCGATTTTCGGAGTTATTCGGATGACGTGAGTTCTTCTTACTGTCTTTAGTTCTTTATTCTATCATATGAGTTGTGGTTCTCGTTGATTTCGAGGATGAAATCTCTTCTTAGTGGGGGAGAATTGTAACGCCCCATTTTTATCTTAAATGAGTTTATTTGAGTTAATCGGAGATTTCAGAGTTCAGAAGCCGACTTGTTTTTGATCAGGGTCCTTTTTGCAAATTTTGGAAATTTCAGGGACTAAAACGCAAATATTGGATTTTATATATTATCTACACTTGTGTTGACTTATCTACCACTTCTTCTTCCTCCTCCTAACCATGAGCTCCATTGAAGATGCCCCTTTGAGCTTTTGAGCTTCCAAATTTCCTTCCGAGCTCGATCCGGCCGTTGGAATTTATTTCTGAAGGCAGATTATCGATCACTGCAGCGAGAGCTTCGTTCTATCGTAAGTTTTTCTACGATCGGATACATTCTAGTTTTTGGATGTTGTTAGAATTGTTTGAGATTCGAGTATGTTGTTCTTGACAGAGTTTTGATCGTTTATTATCTGCCGGTTTTGAATTAGAGCGACGTTCGAATTTGTTATGATTTTTGGAAGCCATTTTCGAAAACTTGGATTTTGAGATTGATGGGTTTGCATTGTTATTGTTGTTTTGGGCATTGATATGAGGTTATATCGGTATTGAACTGCTTTCTACATTTCCGGTTTGTTCATTTTATAGTCGTTATGCCGTCGATTTGAGTTTTGGGTTTTCGAATCGTTTTTGAATTGTTGAAGCATTGGCTTGTGAGTGATCGTTGTAGTTGATCATCTCTTATATTATTACAGATTCGTTGGAGTTGTCGAGTCCTGTGTTAGCAACATTTGATCGTCGAGTTTTGGACGAAGAACGATAAAGAGATTTTCTTGAACCGTTGTTTGTTGTTTAGGTTGTATAGTTGTTGATACAATCTTTTTTTGTAGCTTGTCCGGAGTTGGATCTACGACATTGAAAGGTAAAAGCAGTCATCGTAGCGGGATAGCATACTCGGGACAGTTGGTTCTCGAGTTTCCCTTTCAAATCACATATTGCATCTACACTTGTTCTAGCATGATGAACTTGTGTCGTGTTGATTGATTTTGCTTTTGACTATGTGGCTTATGTTTTATATTTCTGTTATGCATTCATCTTGAGCCTACGTTGATTTCAGCGGGCAGAACCGCCCTTTTGTTTGGACGTTTGGAAACTATGATTGAGTGGCCTAGGTCTTAGTCGTATCGCCTAGTGCTAGCATACTCATTATGGTTGCTCAAATTCTAGAGGAGTGAGATATGTGGCACCACCTCGATTGGGAGAGTCGTTGAGTCGTCACATGATCTCATCCTCGGAATCCCAAAAGCACAGCAGCAATCCCTCCTTTATCAGATTTGATATCCCAGTTTAAAGACATGCATTTCATTGTGTTGTTATTGATTTTGTTGTTGTCTTGAAAGCATGTTTATTGTTGTATTACTTGATATGTTTCTTTTACTGGGATTATCATTCTCATCGGTTTATCCGGCTGTTGTTTTGTTTTGTATGTGTACTTGGCAACAGGGATCAAGTCAGCGTAAACCTGGTTAGCGTCAAGAGCAAGAGATAGAAGTGAGACTCGTTTAAAAGTCGAATCAGCATGTCAATCTAGTTATGTTTTGCGAACATGTTTAGTCATTCGAACTTCTCGTATTTGTTTTGTAAGCAAGAATCGATGTAGGTACTACCGAATTGAATGTTTCTCCTCCCTAAACTTTTCTTGTATTGTTATCGGCTTGTCAAATACTTTTAATGCAAGTGTTTAGGTTTTGTTGAGTTTATTTTGGTGCCTTAACATTTCTGGGCGAGAGGACGGCGCGGGCGCGCGGTTATTGGCGTAGGCGTGCGGCCTCTTTGCGAGGTAAGGGCGCGGGAGCGCTTCTTAGAGCGCGGGCGCGCTGGTTTTGGTGAAGCATCGGCGCGGGCGCGCTGATTTCAGCGCGGGCGCGTGAGCCTTCTTTAAAAAAATATATATATTTGGTTGCTTCTAATCTTGGTTTCTCGTTTACTTATCGGTTGTTTTGTCCGAGATTAGTTGTTTAGAAACGAGGTCTCACAATATGCGATCACATGCCCATGCTAATTCAGAACACAACCTAACCCCTGAAGAGAAGCATCTGTATAAACCACATACGCTTCAGATCCTGACAGTAATGACAACACAAGCGCAGAAGTCAACCGTCGTCAAAGCTCACAAAAACTCTCCTCGCACTCGGAGGACCACTCGAAGTCAATACCCTTGCGGGTAAGATGCGTCATCGATCGAGCTAGCTGTGAGAAATTCTCAATGAAGCGGCGATAATATCCTGCTAGACCCAGAAAACTACGGATCTCAGCAACCGTCGTTGGACGCGACTAGTTTAACACACCCTCAACCTTACTTGGATCAACAGAAATCTCATCCCTGGATATGATATGGCCAAGAAAGACCACTCGATCCATTAAGAACTCACACTTACTCAATTTGGCGTACAATTGCTCATCCCGAAGAGTCTGCAGCACCAACCGCAAGTGTGAAGCATGCTCATCCCCATCACGCGAATGCACTAGAATGTCATCAATGAAAACCATGACAAACTTATCCAAAAACTCCTTAAAGACACTGTTCATCAGATCCATAAATATAGCCGGCGCATTAGTCAAACCGAAAGTCATCACTAGAAATTCATAATGCCCATAACGAGTACGAAATGCAGTCTTGGCTATATCCTTGTCTCGAACCCTCATCTGATGATACCCAGATCTCAAGTCAATCTTGGAGTAAACCGAAGTACCCTGCAACTGATCAAACATATCATCAATACGAGGCAAAGGATACTTGTTATTCACAGTAACTCGGTTCAACTGCCGATAGTCAATACCCGTATAGACCCATCCTTCTTCTTCACAAAGAGAACTGGAGCTCCACAAGGAGATACACTAGGACGAATGTGCCCCTTATCCAAAAGATCCAATAACTGATTCTTCAAATCTCGCATCTGTGACGGAGCCAGACGATACGGTTCCCGAGAAATAGGCGAACTACCTGACATCAACTCTATGCCAAACTCGACTTCCCTAACATGAGGAAAACCCAGAATCTCATCTGGAATTCATTCATAACTGGTAGACTCTCTATCCCAACGCTCTCAGTGGATAAATCAACTGCATAAATAAGGTATCCTTCCCCGCCAAACTCTAGAGCTCGACAAGCTCTCAAAGCTGATACCAACGGCATCGGAGGTCGCGCTCCCTCACCATAGAAAAACCAGCTATCACTCCCAACCGGATCAAAGCATACTAATCTCTGATAGCAGTACATTGAAGCTCGATAGGTAGTCAACATGTCTATCCCCAAAATACAATCAAAGTCTTCCATCGCAAGAACCATGAGATTCACTATCATAATGTTCCCTTCGAACTCTAAAGGACAACCCATCACTAGACGCTTAGCCGAAGCATATTGACCCGTCGGAGTAGAAACAGAAATCATTATATCTAGTGCAATGCGTGGTAACTTATGCCTCTTAACAAAACGTGCAGAGATAAAGGAATGAGATGCACCAATATCAATAAGTACAAGAGCAGGCATGCCATATAACAGAAATGTATCTGCGATGACCTTCTCATTCTCCTCCACTGTCTGATCGTTCCTCAAGGAAAACACCTAGCCAGAAGCCTACGGCTTCAAATGAGAACTATCAGTAAACTGTCCCTGCGACCTCTTCTGAATGGTAGCCTGAGAACCCGATCCTAAACCAGAACCAGAACTGCCTCCCCCAGCTAGTGGACAATCCCTCCGGAGATGACCAATCTCTCCACATCAAAAGCATGCTCCAGAAGCTTTACGGCATTTGTCTTTTGGATGATTCTTCCCACAATGATCGCACTTTTCCTTTTTCCCAAAATGCACAGCACCACCGGAACCATAGGAAGAAGAAGTAGATCTAGATTTCTTGAAAGACTGAGCATGGGGACCCAAAGAACTCGCAGGACTAGACTGAGAGAAATACCTGTTACGTCGAATGCTATCCTCCTCCTGGTGACATCGGCTCACCAATCCCTCATAAATCATATCATCACCAACCGCAACCTGGTCATAAATCTCTTGACTAAGGCCTTGAAAAACAGATTATACTTCATCTCAGAGTTGTCAGCAATCTCAGGGCAATAGGATAACAAGTTGAAGAACTTCTGCTGATACTCTTCAATCGACATGGCTCTCTGACGTAGACCCAATGATAAGTGTGATTTGTGTGCATTATTTTGTGTCACTTTATATTTATTTTGCATGCATTTATTTTATTTTCATGTGTTTTGTTAGTATTTTATTTGATGAACATGTATTTTACTCTCCTGGTTGAATTTTGTAGCAAAATAAAGCATTTTTGGATCCAACTGTGCTGAAAAGGCACGCGCGCGCGAGACTCTTTCTCGCGCGCACGCAGAAGTAATATCCAGAGAATTCAAGGGAAGCCGCGCGCAAGAGGGTTATGAAGCCACTGACTATTTGATCTGCGCGCGCGCGAGATATGCCAGGCGAGCACGAGCATGTTCGGGGATGCGTGTGTTCGAGAATTTCTAGGTCAATGAGGATTCTAATTGGCATGTACCATATAAATAGAAGTTTGATGATCTTTTTGAGGACTTTTGGTATTTTTGGTTACGCACGAAGGCTAACGACGGCTGCTTGAACAATTCTCCAATTTTTCTTCTATTCTCGTATTTTCTATTTTATGATTTTATACTTTGTTTAAATTATGAGTTTTATTAGTGAGTAGTAGTTTTTCTTCGGTCAAGGCCGCGTTATTGGGCCAGACACTTTATGTAGAAAACTTGATGGTTTATTCAAGGATTTTCAGACTTTTATTTCATTGATTATCGAATTTATATTTGTCTTGTGAATTTCCTGGCCAGTTATTTGTTTTCATGTTAATTGATTCCAATTCGACAGAGGAGGTTTCGATTTTGATCACTTCAATAATCAACATAGTGTAAAACTTACTAGAAATAGAATTCGGCTTCATTATGCGGTTTGGGTGTAAACTGAGTTTTCACAGTTCGTCATGCATTCTCAAATTTGATTAGAATTACGAAAGATTAATCCGTCAATATTTGAATATGTTTGATTGTTCTAGAAATAGTCCTTTGAACAAATTAGGAAAATTCCCGTGAATTAAGATTCAGTCTTATGTCTTAGAGTGACTGATTGTTACATGAATTGTCTGGTACCTACGTGTGTCCTTGATTGAGCTTTTCCCAAATTTGAATTAAATCCAATTTTTCCTGCTACGCTTTAGTTAATTTTATTTTATTTTCAATTTTAATTATTAGTTTAAAATCTGAATCACTTTTATTCATTAATCTAGATTAAGTATGAATAAATATATTTTGGTATTCATATTTATATAGTCCATGTGGGTTCGACATCTAGACCTTTGTCCACTATATTATAACTTGACCTGGTACGCTTGCTAGTTGATTTTTATCATACCGATTTAGCCGGTCATGTTTTTGGCGCCGTTGCCAGGGACTGTTTGATATCAGAATTTTTATTTCGCTTGAGATTAGACTTTATTTCTTTTCTTAAATTCTAAATTTTATTTCTTGGTGATTTTCAGGTACTGTCTATTGTGCATGCATAGTATTCGATCTAGAGAGCTACTACCGCTTGATTTGGAGATCTAACACAGGCTCAGTAGAATCCGAAAGGCCAAGAGATCTATCAATCTTGAACTTGAAACAGATTTTGAATCAGAAGAAGATATGGCAGACAACATAACCGTTCTAGACATCATTCGTCCACCTACTGAAGGCTATGTATCTAGCATCGTTCGCCCTCCTGTCAAGGCGAATAACTTTGAATTGAAGCCTTCAATTATTCAGATGATTCAGCTTCAAGCAATATTTGGGGGTACATCTGTGGAAGATCCCTACGCTCATCTGGAGTGTTTTCTGTGGATCTGCGACACTTTCAAGGCTCATGGGGTAACATCTGATGCAGTGCGGCTGCGATTATTCCCATTCTCTCTACAAGGCGAAGCTGTGGAATGGCTGGATGAATTGTCTGCGGGTTCTATTACTACATGGAACGAACTTGTTCAAACTTTTCTGAACAAGTACTTTCCTCCCACAAAGATGGCAAAACTGTTTTCTGACATCATATCATTCAGGCAGAAGGAATCTGAATCTCTACATGCAGCTTGGACTAGATTCAAAAAGATGCTGAGGATGTGCCCTCAACATAATCTTACACAGAGCCAGCAGACTCAGACCTTCTACAATGGGGCGGATCAATCTGTTCGATCCATGTTGGATGCTACTGCTAACGAAAGCTTATTCAGGAAGACACCGGCAGAGGCATGAGAAATTATGCAGACAGCTTCAGCCAATCAAGTGCAATCTCAACAGCCTGAGGAACAACAAGTTTTTGAAATTGATGCGGCAAATTTTATGGGAACCAAGGGAGACAGCCATACAATCCCTATAGCAATACATACAATCCTGGCTGGAAGAATCATCCAAACTTCTTATGGAAACCGACAGATCCTACAGCTAATACATCGAAGTCAGTCGAGAAAAGGCCTTTCTTTGAAGAAATCATGATGAAATATGTAGCGGGTTCTAAGACCCGTCTACAGAATCAGGAGGCAATGTTGCAGAAGTTGGAAATTCAGATGGGTCAGATCGCAACCCAATTCTCAACACGCCCTACTGGAACTTTACCGAGTAACACTGAAACAAACCCCAAGGGCGTGAATGTTATTATGTTCATGAATTGAGAACAATCTGAAAAATTAGAGCAGAGAGACGAAGAGAAGAAGATGGAGGGCCGAAAAGTTCCAATTCCAAGGAGGATAAGCGTGCTGAAAATTCCTCCATGGCAGGTAAGAAAGGTAAAACTTCAAAATTTGAAGTTAATAATAATGTTGATATTTCTACTTTACCTTTTTCCCTTAAAGCTAAGCATTTATTTTTTTATTCTCAATTTAAAAAGTTTCTTGAAATTTTCAAGAAACTACATATTAACATACTTTTTGCAGACGCGTTAGCTCAGATGCCAAATTATGAAAGATTTCTGAAGGACTTGCTGAAAAATAAGAAGAAGTTGAATGATGTGACGAAGGTCACAATGAATGAGAAGTGTTCGACTGTGCTTCAGAAGGAACTCTCACAAAAATTTCCCGATCCAGGGATTTTCTCCATACCTTGTCATATTGGAAAATTCTCAGTCGATAATGTTTTGTGTGACTTATGATCGAGTATAAATTTGATGTCTCATGCACTTGCTAAGAAATTGGGTATATGAAACATTGAACTGGCAAATATTTTTCTTAAATTTGCTGATGGATCTAGTAAAAACCCGAGGGGCATAGTTGAGAATGTTCTAGTCAAGATTGATAAGTTTATTTATCCTATTGTTTTTGTTATTCTTGACATGAATGCAGATTGTGAGGTGCCTCTGATTTTAGGGCGTCCATTTTTATCTATGTGTAGGGCGTAAGTAGATGTTGAAAAGGGAGAGTTAATGTTGAGGTTGAATGACGAGCACATTATTTTCCATATGTTTAAATCGGCTAGTGATAGATCAATTTTAAAATCTTGCTCGGCGGTCAATTTTATTGATGTGATTCTCGATATTGGGGAGGGTCAGTAGGTTCAGCTCTCCGAAAGAATTTGTCCCTTGCAAAATATATATAGGGGTGAAGCATACCATGGCAGGAGTAATGTAAGTTTTTCCAAGCGGGTGGATGAACCACCTTGAAAGTTACCAGTCAAGAGAGGAACAGTCAGGCTATAGACTATAAATTTAGCGCTGGCTGGGAGGTAACCCAGTATTTATTTTCATAGTTTAATTTTTTTATTAATCAATTTTTATTTTGGTTTTTTTTTATTTTATTTTACATTTTTAATGTTTAAGTGTTTTGTTTGGTTGTCTTTTGAAGGCCGGAAGCTGCTGTTTTATTACACTGCGCACGCGCGAGGTCTACGCCTCGCGCGCGCGCAGCTTATCCATCCAGAAGAGCACAGAGCTGACCGCGCGCGCGCGAGACTACACCTCGCGCGCGCGCAACATGGAATTCTAGAGACCACAAAATCAAGTCTCGCGCACGTGCGAGGGAGTCCGACTTAAAAAACGGGATTCCTTCAAACTTTTCTTCCCATTCTCCTCTTCATCTTCCCCCTTCTCTCTCATAAACCCTAAATCCCCAATTCCCTACTCTCCAAATTCTCCCTAAATTCTTGTCACAATTGCCCATATCTTGCAGATTCGCGAAGTTTATCATCGCAATTCAAGTTGGTGTCCGCCAATTTCTGTCAGAATCCTCCTATTTCGCGTTCCTCACCACCACGCCACCGCTCACCACCGCCGACCGCTACTCACCGCCTCTGATTACGGCCGACCACCACCATTCCAATCAAAAGATCCCGTTCGTCTGGACTTGCCGTCGCTAGCTCATCTTCATCCGCCGCACTCTCCAATAGATTCGTCTCTCGGGAGGCCCAAGAGAGTTATGAACACGCTAGACTCAATTGCAATCCTATTGCTGAGCGTGGTTTATCTTTGGAATATAATGATTTTGTCGCTTTGGGGATTAATAAGCATAAATGTAATGTATTTTTCAAAGTACCCGAACCCGCCATTGTTCCGTTGGTTAGGGAATTTTATGCTAATGCCCCTGCCCGAGATGATTCTAAAGCATTTGTCCGAGGAAAACTTGTTTCGTTTGATGCTGAGACGTTGAATAGGTTGTTTGATACTCCTGCTGCTGATGATAGTCAGTTTAGGAATTTTAAGGCGAATCCGGACTATAATTTGATTTTGAGAGAGATGTGTTACGCGGGTGCACAGTGGCACGATCCTCTCCGGTTCACTCATTTTTCGGAGCGTTTTCTGAATCTTGACCGGATTTATGGTATTCTTTCATATCTTGGCGACTTTTACCAGTGCTACACACAGTTGAAATGCAGGCGGGCCGGGCTATTCTTGTGTATGTCATCATGAAGCGGTGGCCGATTGATGTGGGCACTCTCGTCCACGATTCCATTATTTATTCGATGCGGACTCCGTCGGTGGGCCTCTATTTTCCTCACACCATCACCGCCCTTTGTCGTCAGGTGGGCATGCAGATCAGTCCAGATGAGGAATGGCTCCCGCCTTTCAAGACCATGGATGAGAAGCTTGCCACTTCCAAGCAAGCGAAGCGCAATTAGAGTTTTATAGCGGCTAGCATCAGGTTGGGAGTTCATCTAGCATTCGCCCACCTCAGTCCACTCCTCCTCGCCGTACCGCACAGGACATGGCCATTGAGAGCTCCGCCTTCAACCACTATGCCATGGACTATTTTTAGGCCACTTCCACTCATCTCCAGAATGTGGAAGACATGATGCGCAGCATGGCGACTCAACTGGGGCTGGATACATCTGGCTTCCGAGCAGCGTCCCACTATCCACCACCATTTCCTTTCCAGTCTGACATGCCAGCTCAGTTTGTTCCCGTTGCACCGTAGGATCCATACATTCAGGAAGAAGAAGACGACGATTAGTCACCAGGGAGTTCTTCTTGTTTCACTTTTTGTTGTTGCACTTGTGTTTTTTTTTTTTGTCGTTTATGTATTCCGAAGCATTGAGGACAATGCTTTGGCTAAGTATGGGGGGGTGTTTAGTTATCATATTTTGTGTTCATTCTGTTTGCATTCATTTGGTGTATTTTTGTTTTTTGTTCGTAATCATGCATATCATTTTGTTGTGTTTGTGTTGTTGATGCGAGTAGAAGGATTCATGTTAGCCAATGATGATTGAGTTGATTAAAAAAAAATTGTTTTTGGAAAATTTTTGCTTTTGGTTGAACATGAAAAGATGTCGGTTGCCTAGTGAATAATATTAAGCACGCATGTTAGACTGGTGTAGTGTAGTGATGTAATTGATGAAGTTCGTGTTTGTTTGACCATTGCACAACAATAGATGCTTGTTGATCATGATAGTGTTTTGGATTCTTGATATTTGTTGGTCATTGCATGCATGATTTTGGGTGTATCTTTAAAATTTTTTACTTGAATTGTAAGCGTAAGTTAACTCCATCCGGGTTACGAGTGAGGGATTGAAATCCTACTCCCTTATTCTTGACTAAGTTTGTGGATTCCATGGGGTTAATAATTTTGAAATTTTTAAAATAGCAATTTCATCCGGGCTTGGACAATTATTGAAATCCTAGTAATTGCTCCATAGCTAAGTTTGCGGGTTAAATGGGATTGTAGCTTCATCCGGGCTATAAACAAGGGGATTGAAATTCTAATCCTATCTTAGTTATAGCTAAGTTTGCGGATAATTATTGGGGCTTATGAAAAATATCGGGTGAAAAATTCGGAGGTACGTAATTAATCTCAAGAGAGTGCATGTTGTTGTTTGGGATTGTTGAGATGACGGAATGCTAGATTGTGATACTTGCATTGAATTGTCATAGGTCGCTAAACATTCTTAGGATGGATTCTTTTGAAGTTGCACGAAACTGGAATAACATGACACAAACACATGTTTGCGTTCAACTGACAGTGTATTGTGGACAATCGAAAGTTGTTTTGGTTTTTGAGAAATTGAAGTAGTACTCGTTTGAGGCTATCTTGAACATGATTAAGTCATACTTGTGTCTTTGCATTGTGTTTTTTCATGTCTTGCTCGAGGGGGAGCAAGGTTTAAGTATGGGGGTGTTGATAAGTGTGATTTGTGTGCATTATTTTGTGTCACTTTATATTTATTTCGCATTCATTTATTTTATTTTCATGTGTTTTGTTAGTATTTTATTTGATGAACATGTATTTTACTTTCCTGATTGAATTTTGTGGGAAAATAAAGCATTTTCGGATCCAAATATGCGGAAAAGGCGCGCGCGCGCAAAAGTAATATCCAAAGAGTTCAAGGGAAGCCGCGCGCACGCGCGAGAGGGTTACGAAGCCACTGACTGTTTGAGCTACGCGCGCGCGCGCATGTTCGGGGATGCGTGTGTTCGAGAATTTCTAGGTCAATGAGGATTCTAATTGGCACGGACCATATAAATAGAAGTTTGATGATATTTTTGAGGGCTTTTGGTTTTTTTGGTTACGCACGAAGGCTGACGGCGGCTGCTTGAACAATTTTCCAGTTTTTTCTTCTATTCTCGTATTTTCTATTTTATGATTTTAGACTTTGTTTAAATTATGAGTTTTATTAGTGAGTAGTAGTTTTTCTTCGATCAAGGCCGCGTGATTGGGCCACACACTTTATGTAGAAAACTTGATGGTTTATTCAAGGATTTTCAGACTTGAATTTATTTCATTGATTATCGAATTTATATTTGTTTTGTGAATTTCCTGGCCAGTTATTTGCTTGCTGTTAATTGATTCCAATTCGACAGAGGAGGTTTTGATTTTTATCACTTCAATAATCAACATAGTGTAAAAATGACTAGAAATAGAATTCGGTTTTGTTATGCGGTTTTGGTTGTAAACTGAGTTTTCACAGTTCGTCATGCATTCAAATTTGATTAGAATTACGAAAGATTAATCCGTCAATATTTGAATAGGTTTGATTGTTCTAGAAATAATCCTTTGAACAAATTAGGAAAATTTCTGTGAATTAAGATTCAGTCTGATGTCTTAGAGTGAATGATTGTTACATGAATTGTCTGGTACCTAGTGTGTCTTTGATCGAGCTTTTTCCAAATTTGAATCACTTTAATTATTAGTTTAAAATCTGAATCACTTTTATTCATTGGTCTAGATTAAGTAGGAATAAATATATTTTGGTATTCATATTTATACATTTCATGTGGGTTCGACATCTGGACCTTTGTCCACTATATTATAACTTGACCTGGTACACTTTCCAGATAATTTTTATCATACCGATTTAGCCGATCACCCAACAACTCGCTCGCATTCACCTGGCGAAGTGCAGGATGAAAATACATCTTCTGAAAAGCTATGCGGAACTCGGCCCAAGTAGCAACTCCGCTCGTCGCAATGAACGGTGCAGAATGAAACTCCACCACTTATGGGCTCGTCCCTCCAATAGATAACCAAGCGTCTCCATCTTCAGCTCCTCGGTACAGCGAAATGTCTGGAAACAACTCTCCACGCGCTCTAACCAGTTCTCAGCCTCCTCAGGAGTCTCTCCTCCAACCAAGGACTTAGGACCCATCTACATAAATCGATTCATACTGAATCTGTAACACCCCAAAAATTTATTACCGAATTAATTGGTAATTAAAATAATTATGGAGTAATTAAAAATTTATTGCGGCCAACTGAGTTACAGAGTGTACTTATAAAATACACGTGCCAATTAGTCAATGAGTTTGACTATTTCTGGATATCTAGTAATATTGGCATTTTTGAAATAATTATTGAGATATCGGGATTAAAATAATTATTTATGCCAGATAATATAATTTAGAAGAATATTTGACCGAGTTGACTGGTAAAAGTCTTTGTTGACTGGCCATGGTCTAAGTGAGACTCAATAATTAATTTGAGAAATTATAAGTCTAATTAACTATTCAAAGTCAATAATTTCATAAATTAGTGTTAATAGTTGTGGGGTGTGTGTACCAAAAAAATATCATAATCGAGACTAATTTTACCAGTTGGATATCAAATAAATTAGTACAGATCAAAAAATTATTGATTTGCTATAAATCTCAAAACATACACTAAAACACACTCAATAAAACACAGATATCAAAATTTTGGCCCAAATTCTCGATTGGTACTGTAGCGGCGCACGGTTTAAGGCACGCCGGACGTTCACCAAAACTCCGATCAAGAATCCGAATGGTCAAAACCTAGAGGAGATCAAGACGATTCCAACGGTACCAAGAAATCAAAGTTTCAACGGTTGGATCGCCGAAAATCGTCGATTTACAGTCACAATTTTACTATTCATCATCTTCCTCAGTGAGATTTTTGATTCAAGCTCGATTTGTTGATTTTAAAGGTACTAGATGATGCTTTGAGATGTTTAGATCATTTCCCGAGCTTATTATAGCATTTTAAGTGGAAAAAACGTGCAGATCGGAGCTCGGAAGATTCGCTGGAATCGGACTGTTTTTCTCAGATCTCGGCCGCGTCGGAGCTCCGTTCCGGTCGTGGCTTATATGGTTGGAATCGCCTCGTCGAGATATACAACCCTGCCAAATTTCATAATTTTTGGAGAAGTTTTGCATCGCCGCCGCCGGACCGCCTCGTCACCGCCATCTTCTTCAATTTTCCGGCGACCTCTGTTATGTTAACCATTTTTGACCGATTCGACGTGATGAATCCAAATATCAAAGTTTCGAGTTGAGATTCGAAATCGTTAAGCGGTGAGAACGCAATAAAGTTCGATAATTTTTTGGTCAAAGTTTGACCAAAGTTGACCAGGGTTGACTTTTGACCATCATATGATTTTTCGCAGATCGGAAGCTAGTTGAGGATATTTAGAGGCAAAAATCAGCAATTTAGGGATTTGAGCTTTGCAGAATTGGAAAGTTGTGAGATTCTCGAATCCTAATATACGCAACTGCAACCGTATAAATTTTCGTGCGTTTTAAACGCAAAGGCATGTTATACCCTTCCTTTCTCACAACATTTAAATCAGTATATTCACTGTTTTGATTATTAAATTGTGTTGTTTCATTTGTATGTGGATATGGTAGCTCAAATTTTAACTCATGCATAATTCGTGTTTTTATGTATTGTGAATGATTTTTCTGTCATGGCTAGTTCTTAGTTGTTGTTCACTGGCTTGATGGCTGGGTCAGGTTCCTTTGGGTTTTGGTTTAAGATGGCTTGAACTAGTGTTGGCTAGGAGAACAGTGGGATGGTTGTAAGGTTGTCTACCTAGCGGGTAGCTCGGGCAGGGCTCGAGCAGGTGGGTTGTCCGGGTCGGGTCAGGTCAAGTGTATTAGGGTCATATGTTATGGTTTGGGTCTGGATTATTTTATTTTGGGCTTGGTAGTTTATTTAAGAGTCTAAGTATTTTGTTTATTCATTGGGTCAAATTCGTTATTGGGCCTAAGATGTTCATTGAGCTTAATTTAGTTATTGGGCCTAAAATGTTTATTGGATTTAATTTATTTATTGGGCTTGAGTTGTTTATTTAGGATAAAGTGTTATTTTGGGCTTGAATAAATTGATTTAGTTATTGAGCCAAGTTTATTGGGTTTAAGATAGTTATTGGAGGCTTAATTTAATAATTGAGATAAATTTGTTAATGGGCCTAAGTTGTTTAATTTATTTGGTTGGGCTAAGTTCTAAGATGGACTAAGTACTATTGGTCCAATCTAAGTATAGATGTATCAATTTAAGTGTGATTGAGCTAATCTAAGTATTATTGGGCCAATTTAAGTATTAATGGGTCAGTCTAAGTGTTATCAAACGAATCTAAGTTTAAGGACATTAGTTAAGGGGGACAGCAACTCGAACTAGCCAGTGACAAACAAAATAGTCCGTAAATATATATTTAATATATGTATATGTATATTTTGATATAAGTAAGATTTTTATGGAAAAATGAATTAAATATATATTTACGGGCATAATTTTAAGGAAGATGATATTTTTAAGTTCATGACTCATGCATATTTTATGTTAATATTAAGGGCATGTAAAGAAAATATTTTTGGAAAGTTGATGTGAATTGTGGCAATTATGTTCAGGAGCCTACGGATCCCCGTGTTAAGGTTGGGTGAAGTGGCATAAGAGGCGTAAGGAATTCTCATGTCAAGGTTGGGTGAACCTCGCCGGCGCGTACGTTGGTTTATAGATTGATCAATCGTTTATGTTTATGGTCACACTTCACTGATATGACCCACAGAAAATGATTTTTATGTTTATGCCATGTCAATGCTTATTTTATGTATTATGTTACGTATTATGTTATGATTTAGATTACGACGCAGTTTATGCATACGATTTTACGATCATGCATGCATTAGAATCCTCAGGTTATTTTTATATACGTTATGTGCTTGCATGTGGTTTTATTTAGTAGTACTCGTTATTAAAGGTAGAGCATGCTGGGCCTTTAGGCTCACTAGATCTAAATAGGGTGCATGTGAATTTTATGTTACTCAGGAGGATGTGGTCCCGACTGGTGCTAAAGACCTCTGTGCATCTGTGGCGAGCTAGCACACCCGTGACCTTCGCCAGCTCATGTTTCAGTGTATTTAGTTTATGATGAGATATTTTATGTATTGAGCTATTTTTCGCACATGTTTACTATTTTTCATTAGTTTGCATACTTTTGAGATTATAGTCGTTTGCATGGATTTTAACCTGTTCGAGTTTTTAAACTTTTAAGATGCAATCGATTTTTATTATGCATTAAATTTTATGAAAATCTATTTTAAGTATAGATGCATATATATATGGGCATATATGTAATATTCAAAAAAAAATTCCTTCGAGTTTGGTTTGTTTCATTTGGTATCAGAGCGAGGTCCTTGGAGGGTTGGCTAGCCTGCTACGTGGAGTTCAGAAGTCGCACTTCCAGTCTGTGAGTTTTAAATGCTTTTAATTATGTTTTACGAATGGGACCCACGAGTTAGATTCTCACTAAATTTTTGTTATAAATGTTTTAAACTAAAATACCTAGATATACAATACGGTTGCGTGGGGGATTGATGAAAATTCCTGTATTCCTTCGAGACTCTTAGTTTTTGATGCGGGTAATCAGGATCCACTTTCGCCTCTACCTTCACCTGCAGCTCTACCACTCGTAGCTTTTGAGAGGGCCAGCATGGGCATGCTAGCTGGTATCACGAGTTTACTTGAGCATTAGGCTGGACAGCTTAAGAGGGCGCACGAGGAGGACATCACTGAGAGGTTCTGCAAGCAGGGACCGAAGGAGTTTGCGTGGACCCGTGATCCACTTGTGGCTGAGGAGTTGATTATATCTTTGGAGACGATATTTTCTTACATGGGGACCCAGGATGCCGATTGGTTCATATGCGCGATCTACATGTTGAAGGATGATGCAGCTCTCTGGTGGGAAGGCGTAGTGACTGGTCTTGATCTGGCTAGGATGATTTGAAGGGATTTCAAGATGGCTTTCTTTGAGAAGTACTTCACACAGGATGTGCGAGGCCAACTGATTTGTGACTTCATGAGCCTTGGACAGGGAGACAGGACTGTGGCCGAGTATCTAAGGAAGTTCGAGCGGGGTTGTCAATTCTTGCCCACAATTGCTACAGTGGAGAACGAGAGGCTGCAACATTTCACTGGTGTCTTGAGGTCTGACATCAAGCATGATGTTTCCATGGCGGACGTGAAAGCACAAGGTAGCGGTTAGTCGAGCGTGCCAGTCCAAGAAGGGGAGGAAGGAGATGCAGGATGACTTCCAGAAGCAGAGACAGTTCCAGGAGTCATCTAGAGGACATTCCTTGCAGCAGCAAGCATAGAAGTCTTATCTTGGGTCATCTAAGGGCTCAGATTCTCTTAGACCGCAGCAGCAGTGGCAGCAGAGGCCGTAGGGCCAGCAAAGACAGCAGCATTAGGGGACAGTTGCTCCTAGCATTGGAGGGGTACCTTTCTACAGACATCGTCAGAGGCCTCATTCTGGAAAGTGTTTGGTTGGCTCAGGCAGGTGCTACCATTGTGAGGATCCGAAACAATTTTGAGGAACTGTCACAGGGCGAGGCAAACCACAGGGTGCTTGTTTGTGGTGCATGCTGAAGATGCAGATCATGATACTTCTCTTATCGCGGATAGTCCTAATTTGCATTCTTAAATTTCAGTTAATGGGATGCTTAGTTAAGATTTGTATTGGAAATTGCTTGATTGTTGTACTTGTGTTTTAAAAATGCATGTGTAGGATGAGAATTCTGAATTGATGAAATTAGCATGCTTAGGATTGAACTTTAGATGTTAATTGGTTGCTCTTGAAGAATGGTCTATATCTGTTGGAAAATCTTTTGCGTATAGGAAAGATTAGCATTAGAGGTATTGTTATGTTTGTGTTGCTAGATTCTGGAGCTACGCATTCTTTTATCTCTCAGTAGTTTTTGAGGATTTTTAGTAATTGTTTGCTATAGGTTAGATGCGAATGTTGGGTCGGAGAGAATGTTTTGAGAATTCTCTTAGAGATTTGATTGATTGCTATTGAGGAATTCAGATTTCATTTTTCTCAAGAATCGTTGAGCCAAATGATTCGGTTGAAGGGTACTATTGAAAGATGAATTAGTTTGTTGCAGATAAAAAATTTGGGAATTTGGTGATAGTTCTAACTGAGTAATTAAGTATTGATTGACGTTTAGTTGATTTTGTGAGGGATTGGGAATGTTCTTTTGGGATAAAGGAAAATCAGTTACTCGAGCCATTTTATCGGTTCTTTCTGAAAATATTGGAATCCTTCTTGTAGTTCATGCATTCCTTGATTCGCATGACATTGTTCATTGAAGATTCAGTCAATTTGGCTTCGAATGATATTTCGGTTATGAATTTCGGAAATTCATATTTCTTGAGAACTTGAATTCTAAATCTGAACATGGATATTTATTTGGGTGAGTATTGTTATTCTATTTCATTGGGATCTCGATTTTATTTTGTTGACATCGGATTACGCCTTGGGATTTTATTTATTTTTCATTGAGTGCGTGCGGATTTCCTCGTGTGTAAGCCACGCTGACAACCTTGATTTTGATTTGTATCGATGATGGGCATGATGTCATACCTGATTTGATATTGATTGATTGGCTCGTATCTCTTGTTCATGGAGCCTTGAATTGATTCGCTCACCCCTTGTATTAGACTGCAAACGAATTGTTTCCTTTTAGCAGATTTGTTTTTCAGATTATTGTATTTTGATATTGTTATGAACCATGTCTCTTCGATTTCGATTTGATTATGACCCAGCAAGTTATTTATTGAGCTGAGTTATACTGAACGTCGTCTTGACATTGTTTTGGCTCATAACTGATAGTGATTGTTAGCACCATTAGAATTTAGTGTTTGGCGGGCACCAGATAGAATCGAGAGACAGTTGATATCGAGTTTTTGTTGAGAGCCTGTTGTGATCGAATTTTAGGGCTCTTAGGAGTCGAGACTACCGTTAGTGGAGTTCACCTATAGCATCAGTTGTCAGGCGTCCATAGGTATGGCTCCATACGAGACTTTTTCGAAACAAGGTGTAGATCTCCCGTGCATTGGGACGTTGTTGGCGAGAGGATTCTCTTAGGTTTAGAATTTGGGATAAGATGAGGGCCACACAAAATCGTCAGAAGAGTTATGCTGACCGATTACAACGAGACCTCGAGTTTGCTGTTGGAGTCCATTTGTTTGTGAGGATTGCGCCCATGAAGGGTGTGATACGTAATGGATTTGAGCCTCTGCAGTTGGCGTCAGACTTGTCGTCTGAGGAACGAATAGATCAGATCTTAGCACAGGAGGAGCAGAGACTTAGAACGCGAATTTTTTCCTTTGGTCAAGGTCCAGTGGTAGAATCAGTCAGAGGAGGAGGCTCATTGGGAGGCAGAGGTCGTCATGCGGATGTATTGTCCAAAGCTTATCGGTACTTACTCCAATTCCGATGACGAAATTCCATTTAAGGGGGGAGAGTTGTAACACCCCAAAAATTTATTACGGAATTAATTTGTATTTAAAATAATTATGGAGTGATTAAAAATTTATTGCGGCCAACTGAGTTACAGAGTGTACTTATAAAATACACGTGCCAATTAGTCAATAAGTTTGACTATTTCTGGATATCTGGTAATATTGACATTTTTGAGATAATTATTGAGATATCGGGATTAAAATAATTATTTATGCCAGATAATATAATTTAAAAGAATATTTGACCGAGTTGACTGGTAAAAGTCTTTGTTGACTAGTCATGGTCTAAGTGAGACTCAATAATTAATTTGAGAAATTTTAAGTCTAATTGACTATTCAAAGTCAATAATTTCATAAATTAGTGTTAATAGTTGTGGGGTGTGTGTACCAGAAAAATATCAGAATGAAGACTAATTTTACCAGTTGGATATCAAATAAATTATTGCATATCAGAAAATTATTGATTTGTTATAAATCTCAAAACACACACTAAAACACACTCAATAAAACACAGATATCAAAATTTTGGCCCAAATTCTCGATTGGTACTGTAGAGGCACACGGTTTAAGGCACGCCGAACGTTCACCGGAACTCCAATCAAGAATCAGAATGGTCATAACCTAGAGGAGATCAATATGATTCCAACGGTACCAAGAAATCAAAGTTTCAACGGTTGGATCGCCGGGAATCATTGATTTACAGTCACAATTTTACTATTCATCATCTTCCTCGATGAGATTTTTGATTCAAGCTCGACTTTGTTGATTTTAAAGGTACTAGGTGATGCTTTGATATGTTTAGATCATTTCCCGAGCTTATTATAGCATTTTCCATGGAAAAAATGCAGATCAAAGCTCGGAAGATTCGCTGGAATCGGACTATTTTTCTCAGATCCCGGCCGCGTCGGAGCTCCGTTCCGATCGTGGCTTATATGGTTGGAATTTCCTCATCGAGATATACAACCCTGCCAAATTTCATAATTTTTGGAGAAGTTTTGCATCGCCGCCGCTGGACCGCCGCGTCACTGCCATCTTCTTCGATTTTACGGCGACCTCTAGCATGTTAACCATTTTTTATCGGTTCGACGTGAAGAATCCAAATATCAAAGTTTCGAGTCGAGATTCAAAATCGTTAAGCGTTGAGAGCACAATAAAGTTCGATAATTTTTTGGTCAAAGTTTGACCAGAGTTGACCAGGGTTGACTTTTGACCATCATATAATTTTTCATAGATCGGAAGCTAGTTGAGGATATTTAGAGGCAGAAATCAGCAATTTAGGGATTTGAGCTTTGCAGAATTGGAAAGTTGTGAGATTCTCGAATCCCAATATACGCAACCGCAACCGTATAAGTTTTCATGTGTTTTAAACGCAAAGGCATGTTATACCCTTCCTTTCTCACACCATTTAAATCAGTATATTCACTGTTTTGATGATTAAATTGTGTTGTTGCATTTGTATGTGGATATGGTAGCTCAAATTTTAACTCATGCATCATTCGTGTTTATGTATTGTGAATGATTTTTCTGTCGCTAGTTCTTAGCTGTTGTTCACTGGCTTGATGACTGGGTCAGGTTCCTTTGGGTTTTGGTTTAAGATGGCTTGAACTAGTGTTGGCTAGGTGAACAGTGGGATGGTTGTAAGGTTGTCTACCTAGCGGGCAGCTCGGGCAGGGCTCGAGCAGGTAGGTTGTCCGGGTCGGGTCGGGTAGGGTCAGGTCAAGTGTATTAGGGTCATATGTTATGGTTTGGGTCTGGATTATTTTATTTTGGGCCGGGTAGTTTATTTAAGAGTCTAAGTGTTTAGTTTATTCATTGGGCCAAATTCATTATTGGGTCTAAGATGTTCATTGAGTTTAATTTAGTTATTTGGCCTAAAATGTTTATTGGACTTAATTTATTTATTGGGCTTGAGTTGTTTATTTGGGATAAAGTGTTATTTGGGCTTGAATGAATTGATTTAGTTATTGAGCCAAGTTTATTGGGTTTAAGATAATTATTGGAGGCATAATTTAATAATTGAGCTAAATTTGTTAATGGACCTAAGTTGTTTAAT
Source organism: Henckelia pumila (assembly GCF_033568475.1). NCBI lineage: Eukaryota > Viridiplantae > Streptophyta > Magnoliopsida > Lamiales > Gesneriaceae > Henckelia > Henckelia pumila. The sequence goes on along the minus strand of NC_133123.1, from coordinate 200,334,699 downwards.
TTATTTGGTTGGGCTAAGTTCTAAGTTGGACTAAGTACTATTAGTCCAATCTAAGTATAGATGTGTCAATTTAAGTGTGATTGAGCTAATCTAAGTATTATTGGGCCAATTTAAGTATTAATGGGTCAGTCTAAGTGTTATCAAACGAATCTAAGTTTAAGGACTTTAGTTAAGGGGGACAGCAACTCGAACTAGCCAGTGACAAACAAAATAGTCCGTAAATATATATTTAATAGATGTATATGTATATTTTGATATAAGTAAGATTTTTATGGAAAAATGAATTAAATATATATTTACGGGCATAATTTTAAGGAAGATGATATTTTTAAGTTCATGATTCATGCATATTTTATGTTAATATTAAGGGCTTGTAAAGAAAATATTTTTGGAAAGTTGATGTGAATTGTGGCAATTATGTTCAGGAGCCTACGGATCCCCATGTTAAGGTTGGGTGAAGTGGCATAAGAGGCGTAAGGAATCCCAATGTTAAGGTTGGGTGAACCTCGTCGCCGCATACGTTGGTTTATAGATTGATCAATCGTTTATGTTTATGGTCACACTTCACTGATATGACCCACAGGAAATGATTTTTATGTTTATGACATGCAAATGATTATGTTATGTATTATGTTACGTATTATGTTATGATTTAGATTACGACGCAGTTTATGCATACGATTTTACGATCATGCATGCATTAGAATCCTCGGGTTATTTTTATATACGTTATGTGCTTGCATGTGGTTTCATTTAGTAGTACTCGTTATTAAAGTTAGAGCATGCTGGGCCTTTAGGCTCACTAGAACTAAATGGTGTGCAGGTGAGTTTTATGTTACTCAGGAGGTTGTGGTCCCGACTGGTGCTGAAGACCTCTGTGCATCCGTGGCGAGCTAGCACACCCGTGACCTTCGCCAGCTCATGTTTCAGTGTATTTAGTTTATGATGAGATATTTTATGTATTGAGTTATTTTTCGCACATGTTTACTATTTCTCATTAGTTTGCATACTTTTGAGATTATAGTCGTTTGCATGGATTTTAACCTGTTTGAGTTTTTAAACTTTTAAGATGCAATTGATTTTTATTATGCATTAAATTTTATGAAAATCTATTTTAAGTATAGATGCATATATGTATGGGCATATATGTAATATTCAAAAAAAAATTCCTTCGAGTTTGGTTCGTTTCAGAATCGACGGTGGTCATCACGATGACGATGATGGTGCTCCCGAAGACGATCACGATCACCGTATCCCCAACGTCCACCTCCACTACCATGGCTACTCTGGTCACTGTAGTCCGCCATCTACAAAATTACCTCACGGTTATTTTATGCAGAATCTAAATCTCAAGAATACTATGCATTCTCTGATACCATAAATGTAGTGACCCTTACTGAGATCACCCACTAATCAAAAACTTTAAGCATGCAATTTACTTAATTAAAACAATAAACCAGAATAAATTGTGAAAGCAATAAACATTATACAATCCCAAGGAAATGAATCTGTAAATATCCAAATAATTAAACAATCATATCGAATAATGTATTAATCCCAAATACATCGAAATAAAACCCTAGGCAAAGCCCCAGCTGGCCATCCACTGCCTAGTCCCTCCTGGATCCACCCGCCTCATCCAATCGCAAACCTGCCCTGGTATGTAGCACGTTGTGCTGTCGCTTCAGGAGGTGGATCTCATACCAAATACCAGTGGATAATCCAGACCCAAAAAGATGAAAGTCCATCCACTGACTGAAAGAGTGGGTGCCCGGTGAGCCAACTTGTGGCTAAGGGCTTTGATGACTCTTTGTATAAACAATCTTTTGTTTAATATAATTTACACTTTTATTAATGGCAATGACTTTATCTTTCTTCATATTGTTATATTGTGATATACTATTGTTGTTTTGATAAAGACCTTGAATATACTATAGTGTATGTAAGATGTGGTAGAACATGGAGATGTCTATCATGAAACACATCTTATAGTCACTGTATATTCTAAACTGTTCCTAGTCGATTGAGCCGTCCGATAATAAGGATAAGGATCGCTCGAGTTTGAGACTAGCATTTGCGATGCAGAGTACCTCGTTTCATTGGTAAGGAACATAGAGATGTTCGAAGCATGCAAATGGATATTCATACGATGAATGATCGAACTACCCTATCCGGACGTTCCAAGTGGTTATCACTTATCGAGTGGATAAAGTCCGCGGTTTTGGTTGTACACCATTAGTCCTTACTACTTGAAACATCATTGAGACTCTATATGCTAGTACTGTGCTTTGACTCGTTTACCGACTCTATTGGGGTCATCAGGTGTCGGGATTGGGTAGAGTTACAACACATATAGAAGTCGATGCTTTGTTGTCAAGGATTCACCACATACTTGCGAGTGTGGATATCCTATGCGATCTGAGGAGATATTAGTGTGACGAATCTCTGGCCAGAGTACATGATGTGGTTTAAGAAATGGTTTCTTAGTAGCACATGCGATGTCACTATTTGATCTTCAAGATGTATTGCATAGTTATCGAATCTCGAACGACTCTCGATACACCAATGGTTGTTGATTCGATCGGGATATATGGATGAAGGGACCGTACTGTACGCTAACCAAAATCTATTGGTTCTTGCAGGCACTATCAGTGATACCTAGGGAATCATGGGGCGATGTTGCTAGGCGCTCATACCATGATTCGATGGGCAAGTCGGAAATTGTTGTTCCGAGTCACAAGGAGTTGTGAGCCCACGGCTAGCTGTATCCCTGAACCATTGAGGGTCACACAGAGTAATGGATTTTTAATCCCCGTTGAGATAGTTAAATTTAAAGAGTTAAATTTAATGAACAAAGAAGTTGGACTTCTTAATTATGAGTAGAGGAGTAAGATTTCCTAAAATGACATAGGGATGGACATTTTTGGAAACCACTGAATTCGGATTCAGAAAAATTTATCTTGACTTTAAAAGGTGCAGAAATGGTTTCTGTGCACATTGGTGAAATCGGTTTATCAATCGGAGTCACGATGAATTTTATATTAATTTCTGAACATGCGGGCTTTGCTTGTCGTGCTTGAACTTATGACTAATGGGCCCTAAGCTGTTAGTGGCCTACATTATAAATAAGTTATTACAGTACAGAAATTAGACACAACAAGTCACAAAATTTTCGAAAAACCCTAGTCTTTTTCCTCTGAAGTGGCTGCCCCCTTTTCCCCTCTGCTCGGTAAAATCCAGTCTGTGAATTTTGAATTACAGTCTGGTTTAACGGATCAAATTCGTTAATCTCTTCGTAGAAACTTCTGATAGATTTTCTAGTGCAATCTATCAGAGGGATTAAATATCCGTTCGTGGACCTGATTGAAGAACAGTTCGTCCATCAGTTCCAGGGATATACAACAAGAGCAGAGCAATCTGTTGGTGTCCAAAATCTCGATTCGAGATTGAAGGTAAAAATTTATAATTGTTATTTAATTTTTACACACACAATTTAATCGTAAGGTTTTGATACCCACTATGGAATCGTTCCATATAAAATTTTTAAACTTCCGCTGCACCGGGTATCAATCCTGATTGATCTGATCGCCGCGTTTTCCAACAGTGGTATCAGAGCCAGGTTGCTCAGATCAAGCGATTAAATTAATCGATTGTACAAAAATTTTTAGCCTCGGTTTTTGAAACAAAATAAATATTTTAAAATAAAATTTTTTTTTCTTCCGGGCAAAACCCGGGCAGCGATTGGATCGCTGCCCGGGGGGGCAGCGATGGTCGCTTCCCCGGGCAGCGCACGGCGCTGCCCATGGGCAGCGATGTGATCTCTGCCCAGGGCAGCGATCGTCGCTGCCCTAGGGGCAGCCGGGCTGCCCGGCCCGAGCCCTATGGGGCGCGGGCAGCCCGGGAATGTCCCGGGCGGCCCGCGGAAAAATTAATTTTTTAACTTTTAAATTAAATTTTAAGATGTTAAAATTCTATTTTTGGTCCGATCGAAAATTGTTTTTGATTGGTCCACGAGGCATCGGATCGAATTGTTCGAGTCCGAAAATTTTAAAATTGATTTTTGGATAAATTTGAATTTTTTGAAAATTTAAATATTTTATCCGTTAAATTGAATTTTGAAATTAATTATTTTTGGTACAATTGATGATAAGATATGATCTTATGGATATACTGAGTAAAATATGATTTTATGTATATAATTGGATTTTATAGATAAAATATGATTTTATTTGATAAAAAGATAAAATATGATTTTGTATGTAAAATGAGATTTTATATATGAAATATGATTTTATCCTTTTAAATTTAAATTGTCATTGCATGTTATCCAATAAATTAATTTTGAATTAAATGTTATTGGATAAGGATGATCGATTGCCATGACCAATTTTGTAGGTGTATGTTAGGAATTTACATTTGTTTTATTGTTGTTGGATTTATTAATGGGCCTGGTTTATGGCCCAATATGAATTGTCATATGTAATAAAAGTGGGCTTGATTTATGGTCCGTTCCCACCCCTTAAAAATGTATCCCCTACTTGTCATTGTTATTTATTGTAAATACATTAGAATTAGTGGGAGATCAAGATTTGAAGATGGAGGTGGGCCCAGCAGACAATAAAGACAGAAGAAATGTAAATTGGAAGCTCAATGTAATAGGATTGCATTGCATACTGCATATTACCTAGGATTGGACTAAGACTCGTGATTGGCAACCACGGGTCGATTAGAAATGGAATCGATCATCCTATATAATATGTGATATTATTGTTGTATGCATGTTTTAGACAAAATTGTGTGAATCCGGCAAGCATACAAAATTTAAAAAATGATGAGACAAATTTTCATAATTAAAATCCCTCATTTTAAATATGATTTAAAATTGATATCAAGATAAATAAAGGAAATTTAAATTTGTTTAAATGTTCCTACCTTCCATCAACGATCAATGTATGAGATGCTACCCGCGGATACGGTCCGGCTCATATTATTGGGGGGCCCGTTCGTCGGAAAGCTGTACATTGGATCGACACATGTTGTAAGTTGGGTGGAACTCCCATGGGATCGGCTCATATTATTGGGGGATCCACATGGCGACCGTCCATCACAACTTAATATTGATGGGTCATCTTGACATGTCACAATAAACGGCGTCATATTATTGGGCCCTTATTGGACATGAGGTAAAAACGTGGAGGTTGCTTTGGAAGCAATTGGGCTCTACCTTTTGAAAATTATGGTTGGCTGATATTATTCGGGACCATAGTTTGTCAATTGGACTCCATGTTCTCACTAAGGAAAACAGTTTCCCGTTTTCACTAGAGGGTAGTGAAATCGTTAAAATAGTGGGAGTGAGATTCATAAAATAAATTTCGCCTATTTTATGTCTTAGTAAATTACTTAAACAATCACTGATATTTGTCTGTTTCTTTTCAGTATTTCATAAAGATGAATTCGCGTAATCCACTTTTCTCGATCCTCGAACAAAATAAATTGACTGGCGCAAACTATACGGAATGGTTCCGTAAGTTAAAGATTGTCTTGACTTCGGAGAAGATGCTCTACGTGTTAGAAAAATCTCCTCCGAAGGAAGCACCAGCCGACATAAGTCCGGAAGAGTTAGCCAAACTTGATACATGGTGGGACCATGATATCAAGGCCAAATGCTATATGCAAGCCTCGATGTCTGATGAACTCCAGAGGCGATTTGAGGACACCGTGAATGCTGCTGACATTCACGTACAACTCAAGGAACTTTTTGGGGCTCAATCGAGGGCTGAAAGGTTCGCTACTGTAAAGGAGCTAATGACGTGTCGCATGCGTGAAGGGACTTCGGTCCGTGATCATGGGGTACGAGTGATTTGGCTCATACAGAAGTTGGTAACCCTTGATTTGGTGTTGGAGCATGAACTCAACGTGGACTTACTACTTCTGTCTCTTCCTTCTTCGTTTGACGGATTTGTGGTGAATTTCAATATGAACAAGATAGAGGCCTCCCTTGAAGAGATGGTCAATATGCTTGTGACATATGAATCCACATTAAAGAAGGATAAACCGGCTTTCTTGGTGGGCTCCTCTTCTTCTGCTAAGAAGGGGCCAAGTACAAAGGGTAAGAAATGTTCTGCCCCACCCAAGAAAATCGAACCAGAGAAGAAGTACAAGATAAAGGCTTCAAACATGGAAAAGTCCAAGGATGTTTGCCATTACTGCAAGAAGCCCGGTCATTGGAAGCGTAACTGCAAGGAATATCTAGAGCAGTTGCGAACTGCGAAGGGTATGTTCTATATTGAAATAAATGTTTCACTTAATACTACTTCTTGGGTATTGGATACCGGATGTGGATCTCACATTTGCAATGATTTGCAGGTGATGACAAGAAGTCGCAGGCTTAGAATGGGTGAGACCCAGCTGAGGCTCGGAAATGGTTCCAGAGTTGAAGCTAAAGCTGTGGGAGATATTTATTTAATTTTGCAGAACGGTTTTAAGTTACTTTTGAGAGATGTTTTATTTGTTCCGGATTTGATTAAAAACATTATTTCTGTTTCTATGCTTGATAGAGATGGTTATTCTTGCAATTTTGTGAATGGGATTTGCAATATTTACAAGAATGAATGTTTGATTGGAAATGGACAACTTGAAAATGATCTATATAACTTAAAACTAAAAGACGTTCCAATAAATTATGTTGATAAACCGGCAACAACAAACAAAAGGAAAATCGATAGCCAAAACCCGGCAAACCTTTGGCACGCTAGGCTAGGTCATATTTCCTCAAGGAGGATGAACAAGCTAGTAGGAGAGGGCATGTTTGATATGTCTGATATTAACTCTCTACCTACTTGTGAATCCTGCCTAAAAGGAAAAATGACTAAATCTCCTTTTAAGGGGAAACCTGAGCGTAGTCAAAATCTGTTGGATTTGATCCATACAGATGTTTGTGGTCCATTTAGAGTTGGTACTCAATATGGCCACACCTACTTCATTACCTTTACTGATGATTATTCGAGGTATGGGTATTTATATTTAATGAAATATAAGTCTGAAGCGTTTGAAAAGTTCAAAGAATTCAAGGCTGAAGTAGAAAACAAGCTAGGTAAAAGTATTAAAGCACTTCGATCGGATCGAGGTGGAGAATACTTAAGTACCGAGTTTTTGGACTATCTAAAAGAGAATGGGATTCTCTCTCAGTGGACTCCTCCTATGACACCACAGCTTAATGGTGTATCGGAGCGTCGTAATCGAACTTTGTTGGACATGGTTCGGTCCATGATGAGCTTCACTGAGCTTCCACCTTCGTTTTGGGGCTATGCGCTTGAAACGGCGGTATTTTTGTTGAACAACATCCACACTAAAGCAGTGGACAAAACACCATACGAGTTATGGAATGGCAAAGCTCCTAAGTATTCGTACTTGAGGATTTGGGGATGTCCTGCTTACGTGAAGTGGACAGTGGGAGATAAGTTGGATAGTCGATCCAGCTTATGTTATTTTGTAGGGTATCCGAAGAATTCAATCAGATATTATTTCTATTATCCTGCTGAAACAAAGGTGTTTGTTTCAAGGAATGCCACCTTCTTGGAGAAGGAGTTCTTATTGGATAAGAAAGGCGAGATGATGGAACTCGAAGAAATTCGAGAAGAACCCAAAATACAAAATAACGATCCTACACCTCAGGAACCATTGATAGACATGCCTGTACCTAGAAGATCCGAGAGGACTTCTAGACCTCCTATCGATATGGTCTTCTTCTTGAAGGGGATCAAGATGAACCCGATGTTGGATGTGATCCAAGAAACTTCAAGGAAGCAATTTCTGATGCGGATTCATATTTATGGCTTGAAGCTATGCAGTCGAAAATAGATTCGATGCATACAAACCAAGTTTGGTCTTTAGTAGATCCTCCCGATGGAATTGTTCCAATAGGGTGTAAATGGATCTACAAGAGAAAGCTTGGGCCTGATGGTAAGGTATTGACCTACAAGGCGCGATTGGTGGCGAAAGGTTATACTCAAAGACAAGGAGTTGACTATGATGAAACCTTTTCACCAGTTGCAATGTTCAAGTCCATAAGAATCCTTATTGTCATAGCTGCTTGGTATGACTATGAGATATGGCAAATGGATGTGAAGACTGCTTTTCTTAATGGAGACATTAAGGAAGAAATCTATATGAAGCAGCCTGAGGGTTACACATCCATGGGAAGCGAGCATAAGGTATGCAAGCTTCAGAGATCAATTTATGGTCTAAAACAAGCATCAAGAAGTTGGAACCAGAAATTTGATGAAACAATAAAGGATTTTGGTTTCATCAAGAACCCGGAGGAACCATGCGTGTACAAGAAAGTAGTTAAGGATGCTGTGACATTCTTAGTACTTTATGTTAATGACATCCTACTCATTGGGAATGATGTAGGGATGTTGCAGTCAACAAAGATATGGTTATCAGGTAGATTCTCGATGAAGGATTTGGGTGAGGCATCCTATATTCTAGGGATACAGATCTATAGAGATAGATCTAAGAGAATGATAGGACTCACTCAATCAACCTACATCGACACCATATTGAAACGGTTTTCAATGGATGGGTCCAAGAGAGGACATCTACCCATGTGTCATGGAGTTTCTCTATCCAAGTCTATGTGTCCCAAGACGGATGAAGAGATAGAGAAAATGACACATGTACCATATGCGTCAGCCATAGGTAGTATCATGTATGGGATGATATCTACCAGACCGGATGTAGCATTTGCTCTGAGTGTCACGAGCAGATATCAAGCTAATCCCGGTCAAATGCATTGGAAAGCCGTGAAGGACATTCTTAAGTACTTACGAAGGACTAAGAATATGTTCATGGTATATGGAGGAAGAGAACTAAAATTGGAAGGCTATACCGACTCTAGCTTCCAAAGTGACGTGGATGACTCAAAGTCAACCTCTGGATTTGTGTTCATGCTCAATGGCGGTGCTGTCTCTTGGAAGAGTTCCAAGCAGGATACCACAGCGGATTCCACCACTGAGGCAGAATACATTGCAGCATCAGCTGCTGCTAAAGAGGCCGTTTGGATGAGGAATTTCGTCCAAGAGTTGGGCGTCATTCCTGAAGTTTTTGGTCCAGTCCCGGTGTACTGTGACAACACGGGTGCCGTTGCTCAGGCAAAGGAACCAAGGTCTCATCAAAGATCCAAACACGTACTGAGGAAATACCACATCATCCGGGAGATTGTGAAAAGAGGAGACATCACTGTCGAAAGAGTGGCCTCTGCAGACAATATCGCTGATCCACTTACTAAGCCCTTGCCAGGACCATTATTTGACAAACATCGCGAAGCAATGGATCTACGTAGTATGACTAGTTGGCTATAGGGCAAGTGGGAGATTGAAAGAGTGGGTGCCCGGTGAGCCAACTTGTGGCTAAGGGCTTTGATGACTCTTTGTATAAACAATCTTTTGTTTAATATAATTTACACTTTTATTAATGGCAATGACTTTATCTTTCTTCATATTGTTATATTGTGATATACTATTGTTGTTTTGATAAAGACCTTGAATATACTATAGTGTATGTAAGATGTGGTAGAACATGGAGATGTCTATCATGAAACACATCTTATAGTCACTGTATATTCTAAACTGTTCCTAGTCGATTGAGCCGTCCGATAATAAGGATAAGGATCGCTCGAGTTTGAGACTAGCATTTGCGATGCAGAGTACCACGTTTCATTGGTAAGGAACATAGAGATGTTCGAAGCATGCAAATGGATATTCATACGATGAATGATCGAACTACCCTATCCGGACTTTCCAAGTGGTTATCACTTATCGAGTGGATAAAGTCCGCGGTTTTGGTTGTACACCATTAGTCCTTACTACTTGAAACATCATTGAGACTCTATATGCTAGTACTGTGCTTTGACTCGTTTACCGACTCTATTGGGGTCATCAGGTGTCGGGATTGGGTACAGTTACAACACATATAGGAGTCGATGCTTTGTTGTCAAGGATTCACCACATACTTGCGAGTGTGGATATACTATGCGATCTGAGGAGATATTAGTGTGACGAATCTCTGGCCAGAGTACATGATGTGTTTTAAGAAATGGTTTCTTAGTAACACATGCGATGTCACTATTTGATCTTCAAGATGTATTGCATAGTTATCGAATTTCGAACGACTCTCGATACACCAATGGTTGTTGATTCGATCGGGATATATGGATGAAGGGACCGTACTGTACGCTAACCAAAATCTATTGGTTCTTGCAGGCACTATCAGTGATACCTAGGGAATCATGGGGAGATGTTGCTAGGCGCTCATACCATGATTCGATGGGCAAGTCGGAAATTGTTGTTCCGAGTCACAAGGAGTTGTGAGCCCACGGCTAGCTGTATCCCTGAACCATTGAAGGTCACACAGAGTAATGGATTTTTAATCCCCGTTGAGATAGTTAAATTTAAAGAGTTAAATTTAATGAACAAAGAAGTTGGACTTCTTAATTATGAGTAGAGGAGTAAGATTTCCTAAAATGACATAGGGATGGGCATTTTTGGAAATCACTGAATTCGGATTCAGAAAAATTTATCTTGACTTTAAAAGGTGCAGAAATGGTTTCTGTGCACATTGGTGAAATCGGTTTATCAATCGGAGTCATGATGAATTTTATATTAATTTCTGAACATGCGGGCTTTGCTTGTCGTGCTTGAACTTATGACTAATGGGCCCTAAGCTGTTAGTGGCCTACATTATAAATAAGTTATTGCAGTACAAAAATTAGACACAACAGGTCACAAAATTTTCGAAAAACCCTAGTCTTTTTCCTCTGAAGTGGCCGCCCCCTTTTCCCCTCTGCTCGGTAAAATCCAGTCTGTGAATTTTGAATTACAGTCTGGTTTAACGGATCAAATTCGTTAATCTCTTTGTAGAAACTTCTGATAGATTTTCTAGTGCAATCTATCAGAGGGATTAAATATCCGTTCGTGGACCTGATTGAAGAACAGTTCGTCCATCAGTTCCAGGGATATACAACAAGAGCAGAGCAATCTGTTGGTGTCCAAAATCTCGATTCGAGATTGAAGGTAAAAATTTATAATTGTTATTTAATTTTTACACACACAATTTAATCGTAAGGTTTTGATACCCACTATGGAATCGTTCCATATAAAATTTTTAAACTTCCGCTGCACCGGGTATCAATCCTGATTGATCTGATCGTCGCGTTTTCCAACACTGACAGGATAGGGTAAAACCCTATTACCAGACATCTCAAAAGAGATAGCTCAATATGCAAATGTATGCAGCATAAAATCATGACACATAAATCATGCAAGCACATAATACATGCATACTCAGTCAGGATATCTTGAACAGTACTTTCGTACCTCAACTACTAGGCAAGCTCTACTGGCTCTAGGTTCATGCCTATAGTCCGCACTACAAAGCCAAATGATACTAATATCATTATAGTGATCTAAAAGCCTTAACTAAGCTATTGCATACTCCTAAATATTTTTAGAAAGAAAAAGCTATACCTGCATCCGTCGTCAGCCATTTGTTGTCGCTTGCCTCAAAACTAGGCCACAGCTCCGCTAAGACGCTTGGACCGCGCTGCCTCTTCCGGATTCCCAAAAGAAAGCCTAGAAATCCTTAGATCTAAGCTGGAAGACTAAGGAATCGAGATAAGAGAGGTGAGTGGTGCATCTGAAAATGAGACTCGGCACCCTTATTTATAGAACACGAGCGGAACTTCTGATCCCGATCGGAACGTCCGATCCCAACATCGGAGCTTCCGATGTCCCATCAACACGTAAGAAATGACATCATTATGCTGAGCTCATCCCTGGCATCACGATCAGAGCCTCCGATCACCACTCGGAGCTTTCGATCCCATTGGAGCTTCCGTTCTCCATCAGTCCTTAATGGTTTATTTCGTGTTGATTAATCCCTTAATTACCTTATTTGGTTACGGGCTACTACAGCTTTGAAGGATCAGAATTGAGGGCAGTTTCCCAGCAATACTGAAGTGAACCTGAAAGAGCAATTCAAAGCAGTGGAGTTAAGGAGTGGTAAGAAACTAGTAGCTGAAGAAAGAAGAGATGAACAGGAAAAAGTAAAGGAAGCTGAAGAAACCGTGGTTGAGGAGAAAATTGATGAAGAGAAAAAGAAAAAATCTGACTCAAAACCGATTTACAAGTCACAGCTTCCTTACCCACATCGGTTCAAGAAGAAGGCACTGGATGAGCAGTTTTCCAAGTTCCTAGACATCTTCAAGAAGATACACACACTACAAAAAAAGGCATACGACAACGCTTTTTCCGCGTTGTTATTGTCACTAAAAAGTGTTGTCGTAGCCAGATGTAAAAGACCGCGGTTAGAGACAACGCGGAAAAACGTTGTCGTTTTGAGCAAAGACAATGCATAAAAAGCGTTGTTGTATTTGGAGAAGACAATGCTTAAAAAGCGTTGTAGATTGAATAAAAGACAACGCTAAAAAAACATTGTTAAAAACGTTGTTTTTGACTTTTTTCAAATTTAATGTCTATATAAATAAAAACGTTAGAATATATGAAAGTACAAGATCGATTTTCATACAATTAAAACAAAAATTATGACAATCCACAAATTCTAAATCCAAATTATGTCCATCAGTGTACTTGAATACAGACACTTGTGTTCACAGCAAAAAAGATACAAAAATCCCACAAATATAGCATCTAGTTGCGACAAGAAGTTGAAGTTCATCAGAAACAACCCTTTTGGCAAAGATCAGTAAGCCTTCTGTCAAGACAATTCAGGAACAGAACTGCAAAATGAAGATGATCAACATATAAAAACTTGAAAATACAAACACAAAGTAATACTCCCATGGCCAAAGTAATACTGCCATGAACGCAAAATCAAACATTATGAACTTGAGTTAACTGAACTAACAATCCCGGCGCGTGACATTTCACAATAAATCAAGAACACTTCAAACAAAAGAAGTCAGCAAACAGAGTGAAAATGCTACAATCCTACGATACACAAATCAACAAAAAGCTATAAAACAGCTTAATCTACTGTCTAGCTGGTGATTAAAACCAACGATCAAAGCTCTATCATCCTAATCGAACATAGTTGAGAACACACAGAATAAAAAATCAGCTACATTGATCGAAAAAGAGACTTTTTAGTCAACACACATCACTATTAATTCTTGGTCATCAAGTTAAACAAAGTTCCAATATTTTAACTTCGACGGCTAAAGCAACTTTCTTTGTGCACTAAAATCTTTTATATATATCAAGTATTTAATTTTAGCATTCTTCAAGACACAAAATACATGTGCATACCTATTCATAAATATGTTCTTGTATACATTCTGTCAATTCCGAAAGCACCTCTTTAATTTCTTCTAAAGAGTACTCACCTTTTGGGAACTGTCACATAGATTATGTTAATGAAAAGTCAATCAACAATAACTTTGCAAATTTAAAACAATTGTAATTATTTGAGTTAATTAAGGAAGATTACTATTGATCGTAGTAAAACGTTCTCGATTTTATCAGCTTCTTGAATAATTTGTATCATATATCTCATCACATAAAAACCACATTGTTTTGCATCTGGCTGCCGAGGACTCTATTGTAGTAGAGAAAAATTGTTGGTGACAAATTTAGATATTTAAACATTATATATTAAACATAAATTATGCATAAATGTACTACCATCCACATAGCATTCTTCCTACCCTTCCATCCTTTGTTTGAATTAAATAATCTCAAGGCCCTTCATATACTTGATATATGAGTTTTTGAATGAGCAAAATAAATACATGATAAAAATAAATAAATATGAACTCACATTTCAACTACATATTTTTAATCATCATCACGAATGCGATGACTTAAGGAATCCAACACATAAATAACATAAATGATAACTACGCAAAAAAAAAACATAATTAGTTCTTATAATTCAATAAATTATCGAAATAAAGAAACCAAAGTGATATTTAAATTTTTAATTACCCGATATTACATGGCACCAAAACTAGTTGATCAACCGATGCATCATTTAGTCTATCTGCTAAAGTACTTTCCTTTTGGTTCAACCTTTCAAGCTTACTCTTTTTGTCCTGTGTGGTGTCTCCCATATCCAAGATTTTGTGTGGATTCACAAATCTGAATTTTTCTTTCTTGTTATCTCCCAACATTTTTTTGTAAAGATACCATTCATAGTAAATATAATAAATTAAACATGCTTGTAAGCACAAATATGAAATTGCTGAATTACTTAGCTTAAACCAAAAACCTTACCATATATAAGCAATTAGACAATTGCCTGATACTGGCTCAACATGATACAAACCACCAATGTCCTCAAAGTCCAAAATAATTACACAATCATCATCGAACACCTCACGATCTAAACGTAATTATATAAATCTTCCTTCACCCAAAGCATTCTTTCAATAACAATACAACATATGTAGTGACATTGGGACACGAGGTGACACAGCATATTTCTCTTTGGGTGGTGTCAAATCCTTCTTTTGAGGCTACTATTAATTGTAAATACATGCAAGTTAGATAGAAGTTGAATAATGAAAAAAGTTACAATATCACATATACCTTATCTTGTTCCACTATCAAGTGTTGTGGCCAAGCCACATGGGTTCCAAGAGCATCACCAATTACTTCACATTCATTTGTAATAGGAAATGGCAAAGGAGCTGATTTCTCAACTACTACATCAATAGAGACTCGCATGCAATTTTTTGGTAATGGAACCCCATGAAGCAACTTATGAGGATCAACACAAATAATTGTACCATAAGCAACAATATTTGTGATAGATTTCAAAGTTAATGCAGCTGATTCGCCCTAAAAAAGACAAATAGACATGTCAATAAATTTTATTACTAATACAGTTGTAATTATTACTTATTGTACCATCTCGTTTTTTTTTGATATAATCATCATGTCATGCACATTAAAAGAATAATTATTAAAACAGTTGTCATTTCAAAAAAGTTGCTGATTTTTTGAACTGTGAATTTTACTTACAATCTTTTGTACTCTTTGCATCAAATCCTCCCCTTCAAAGTCTCCTGCTTTGTTGGCTCGTCCTCTCTTCTACATAATAGCCCTATTAATGTCATCATCGTCATATAAGTCAGCCGCCTACAACAAGAAAAATATAATAACATATGTGAAATAATTGTATGTGAATAATTTGGAGGGTTTGTAAAGAAATATGCTAAAAAAATACTTATTATTTGTTCAGCAAAGCGTGCATATCCCTTGCGTGAAAGCCGATGAGGATATACGTGTTGTTTTCTTCTCTATTTTTGTTGCTCACTTAGTTTCTAGTCATTTCAAATATACGACATATCAAATTTGAATAATAGTTAAAGAATGACTTTTGGTTGACTATGTACAAATTATAAATAATAAATAATCTTACAATGAAGTCTCCAGACATGCGACTGATGACAAACGAACTCCAATCATCTTTTGGTATACCATGACCAGCATGTGGCTCATACAACTCCTCGGGTTTATCAAGCTTGCTTAAAATAAACGTCTGAGTGAGATGGGTTTTGTATTGATGTCACTTACTGTTTGCTGATCTAAATGTTAATGAATTGATTGGATTTTTTTCAATATATATTTGTAACGAAATTTATGCGCTACGATAAAATGAAATATAGCTGTAAAAATAGTAGTTAGTAATGTATATATGAAAAATGAGAGCTAAATCTTAGCCCGGTTTTGCTTGGCATAGCTAAATCTTACCCGTCAAGTACTGCTGTACTGCAATCCACTAGTCATTCCCCTCCGGGAAACAGATAACACCGCACACAAATTACTTATGGAAGTACATTACTTGTGTAATAAATGTCACATATATACGAGAAGTAATAACTATATCTTTGAACGTAGAGCGTATTATCTCATCGATCCGAAAAAATAAATGGAAGTATCGACAACACGAATCTTCGAATGTACCGTGTTAAAGTTCCCAATTGGAGAACAATCAACAAATAGCTGATCCTTAGATATGTAAGACTGTTTCATAATATTCGAAAATTGAAGGAATTGATTGAACAGATAAAGATGCTAGAATTATGGACAGATTAGTGAAGTTGTGGATTGTTTTGTGCGATAAACGGATGAGTTAGAAAAGTTCCTTGGGATGGGCCAGCCCAACTTTATAACCTATCCTCTGGGCCGGCCCAAATCAATCATAGACCCAGGACCCGTAATATTGCCTTTTTATTTAATTAAAAATAATGAAAAAAAGTCCAAACTTTAAGACGATGATTCAATTCCATAACCCAATTTTTACAATAATACAATGCCATCCATCAATTCAAAAAAAAATTATATATCTATTCCATTTTTTTGTTTAGAATCATAGCTATTAATGCAATGCCATCCATCAATTCAAGTTCCTTTTGTGATCCATAAAAAATAATAAAATGTGTATTTGTGGCATGATAGGAAATGAAATTCCTATTTTTGACTGGAAGAAAGATGAAGAGTCACCTCAAAATCCCACTCGCCATATTAGAGGTTAGGATCCATTTTATAACTTCTCCGAGCCATCCTACAGATTCAAGAAATCAGCAAAATTTCGAATGAATACACATGTATCACTTTATAAGTTGAGCAGCCCAAGAACATTTAGATTAAGTTCCTAAATTTTTTGGCAACCAAAAGTCCATGGCTTTTCTATATCTAAATGCCATAAATTGCAGTCGGCAATTGCTGCATAATCATAGCACAAATCATCTTTCTCTCATTATATAGCAAGCTGAGGCTTCTCCCCCAAGGCACGAGCCTATTCTCTTCCTTCTTCTAGTATGGATCTTATTAGAATGTGTAGGTCCCAATTCAGGGAGAAAAGCAAGTTAATCTCTTTCAGTCGCAAAAGGTTGAAAGCTCAAACCGACAAACTAACCACTAATATAGAACAAGATGATAAATATCCCAGACATGGTGACCTACGTTCAAGAAAACATCGACAGTCTTCCTCTCATATTCAACATCCTCAAATGTATCCAATATATAAAGTTCAGGTGGGGTGATGCCAATGAGCACCTGTAACCAATTTATAATCATTAGAAAATGCATAAGCATTCACGGGATAGGTATTACCAAACATGCTGCAAAAAGAAAGTTCAAAAGATTGAATATGTAACAACTAACATGCAACACACCTTCCCAATAACTTTCTTATTTTCGACAGGAATGATTGCAGGGTAAACTCGCCCCTTGATGCTAAACCTATGGCTATTCAAAATACATACTGTGAAATCCCGAAACTTGGTCAGCAAGATTTCACAAATATGGAAGGATCTCGCAGATTATGCAAAGTATACTCTTACCTTTTTTCCATGATCTGATGATCGATATTTTGAACACAAATCAATGTAATTTCAGAATTTTAAATCAAGGAATAAAGATGGAGATTTCCTTTCCTCTATAATTGAGATCAAATCTGACGCCTATTTAAGTGCAAGAACCGACTCCCTTCAGCACTTTTCTCTCGGCAATACATCTCCCGAAAAACCTCTCATAACCTCTCAAGTTCGAACACTGTAGCTGCTGGAATTTTCGATCGCCATAGCTGCTGAGTTTTCAAAGTGCTTCAGCTACCGAAGGTGACCCACGTCTTGGGCAACTCGAGTCGGTAAGGTGATTTCATTCTCTGCCTAGTTTCGAAAAGGGAGACTCATTATTTGTACTGATCCTATCTTTGATTTCGAAGGTCAAGGCTAAGGAAATAGGAGGAGGAAATTCTAGATCTAACCAATCACAATTTAAGGTGAGTCAAGACATTCTCGAAAGTTTCATGGCATTTGATGCAAAGTGTTGGGCCCAATCTTCTTTCCCACTCACACGTGGATTTTGGTATAAAATGTTGATAGGATTAATTCTCAAGAATTGGTTCAATAGACTGTCAAGTTTCGAAAAGGCAAATTGAAATTTTTGAAAATCGAGAGTTTCTTCTAAAAGTTTTCGGTCAAGCTTCGTCGGTTGTAGTATTTGATCTTGCACGAACGTATACAGTAAGTGGGCTTATGCTTTAAAATTATATGTATGATTTAAAATTCGATCGCTCATGTTAATCGTTAGAAATTTTGCTATTTAATATTGTTCATGATAATGCTTTGCTGAAAAAATGTTTTGACACTGTTATGAATCGAATTAGGAGTGGAAAGGGAATTTCCGAACCATGTTATGTTATGGCCCTGATACGGTGGGTATAATAACCGTTCTATGACCTCACCCCTTAGAGGGATTACATATAGGGGACTGATCAGTTATCCACGAATAATGAGAGGAATTTCAGTGTCTTGTCAAAGATTATGTTATGTCATGTCAAATATGTTATGATATTATTTATGCTATGCTATGCTATGCTATGCTATGCTATGTTGAGACATGATATGAAATGTTTATGATTTAAATTAATTCATGAGTTTTTGAAATAAATATATATATATGTATATATTTTGGTATGATTGATCGGCCCCCACTTGCTGAGTGTGTCTCAAAACACTCACCCCTTACTTTTCCCTCCCAGATTATGAAGATGATGACGTAGAAGTTCGTGAGCAAGATATGTTTTGGGGATGGTGATAGATGATCAATAAGACTAAATTTTGTTATTTTTATTATTGGGATTTTTGCTTTAATATTTTGTTATTAAGTTTTTAGATGCTTCCGCATTGGTTTTGTTATTGTTGGATTTATCAAGTTGTAAAGACAATATTTTGAGGTTTATTTATGATAATAGACTGGTTTGGTTTATACTGTACTACGAGGCTGGTTGTTTTATAATTTGTGTGAATTTGAAACAACGCCGGTGGCACGTCTCGGTCTCGGGGCGTGACATTTTAGTGGTATCAGAGCCGCCAGGTTCATAAATCCGGATGGGATTCCGTGCCGAAAAATTTGACGTTGTCAAATTTTGACCAAATCCCTGCCTATCCTGACCCGAAATGATCGTCTGAGTTAAACTCATACTTTGTATGACTAATGACACTTTTAGCCAGAATTCAATCGTTTAAGCCTCCAAAATTGTGTTTTTGCCGTTTTAGAAAAGTTTTCAGACGCTTATAACTTCACCTAGAAAATTCGAAATCCAATTCCGCGAATTGTCCCACGACACCCTCAACTTGTAGTTTCTGCCCATAAAGAAATCTCAAAATTTTCCATTTTTGGAAATATTGCCCGAAAATCTTGTCCTATATCAATTCTGTCTGAAGTATTCATCAATGTGAATTCTGACCTGAATTCATTCCTCTTTATTCTAGGAAGATGGCTCGCACCAAAGTCACGGCTCGCAAAAACGTGGTTTGAAGCAAGGATCAAGTTATCGAGTCATTGAGGACTTCACTATATGTGGAGCAATACGAGAAAGAGGAGATGATGGAAGACATGAAGAAGCTAAAGGCGAACAAGAGTGAGATGGAGGAGCATCGGGACCACCTCGAAGGAGACGTCGAAAGTCTTGCATATTATCTTGATAAGGAAGAGAAGGAATATGAGGAGACGAAAAAGAAGTTGGAGTCGTCCCTAGCTACCATCACTTTCCTCGAGGACCTACGCAACCAAAGAATGATGGAAATGTTAGAACTCCAACACCAAGTGCAAGTGTTGCAAAATGCTGTGCAAGGTTGTGATGAAGTGAACGCAGCCCTGCTCGAGCATGTCAATCACCTACAACAAGTAGACATGGTGGCAGAAGAGAACCCCGAAGATGTTCCTGCAAAAGATGAAGCCTCAGGCGATGGAGAAATCATAGATTAGGCTTTCATCTAGCTTAGTCCTTTTATTCAGCATTGTTTTTGTTTGATTCAGCATGATACCTTAATATTTTGAGACTTGGTTTGTTTTGCTTCATTTATCTTCATGACATTTTGAGAATCAATAAAATAACTTTTATTCTTGGGATTATTTATTGATTCATTTTATTCTGCTATTTCCTTTCTTTTTAAGTATCATGTTTCGACAAACTCTTAGAACTCCCTTACTGTAGGAAATGGCCGGAGAACTCCCAAGAACACGCAACAACAATCGTGGGGATAATGCGAATCCACCTCCAGGAATCAATCTGAGCCGAGAAGATCTTGCGGCTATCGCAGCAATTGTAGCAACGACCCTCCAAGGGATGGGAAATACCAATGGCAACGGCAATCCGCCACCTCCCCCACCTACTCAGAACGGAGTCAAATTCCATTATGAATCGCTCCATAAGAACCGAACTGAAATGTTTAAGGGAGATGCTGACCCAGAGGTGGGAAGAAATTGGATGAAGAAAATGGAGGACCAATTGCGTTTACTTGAAGTCCCTGTAGAACTTAAAGTGGAGGTAACAATTCCTTTTTTGGAGGACAAAGCAAGGAAATGGTGGGAAGCCGTTTCACCTGCTATGTTGGTTGCGGGACCAGTCACATGGAAACAGTTCAGTACTGC
Source organism: Henckelia pumila (assembly GCF_033568475.1). Classification (NCBI taxonomy): domain Eukaryota; kingdom Viridiplantae; phylum Streptophyta; class Magnoliopsida; order Lamiales; family Gesneriaceae; genus Henckelia; species Henckelia pumila. The sequence continues at coordinate 200,314,234 of NC_133123.1, read as the reverse complement.
ATTTTTGAAGCAGTACCTCCCAGCTGAGGTTCGTATACAGAAGCTGAGCGAATTTGAAAACCTCATGCAATCTTCAGATATGTCAGTTGTGGAGTACACCTCTAAGTTCAATGACCTCGGATCATATGCCCCTACCATTATGGGAGATGATGATCTAAAGCTACACCATTTCAAAAAGGGTTTGAATAGCTGAATCCAATCTGCGTTAGCAGTTTTTCAGCCTGCCAACTTTGCAGACTTGATGGGAGCAGCTATCCGAGCTGAATCGGATATCAAGCGTCGGGAAGATGACTTCAAGAACAAACGACCTCTGTCTGATCAATCTTTTGCAATCGGGCCAAAACCCAAGCGCCCGAACCAAACTGGTGGACCATCCAAGGGAACTTACTCTGCTCCAAGTCGACCACTGATCAAACCGTGTCCTACCTGCAACTTCCGTCACGAAGGGGAATGTCATCGAAAAACTGGCGCCTGTTTTAATTGTGGGAAATTGGGGCACCGAATGACTGATTGTCCTGAACCAGTGAAGCCAAGGACCGGGCCAAATACTAGTACTGCGCAGGCCCAACCTAAAGAGACAAATCCCAACGCCCGTGTGTTTGCTATCACACAAGAAGAGGCTGATGACGCGAATGAAGTCGTGGCAGGTACCATTTTAATCAATACTAAGCTTGCATATTTTTTATTTGATTGTGGTGCCACTCATTCGTTTATATCTAAGAGATTTACTAAGAAGATAAGGCTTGTCTCTGAAAAACTAACTGAACCACTGAGAGTAGCAACCCCTACTAACAAGATAATTGAGACACTCAAAATACATAGGAATTGTAAGATGTATGTCTGTGAACAAATCTTTGATGTTGATTTGATTGAACTCAACATGGTAGAATTTGATGTTATCCTTGGGATGGATTGGTTGTCTAGAAATCATGCAGTGGTTAACTGTCGGAATAAGAATGTTAAACTTCGAACCCCAAACCTCGAAGAAATTACATTTCAAGGAAAGACCAAGACGCAAAAACCCCTCTTGTCGGCCTCCCAAGAATGGAAGGCGATAAAAGGTCGCGAAGAAGTTTACCTAGCTATGGTGAGCGAGGTAAAAGAAGAGCCAGAGCTCAAACTAGAAGATCTTCCGATTGTACGAGAGTTTCCGAATGTCTTTCCAGAGGAACTACCCGGAATGGTTCCAGATCGAGAGATTGAATTTGAGATTCAGCTAGAACCTGGAGCTGCTCCGATTTCGAAAGCTCCTTACCGAATGACACCAGCGGAACTCAAGGAATTGAAAGAGCATCTACAAGAGCTGCTGGACAAGAAGCAAATTAGACCAAGTGCATCCCCGTGGGGAGCCCCAGTCTTATTTGTCAAGAAAAAGGATGGAAGCATGAGAATGTGTATAGATTACAGAGATCTCAATAAGATCACAATCAAGAACAAGTATCCTCTTCCAAGGATAGATGACTTGTTCGATCAACTTAAAGGAGCTACTGTTTTCTCCAAACTAGATCTGCGGTCAGGCTATCACCAGTTGAAGATCAAGACAGAAGATATTCCAAAGACGGCTTTCCGAACAAGATATGGGCACTACAAATTTTTAGTAATGTCGTTCGGCTTGACAAATGCCCCTACAGCATTTATGGACCTCATGAACCGAGTTTTCAAGCAGTTTCTTGATAGGTTCGTGGTGGTTTTTACTGATGATATCCTAGTATACTCACCTAGCGAAGAGGATCACAAAGAACATCTCCGTATTACACTACAAACCTTAAGGGAGAATAAACTCTATGCCAAATTCAAGAAGTATGAATTTTGGTTAAGGAGCGTGGCATTCTTGGGACACATTATCTCAGCAGCCGGAGTCTCGGTGGATCCCAAGAAAGTTGAAGCAATAACAGACTGGCCCAGACCCAAGTCAGTGACCGAAATTCGAAGCTTCCTGGGGTTGGCTGGCTATTATCGAAAATTTGTTGAAGGATTTTCTTCAATAGCTATACCTCTTACAAAACTCACCCAAAAGAACGTAAAGTTCGATTGGAACAAGGATTGTGAAAAGAGTTTCGGAGTCCTGAAGGAAAGGTTAACATCTACACTAGTACTAGTGCTACCCGAGGGAGGAAAATATTTTGCAATTTATAGTGATGCATCAAAGGAAGGTTTGGGATGCGTGCTAATGCAAGAAGGGAGAGTGATCGCCTACGCATCTAGACAACTGAAACCTCATGAGCAAAACTATCCCACTCATGATCTTGAGTTAGCAGCAGTGGTGTTCGCACTGAAAATTTGGAGACATTACCTCTACGGTGCCAAGTGTGAAATTTTCACTGATCACCAAAGTCTCAAGTATTTATTCACGCAAAAGGAGCTGAATATGAGACAAAGAAGATGGATCGAACTCTTAAAAGATTACGATCTAATCATAAGCTACCATCCAGGTAAGGCCAATAAAGTGGCTGAAGCCTTGAGTCAAAAGAACATGAGCAAGAATATTCTAGCTTCATTAACGGCTCAACCGTGTCTCCGAGAAACAGTCAAATTGAGTCAAGAGCTAGATTCATCGTTGGCTAATTTCAAGGAACAAATCAAGGAAGGAAAATTACCAGACTTTCATGTGGATGATAAAGGAGTCCTATGGATGAAAGGACGTTTATGGGTATCGGACGTCAATGATCTTCGGAATGAAGTCATTTCTGAAGCACACAAGTCAAAGTTTTCAGTACATCCGGGGAGTACAAAGATGTATAGAGATTTAAAAGGGAATTTTTGGTGGAATGGAATGAAGAAGGATGTCGCAGAATTCGTCTCTAAGTGTCAAGTATGTCAACAGGTTAAGGCAGAACATCAGCGACCTGGAGGGCTACTACAACCATTAAAAATCCCGGAATGGAAATGGGAGCACATTTCCATGGATTTTGTAGTGGGACTCCCTGAATCAAAGCAGAGGCATGATGGTATTTGGGTGATCGTAGATAGACTCACAAAATCTGCGCATTTCCTACCAGTACGCATGAAGTATAGTTTGGACAAATTATCTACGCTATATATGGATAATATAGTACGGCTACATGGGGTTCCAGTCAGTATCTTGTCTGACCGAGATCCAAGATTTGTATCGCGCTTTTGGAAGAGCTTTCAGCAAGCTATGGGGAGTAAAGTTACACTCAGTACGGCTTATCACCCTCAAACTTATGGCCAAACTGAGAGGACAATCCAAACCCTTGAAGATATGATGCGGGCATGTGCTCTGGATTTCAGCAGCAATTGGAGCGAACATTTACCTTTAATTGAGTTTGCTTACAACAACAGCTACTATAGCAGCATTGGAATGGCTCCGTATGAAGCGTTGTATGGGAGAAAATGTCGTTCTCCTCTCTATTGGGATGAAGTCGGAGAGAAGGCTGTTATCGGACCCGAAATTATTCAGGAGACAGTGGGAAAGGTTGCAATAATCAAGGAGAAACTTAAAGCTGCACAAGATTGCCAGAAAAGTTGGGCGGACTTAAAAAGAAGACCTTTGGAATTTGAAGTTGGCGAAAAGGCTTACGTCAAACTTTCACCTATGAAAGGAGTTGTGAGATTTTGCAGAGCTGGAAAATTGAACCCGAGATATGTGGGACCATTTGAGATTCTCGACAAAGTAGGAACATTAGCATATCGACTAGCTTTACCACCTGCTATGTCAAGAGTTCACAATGTGTTCCATGTGTCGCAGCTAAGAAAATATGTTCCCAACTCAAGTCATATTTTGGACGTAGAGCCACTAGTGACTGATGGAAATCTGAATGAAGAGCTAAAATATGAAGAAGTCCCTATTCGAATAGTGGATACCATGGACCAAGTCCTTAGACGAAGGACCATCCCTTACGTCAAGGTACAATGGTCAAATCACACTGAAAGGGAAGCTACTTGGGAGTTGAAAGAAAAGATGCAGGAGAAGTATCCTTATTTATTTGAAGAGCAAGTTAATTCAAGTTTCGAGGACGAAACTTCTCATAAGGAGGGAGGGATGTGAAATCCCGAAACTTGGTCATCAAGATTTCACAAATATGGAAGGATCTCGCAGATTATGCTAAGTATACTCTTACCTTTTTTCAATGATCTGATGATCGATATTTTGTACACAAATCAATGTAATTTCAGAATTTTAAATCAAGGAATAAAGATGGAGATTTCCTTTCCTCTATAATTTAGATCAAATCTGACGACTATTTAAGTGCAAGAACCGACTCCCTTCAGCACTTTTCTCTCGGCAATACATCTCCCGAAAAACCTCTCATAACCTCTCAAGTTCGAACACTGTAGCTGCTGGAATTTTCGATCACCATAGCTGCTGAGTTTTCAAAGTGCTTCAGCTACCGAAGGTGACCCACGTCTTGGGCAACTCGAGTCGGTAAGGTGATTTCATTCTCTGCCTAGTTTCGAAAAGGGAGACTCATTATTTGTACTGATCCTATCTTTGATTTCGAAGGTCAAGGCTAAGGAAATAGGAGGAGGAAATTCTAGATCTAACAAATCACAATTTAAAGTGAGTCAAGACATTCTCGAAAGTTTCATGGCATTTGATGCAAAGTGTTGGGCCCAATCTTCTTTCCCACTCACACGTGGATTTTGATATAAAATATTGATAGGATTAATTCTCAAGAATTGGTTCAATAGACTGTCAAGTTTCAAAGAGGCAAATTGGAATTTTTGAAAATTCAATTATTGAATTTTCGAGAGTTTCTTCTAAAATTTTTCGGTCAAGCTTCGTCAGTTGTAGTATTTGATCTTGCACAAACGTATACAGTAAGTGGGCTTATGCTTTAAAATTATATGTATGATTTAAAATTCGATTGCTCATGTTAATCATTGGAATTTTGCTATTTAATATTGTTCATGATAATGCTTTGCTGAAAAAATGTTTTGACACTGTTATGAATCGAATTAGGAGTGGAAAGGGAATTTCCGAACCATGTTATGTTATGGCCCTGATACGGTGGGTATAATAACCGTTCTATGACCTCACCCCTTAGAGGGATTACATATAGGGGACTGATCAGTTAGCCACGAATAATGAGAAGAATTTCAGTGTCTTGTCAAAGATTATGTTATGTCATGTCAAATATGTTATGATGTTATTTATGCTATGCTATGCTATGTTGAGACATGATATGAAATGTTTATGATTTAAATTAATTCATGAGTTTTTGAAATAAATATATATATATATGTATATATTTTGGTATGATCGATCGGCCCCCACTTGCTGAGTGTTTCCCAAAACACTCACCCCTTACTTTTCCCTCCCAGATTATGAAGATGATGACGTAGAAGTTCGTGAGCAAGATATGTTTTGGGGATGGTGATAGATGATCAATAAGACTAAATTTTGTTATTTTTATTATTGGGATTTTTGCTTTAATATTTTGTTATTAAGTTTTTAGATGCTTCCGCATTGGTTTTGTTATTGTTGGATTTATCGAGTTGTAAAGACAATATTTTGAGGTTTATTTATGATAATAGACTGGTTTGGTTTATACTGTACTACGAGGCTGGTTGTTTTATAATTTGTTTGAATTTGAAACAACGCCGGTGGCACGTCTCGGTCTCGGGGCGTGACACATACAAGGAAACAAAAATCAAGAACAGAGACAGCTTACTGCGTGTTGGTTAGAAAAACTCTTCAGCAAAAAACTCGTACATAAAAATTCAAAATAATGTAATCTAATTAACACTGAACATGCAGATATGCATAGAATTGGAAAGTGATATTCATTGCAAATAACGTGCAAAAAAATCAAATGAAGATCATTTTGGTCTCCATTCAGATTCACAGATAAGTAGTAATAAATGAATTTACACCACAATAACAGGGACTTCTAAATCGTGGACATAGCAGTTTCAATCTCTAACACAAATATTTTCTTTTTTAATTAAAAAAATTACATCTTTCGTGGCACAAATTTCAGAGGTCAAAATTTTTGAATTATCCTTCACTTTTATCAAGCATCAGAAATGGGTACCATCAGTTGCCGAGCATCCACTAATAAATCTCCACAAAAAAACATCAACAAATGATGGAAAAACAGAGTTGGAATCAAAAGAGAGTAAAAAGGAGGGGAGAAATCGCGACAAGGGTTTAAGTATTTTAGTTTATTTTTTCAAACAAGAAAGGTAATCCGTCTGTGAAATCTCGTCAACTACAAGAGCTACAAGAAGTCAATATTTTCACGGTATTCACCTGTAGCTTAGTTCAAGGAAGCGACGATTTTCGACGAGAGCGTAGCTGGTGTGGCGGCCAATCGTCCCGACGGCCCGAGCAAGTACAGCAGATGCGAGGTGGGCTTGTCGGAGGTCACTTGAAAAATCGTCAGTTGAATCGAGCAAGACTAGCAAAAATCGACATGGGAAACCAGATTGGAAGATTTAGAAAAATAGGCCTCTCCACATATTCAATTAAGTAAATAGGCCTTGGTTGAATTAATTCTTATTTAGCTTATCCAATTACTTATATACCCTTAAGAACTTTTATTAAAGAAGCATTCGGATTTATAAAAAAAAAAAAAAAATTGTGTGTGCAAATGGATATAAAAAATAAGACTAACCCAAATAGTATTTACATAAAAATTCAAATAAAAATAAAAGAACATAAACCGTATCATATACATGCTTATATTGATACATGAGCAAGTATGTGTTTAGCAAGTAAACATATACTTCCTATTCATTATTGGAAGAAATATGATAAAGGATTAAAGGTCCGAATAGGAGATGGATCAATTATTATGCTAGATATAGTATCAGAAAAATTAAATATTGAAATTGAGGAAACAAAATTTGTAATACCAAATATATACCAAATGTAATCAGGAATGGATATTATAATAGAAAATAACTTTTTAAGACAATATCTTCCTTTCACGCAATTTGAAGATCACGTAACTTTAAACAAGGGATCTTCAATGATTTATATTCCTAAAATACGAACAACATTTCGTGTAGGAAATGAAAGATTCACAAAAAATTTTCATAAACGAAATACAAATCCGATAGAATTAAAAATAGAGAATATTTTAATGATTAACCCTGAAAAGGAAATCATGAAGAAATTTCATGATATTTGTTCTGAAAATTCTCAGGACAAAATTAAGAAAAGAAAACTATTTATTGCTTCAATAAAACTTAAAGACCCTAATATCATAATCTGTGAAGCGCCAAGAAGATGCAACATGGATGACGTAAAAATATTTGAAAAAGAGGTTCAAGAATTACTCAAACTTAAGATAATCATTCCAAGCAAGAGTACACACTCTTCACCAGCCTTTTATGTCAGTAAGAAAGATACTGATAAGAAAAGAATGGTAATTGATTATCGGAAAATGAATAATGCAACAACTATGGATGGATATTACATCCCTAACAAAAATGATTTACTATCTTATATAGGAGGAATGAAATATTTCTTCAATTTAGATTGTAAATCAGGATTTTGGCAAATCCAGCAAGAACCACAAACACAATTACTTACAGCATTCAGTTGTCCAAAAGGACAATATCAATGGACTGTATTACCTTTCGAACTTAAACAAGCACCAGAAATTTTTCAAAGATATATGGATGAATCTTTTAAACCATATGTAGATTTTTGTTGTATTTACATAGATAACATATTAATTTACTCAAAAACATTAAATCAACATTATAAATACCTCATGACAGTATTAGATATTTGTCATAAAGATGGAATTATACTTTCTGAAAAGAAAGCACAATTATTTAAAACAAAAATCAATTATTTAGGATTACAAATAGAAGATGAAAAACATTGTTTACAACAACATATAGTTAAGAAAATTCATGATTTCCCTAGCGAAATAAAGGATAAAGATCAATTAAGAAGATTTCTAGAATTATTAACTTATTCTGGAAATTACATTAAGAAACTTGCAGTAATCAGAAAACCTCTTCAGGCAAAACTTAAACAAGACTATAAGTAAAAATGGTCTAAAGAAGATACTAATTATATTGACACTATTAAAAAAAATAATTAGTAATCTTCCTGAGTTATATTTTTTTTCAAATAAAGACATAATAATAATTGAAACAGACGCTTCAGATGAATACTGGGGAGCATGTTTAAAAGCTTATACAAGAGAAAAAAATTTAGAAAAACTAACTAAAACAGCTACCAGGAATAATGAAGAATTATGTAATTATATATCAGGAACTTTTCAAGGTGCGCAACTAAATTATCACTCAAATGAAAAAGAATTATTAGCCTTAATATTTACAATCAGGACTTATGAAATTTATCTTATATCTAAACCATTTTTAGTAAGAACAGATAATATGAATTTAACATATTTCAAGACAAGAAAAATATCAAGAAATGCAGGGAGAAATGCAGCAAGATTAATTAGATGGAAATTGGAATTGAACCATTATCAGTTCGAGATCCAGCATGTCAAAGGAACGGATAATTCATTACCCGACGCATTAACCAGAGAACTTCATCCAAATTATACTATCCGTAGTAACGGGATAACAAAAGAGATCCTAAGTGATCCAGAAAATGACTATGAGTCATCCGAACATGCCTCAGAAAGCATGGGGAATATAAATTGATGAAATGAGATTTATATTCAGAGATATGAATTATTTTATGACATTCAATCATCCGAACATGCCTCAGAAAGTATGGGGAATATAAAGTGATGAAATGAGATTTATATTCAGAAACATGAATTACTCTATGAGTAAAACAATCAATCTCATTTATGAAGATTGATTCAATCCTTGCAAAAGAATTCATAAATGCAATGATATGCATAATAAAACTATCCGCATTACTAATCATTTTATATATATATATATATATATATATATATATATATATATATATATATATATATATATATATATATTCTTGTGCAGGATGGACACATTAAATCAATTAGAGGAAATATTGATCGACATACAAGAAGAAATTCAAATTCTTCAACAAAAGGAAAAAAAAATGTAAAAGGAAAAATTCAGAGGATAAAAGAAAAGATGAAAACCTCGTCATCATCATCCTCACCAAGAACACCAATTAAGTTAGCAGCTCCATTTGATAAAATAATGGAGATAAATGAAAAACAGTCAGTGGTCACAGCCAACACTGATGACAAAGAAACAGAAAAAGAAAAAGAAAAGAAAAAAGAACCGGTGATCACAGCCAGCACCGAGAATAATAAAAAAGAAGAAAGGACGTTTAGAAGCGCCCTTGAAAAAAGAGAAAGAAAGATGGTCAATTTACGACCACAAAATACAATTTTTGAAAAGACAAATTTTTCAGAAAAATACATGACTGAATTCTTCAAAACATTAAACTATTTGAGAATGGCCAAACCATCTGCAGGATCTTGGCTACAAACTTGTGGCACATAGAGCATATCAAGAGCAAGAACACTGCAAGGTCCTCCAGCGCATGAAGTCGCGAGATTTTTTTCAAATGGACTTTTAAGTGGATTGGAAGTCAGTCCCAACAATCAAGAGATAGAACTATTTACATATCAACTGAGAAATAGTATTATCCACTTCAAGAAAGCAGCCTTCAAGGACGATCCAGTATTAACATTGAGTATTCACTCAACCCTTCCAGATTGGGATAATAACAAATTCTATCAATCAATGGTCCAGAGATTCGTCACACTAATATCTCCTCAGATTGCATAGGATATCCACACTCGCAAGTATGTGGTGAATCCTTGACAACAAAGCATCGACTCCTATAAGTGTTGTAACTGTACCCAATCCCGACACCTGATGATCCCAATAGAGTCGATAAATGAGTCAAAGCACAGTACTAGCATATAGAGTCTCAATGATATTTCAAGTAGTAAGGACTAATGGTGTAAACCAAAACCGCGGACTTTATCCACTCGATAAGTGATAACCACTTGGAAAGTCCGGATAGGGTAGTTCGATCATTCATCGTATGAATATCCATTTGCATGCTTTGAACATCTCTATGTTCCATACTAATGAAACGTGGTACTCGGCATCGCAAATGCTAGTCTCAATCTCGAGCGATCCTTATCCTTATTAACGGACGGCTCAATCGACTAGGAACCATTTAGAATATACAGTGGCTATAAGATGTGTTTCATGATAGACATCCCCATGTTCTACCACATCTTACATACACTATAGTACATTCAAGGTCTTTATCAAAACAACAATAGTATATCACAATATAACAATATGAAAAAAGATAAAGTCATTGCCATTAATAAAAGTGTAAATTATATTAAACAAAAGATTGTTTATACAAAGAGTCATCAAAGCCCTTAGCCACAAGTTGGCTCACCGGGCACCCACTCTTTCAATCTCCCACTTGCCCTAAAGCCAACTAGTCATACTACGTAGACCCATTGCTTCGCGATGTTTGTCAAATAATGGTCCTGGCAAGGGCTTAGTAAGTGGATCAGCGATATTGTCTGTAGAGGCCACTCTCTCGACAGTGATGTCTCCTCTTTCCACAATCTCCCGGATGATGTGGTATTTCCTCAGTACGTGTTTGGATCTTTGATGAGACCTTGGTTCCTTTGCCTGAGCAACGGCACCCGTGTTGTCACAGTACACCGGGACTAGACCAACAACTTCAGGAATAACGCCCAACTCTTGGACGAAATTCCTCATCCAAACGGCCTCTTTAGCAGCAGCTGATGCTGCAATGTATTCTGCCTCAGTGGTGGAATCCGCTGTGGTGTCCTGCTTGGAACTCTTCCAAGAGATAGCACCACCATTGAGCATGAACACAAATCTAGAGGTTGACTTCGAGTCATCCACGTCACTTTGGAAGCTAGAGTCGGTATAGCCTTCCAATTTCAGTTCTCTTCCTCCATATACCATGAACATATTCTTAGTCCTTCGTAAGTACTTAAGAATGTCCTTCACGGCTTTCCAATGCATTTGACCGGGATTAGCTTGATATCTGCTCGTGACACTCAGAGCAAATGCTACATCCGGTCTGGTAGATATCATCCCATACATGATACTACCTATGGCTGACGCATATGGTACATGTGTCATTTTCTCTATCTCTTCATCAGTCTTGGGACACATAGTCTTGGATAGAGAAACTCCATGACACATAGGTAGATGTCCTCTCTTGGACCCATCCATTGAAAACCGTTTCAATATGGTGTCGATGTAGGTCGCTTGAGTGAGTCCGATCATTCTCTTAGATCTATCTCTATAGATCTGTATCCCTAGAATATAGGATTCCTCACCCAAATCCTTCATCGAGAATCTACCTGATAACCATATCTTAGTTGACTGCAACATCCCTACATCATTCCCAATGAGTAGGATGTCATCAACATAAAGTACTAAGAATGTCACAGCATCCTTAACTACTTTCTTGTACACGCATGGTTCCTCCGGGTTCTTGATGAAACCAAAATCCTTTATTGTTTCATCAAATTTCTGGTTCCAACTTCTTGATGCTTGTTTGAGACCATAGATTGATCTCTGAAGCTTGCATACCTTATGCTCGCTTCCCATGGATGTGTATCCCTCAGGCTGCGTCATATAGATCTCTTCCTTAATGTTTCCATTAAGAAATGCAGTCTTCACATCCATTTGCCATATCTCATAGTCATACCAAGCAGCTATGGCAATAAGGATTCTTATGGACTTGAACATTGCAACTGGTGAAAAGGTTTCATCATAGTCAACTCCTTGTCTTTGAGTATAATCTTTCGCCACCAATCGTGCCTTGTAGGTCAATACCTTACCATCAGGCCCAAGCTTTCTCTTGTAGATCCATTTACACCCTATTGGAACAATTCCATCGGAAGGATCTACTAAAGACCAAACTTGGTTTGTATGCATCGAATCTATTTCCGACTGCATAGCTTCAAGCCATAAATTTGAATCCGCATCAGAAATTGCTTCCTTGAAGTTTCTTGGATCACATCCAACATCGGGTTCATCTTGATCCCCTTCAAGAAGAAGACCATATCGAATGGGAGGTTTAGAAGTCCTCTCGGATCTTCTAGGTATAGGCGTGTGCATCAATGGTTCCTGAGTTGTAGGATCATTATTTTGTATTTCGGGTTCTTCTCGAATTTCTTCGAGTTCCATCATCTCGCCTTTCTTATCCAATAAGAACTCCTTCTCCAAGAAGGTGGCATTCCTTGAAACAAACACCTTTGTTTCAGCAGGATGATATAAATAATATCCGATTGAATTCTTCGGATACCCTACAAAATAACATAAGGTGGATCGACTATCCAACTTATCTCCCACTGTCTGCTTCACGTAAGCAGGACATCCCCAAATCCTCAAGTACGAATACTTAGGAGCTTTGCCATTCCATAACGCGTATGGTGTTTTGTCCACTGCTTTGGTGTGGACGTTGTTCAACAACAACACCGCCGTTTCAAGCACGTAGCCCCAAAACGAAGGTGGAAGCTCAGTGAAGCTCATCATGGATCGAACCATGTCCAACAAAGTTCGATTACGACGCTCCGATACACCATTCAGCTGAGGTGTCATAGGAGGAGTCCACTGAGAGAGAATCCCATTCTCTTTCAGATAGTCCAAAAACTCGGTACTTAAGTATTCTCCACCTCGATCCGATCGAAGTGCTTTAATACTTTTACCTAGCTTGTTTTCTACTTCAGCCTTAAATTCTTTGAACTTTTCAAATGCTTCAGACTTATATTTCATTAAATATAAATACCCATACCTTGAATAATCATCAGTAAAGGTAATGAAGTAGGTGTGGCCAAATTGAGTACCAATTCTAAATGGACCACAAACATCTGTATGGATCAAATCCAACAGATTTTGACTACGCTCAGGTTTCCCCTTGAATGGAGATTTAGTCATTTTTTCCTTTCAGGCAGGATTCACAAGTAGGTAGAGAGTTAATATCAGACATATCAAACATGCCCTCTCCCACTAGCTTGTTCATCCTCCTTGAGGAAATATGACCTAGCCTAGCATGCCAAAGGTTTGCCGGGTTTTGACTATCGATTTTCCTTTTGTTTGTTGTTACCGGTTTATCAACATAATTTATTGAAACGTCTTTTAATTTTAAGTTATATAGATCGTTTTCAAGTTGTCCATTTCCAATCAACATTCATTCTTGTAAATATTGCAAATCTCATTCACAAAATTGCAAGAATAACCATCTCTATCAAGCATAGAAACAGAAATAATGTTTTTAATCAAATCTGGAACAAATAAAACATCTCTCAAAAGTAACTTAAAATCGTTCTGCAAAATTAAATAAACATCTCCCACAGCTTTAGCTTCAACTCTAGAACCATTTTCGAGCCTCAGCTGGGTCTCACCCATTCTAAGCCTGCGACTTCTTGTCATCACCTGCAAATCATTGCAAATGTGAGATCCACATCCGGTATCCAATACCCAAGAAGTAGTATTAAGTGAAACATTTATTTCAATATAGAACATACCCTTCGCAGTTCGCAACTGCTCTAGATATTCCTTCCAGTTACGTTTCCAATGACCGGGCTTCTTGCAGTAATGGCAAACATCCTTGGACTTTTCCATGTTTGAAGCCTTTTTCTTGTACTTCTTCTCGGGTTCGGTTTTCTTGGGTGGGGCAGAACGTTTCTTACCCTTTGTACTTGACCCCTTCTTAGCAGAAGAAGAGGAGCCCACCAAGAAAGCCGGTTTATCCTTCTTTAAAGTGGATTCATATGTTACAAGCATATTGACCATCTCTTCAAAGGAGGCCTCTATCTTGTTCATATTTAAATTCACCACAAATCCGTCAAACGAAGAAGGAAGAGATAGAAGTAATAAGTCCACGTTGAGTTCATGCTCCAACACC